>NC_054467.1:97977322-98343155 GCF_017639515.1 Carcharodon carcharias | reverse complement strand
AAGTGCATGATCTCACACTTCCCCACGTTGTATTCCATCTGTCACTTCTTTGCCCATTCTCCTAACCTGTCTAAATCCTTCTGCAGCCTCCCCGCCTCCTCAATACTACCTGTCCCTCCACCTATCTTTGTATCATCTGCAAATTTAGCCAGGATGCCCTCAGTTCCTTCATCTAGGTCATTAATGTATAAAGTGAAATGTTGTGGTCCCAACACTGACCCCTGCGGAACTCTACTAGTCACCGGCCACCATTCTGAAAAGGATCCCTTTATCCCCACTCCCTGCCTCCTGCCAGACAGCCAATCTTCTATCCATGCTAGTACCTTGCCTCTAACACCATGGGCTCTTATCTTACTGAGCACCTTGTCAAAGGCCTTCTGGAAGTCCAAGTAGATAACATCCATTGGCTCTCCTTTGCCTAACCTGCATTCTGAGTACTATCTACCCTGTAAGGCAGCACTCAAAGTGCCTTCAGATGTCTGAGTGCCAGTGACTTAGGTTGCTGCAGCTTACCAGGGAAGCAGTCTCATCTCTTTGCAACATGATTGAAGTCTCCAGCTGTGTGAGTGGCCATACGGTGCCTGAGTCACTGAGGGTCACGGTTGCATTGAATCTCTATGCCTCTGGACCCTTTCAAGGATTAGTGGGAGATCTTTGCCACATATCACAATCAGCAGCCCTTCACTGTGTAAGGCTTGTAATTGATAAATTGTTCAGAAGGGTGGACAACTTCATTAAGTTCACCATTGATGAGGACAGCTAAACTGAGGAAGCAAGAGGCTTTGAGACCATTATGGGATTTCCTAAAGTGCAAGGGGCAATCAATTGCACACATGTGTCTATCCAGGCACCTGTGGGACAGTGTTTGTCAAGTGAAGCAGATACCACTTGCTTCATGTGCAGATCCTCTGCGAGCAGGGCCAGAAGATCCTGCAGATATGTGCACGGTAGCCTGGGAGTAGCCATAATGCTTTTATCTTCAGGCAATCCCAGGTGCCAAAGTTCTTTGCGCCGCCCACACAAAAACAGATGGTTGACTACTTGGAGGCAAAGGCTATCCGTTAAAGAGGTGGCTCATGACACAGGTCAGGCATCTGTGTTCGGAGGCAGAGGAATGATACAATGTGAGACGTGCTCCCACCAAGGTGCCAGTTGAGAGTACAACTGGTCTCTTAAATATGAGATTCCCACGCCTGGACCAATCTGCAGTATGGTGTCAGCATGGGTTTCCCTGATCATTTGGGTCCTTTGCTGCGTGCTGCACAACTCGGCTCTGCAGAGGGGGGAGGAGCTGACAAATGAGGAGATCTTCATCATCAAGACACCTCAGATAAGGAATCAAATGATGAATCAGATGAGGAAAATCAGGATGCAGGCCAGCATGCTGTACCACATGAGAATGGGTGCCAGGGAGACTCGAGAGTCCCTGATAATGAGGTGATTCATTTAAACATCTGGAGGCCTATTGGCACCTGCAGCAATGAGACACCGTATTTCACCTGTCAACCCCAATCGGCAGGACATATACAACTTCCCAAAGACCCACATCATCACATCTCTCTTCAGGAGAGTCTCTGAGGTCCATTGGGAGTGACTATTACCACTATCGGGTAGGCACAAAACCCATCTCAAATATTATACCTCCATCACAGTTGACAATCATTTAATGAAATGGATCACAACAACAAAACACTCAGTCTAATGCACTGACCATGCAACCCTGATGACCCACGGAAGTCTACAGTGACTTTTTCTTTCATTTATGTGTGCTGTGCCATGGTATTCCCCCTTCTCTGCCAGCTGCACTGTGGGCAGGCTGATGATCTTGATGCCCCATTAGCTTGGATGACCTTGGCAAGCGTCCCCTGGTCACCAGAGGCTGTGAGGGCTCCGCTACTCGGATTGAGTCTGCCCAGTGTCAGAAGTCTCCTCTGTCACCGCAGCAATCTGAGACACTGGTGCCACTGACAGAGGGGCGTAGGAGATGCTAAGGCTATCAGGAGATCCCTGAGAGGTGCCACCAAATGTAAACAGCTGTTATAAAAGCAAAATGCTGCAGATGCTGGAAACCTGAGCTCTGAAGAAGAGTCGGACAGACTCGAAATGTTAACTCTGTTTTTCTCTCCACAAATGTGTTAGACCTGCTGAGCTTTCACAGCATTTTCTGTTTTTTGTGTAAACAGCTGTTGTTTATCTGCTGTCGTAAGGTCCAATTAGCCTTCCCCATTTACGTGAGAGGGATGAGGACCTGGTGGAGGCTCCAGGTACCTCATCACTCTTTTGCATTGGCACTGCCTGCTTGAGCTCAGTAAGAATGCGATGGTTTGCAGGTCTGCATGTATACCCAGCATCCCCTGTATGTGCTGCTGGCTCTGGTTCTCCATTATATTCACCAATCTCTCAATGGAGGAAGCCCTGCATTCTGAGGAGGGGGTAATCACAGCGCTTATGGACTCCTTTATTGCCCTTGCCAGGACATGCATACCTTCTGGAATCTCTGCTAGATATTCACACACCTCCCGTTGGTCATCCAACACCTGCTGTTTCATGGACAACCCCAGGGGCTCATCATCTGCCTGGGGCTCAGCATCATCCTGGTCTCCCACACTCCTTGAAGAGGTAAGGGCCTAGAGTATCACAGCCTCCGACAGCTGGGCTGGCGTTTGTGTGGTGCTCATATCAATTGGTGCCACTGGCTCAGTCGATGGTGCAAGTGTCTGAGCTGATGCGGAGGAAGGTTGGCATGATGCACCCTCTGAGGACCCATCCTCTTTCTCAGAGGTCAGTGCCAGTTCCTCAGGGCTGGTGGCTGCTGGGGCCGGTGATTAACCCATTGCAGAGAGAACAAAGATGAATACCAATCAACACTGCATATTATCTTTTTGCAAATATTGCTGCATTTCAGAGAGAGAAGTTCCAACATTGAAGCCATCAACTCAAGCCATTAAACTATCCTTACCCCCTATCTCACACACACTACATTGTTCCCCCAGGTCTGAGAATTATTCCTTTGGATGCTCACCACACCCGACACTATCTTTAGCCTCTTCTCATCCCCTCTCTTGAGTGCCAGATCCAGGATTTCTTCCTCCATCTTTGTTAAAATGACCAGATTTGGCACCTTTCACTGATCCTCATGTTCTCTCACGTTTTGTGGGGTCTCTTCTCCTGCAAAAACATTGGATGAACATTGAATTCTATATGTCGAGAGATCAACCCCTCAGGTTGATTCCCACATGCTCTGGAGCTTTTCCACTTTGTGTCGTGTTGCATATCCTGTGTCATTTACCCTTTCCAACCCCCATCTCCCAGCTCCCCAAAGCCTTTCAGGACATTGAGGCTCCTTGAATTGCCATTGGAGACGGGCTGGATGTAATCATTCAATCCCCTGGCTAACTCCTCCACACACAACACATGCATACCCTCCCATGGGTCAGCACCAATTCAACATTTAGGATGCTGACTTGCCCTTGCTGCATGGAGCATGTCATTCAGCCTTTTGCGGCACTGTAGCTATGTCCAAAGGACACCTCCATGGCTACTGACCTCCTCTGCCACCTCCATCCAGGCTTGCTTGGTCAGGTGGGAAGTCTCCTCTTCCCATCCTGTGGGAGGAGAACCTCCCATCATTCATTCACTGCCTGGAGGAAGGTACAAGGGAATCATCATCGAACCATGGGGCCACCCATGTCCAGGGCTGTGCCATTGCTCCAGGTTGACGGATGTATGGTCCTTTCTACTATCTATACCAGTGGTTGAGGAATTGGACACAGTCAACGTTCATGGTGAGCACCTCAGGAGGACTTGGGCTGTGAAGGATGGTGGCGGCCCCTCTGTCTGCAGCAGATAGTCACTCAATACACCGGCAAACATCACTGTCCTCCTAGTGCTGCCCTTCTGCTGGCCTATTGCACACTGCCTAACCTTTACCCTGCCTGATGGCAGCTCCTCCCTGCTCAGTGCCCACCCCCTTTACTATCTTACTTTTTGCCCGAGGCCTCCGATTTACCAGTAGTCTCACTGTCTGCTGATAATTGGCTGCTCATTGCAAAATTGTGATGGGACCATAGGGCTGGACAGGAGCCGGCATGCCGCCTGCTTCTGCTTCAGCCAACATCACCAACTCACCTTATGTAAAACTCCCCCAGTGGATCTGTCAGCATCTATGAAGCAATAAAGAGGTAAAAATGGAAATGCTTTATCAGAACTGGACACTTTATCCAACATTTTTTTCTCTTTATTAATGCTGATGAAACAATTGTGTATTTCCAGCATTTTCTGCTTTTACTTCAGATTTCTAATATTTGCAGCTTTTATTTTCATTTATAATGCCCTCTTCATTCAGTATATATATACATAATATATATATATATAGACTTTATTTCAGAATTAACATGTCTTCATCACATATTACAATACTTATATAACTGCTTTAAATCACTTCAGGCAAAGAAGCCCTTCAAAACTGATAATTTGGGTACGTGTATAATAATAAATATACAGTGCCTGTGTGACAGCTGATGGAACGAAAGAAAGATGTCAAGGATGTGCTCTCCATATCCACCAGATACAATATAGCCATGTGAGTTTGTGATGGAGTGAACTAATTATTTAATACTTAAGTATATTACTGTCAACATAGACACTTCATCGAAACAACTATTCCTAACCTCCGCCACAAATCAGTTCACAATTGAGCACGACATTTTCACAAATCAGTTGAACTATGACTTCTTGAAGTGATTTTTGACATTTGGAGCAGGGCAGAGCCCTCATGACAGTCGTTTGGCATCAGCTAAACAATCAGAGCCAGAGGACCCTGCTTCAGTTCACCAATGAAAATGCATGCAGAGGGCACGTTTGTGATCTCCGTGATTTTCTGCATTAGGAAAACAGAAGATGTGCAATTGAAATTGACACATACTATTACAGTAACTAACAAATTGGACAATAACCTTATGTCACTTCAGCCAAGTCACGGTTATATCTTCAGCAATAACACTATTACAGATTTTTTTGAATGCTGTTGATTATTTTCCCCACACATTAGCTTGCATTAAAATAGCTAATTAATTTTAAATGAATACCCATTTAATTTAAATATAAACAATTGGACTCATGAAAATATTCCTGACATGGATTGTTTTTCTCTACCCCACAGTTTTCATTTATTAGAAATGATTAATTCTAATCACATTTTTTATTCTGCTCAACACCAGGTGTATAGTAGTGTATCAAGTGAACACAAATATGCATGGATATGATTAAATGTCAGATTGATCTTTCAGCCATGAGCCATCAGCTTATAATTATAATTAGTAGCAGTTACGAAGTTAATGTTCAACTGTTTTCTCCCACTACACACAATTCTGGAGGACCTTTACATCGCTGACCCTAATGACCAAAGTACAGACATGCAGTTGAAAAACCAAACAGTTCTTTACAGTGATCCTCAAGCCTCCAGCCCCATCACCACAATGCTATCAATGAATAAAAATAATGTAAATGCAACATAGGAAACAATGTATGGTCCTCCCTCAGCTTAAGATAATTTTTCCATACCTTACTAGTTATTGAAAAGGAAAATTGGGCAGAGTGTAAAATGGCTGCCGATGTGCTTTCACCAGTGATGAATTCCATCCCATTGTATTTTAATAAATCTATGAAGATTTTAAAGTAATTAATTACTGATCATTATTAAATAATTGTTAAAATTAATATAATATATACCCGAGAAGGACCATAGGAATTAAAGTGTTTTTTAGAATAGATATTGTTATAGAATAAATTGCGTTGGCCACCCCATTTGTTAGAAGTATTGATCAAACATCAATTGCAAATAGATTGTAAAGTTAATGTATTATAAGCTGCATAGACAGTTGTTTAATAACAATACTGAGAAGTTGTTCACTCTTTCATCAAAAGGATGAAATGAATCATTAAAAGGAAGCAACCCCTATCTTTTACAAAGCTTCTACCCTTTAAGATTCCGATTCAAGCTCTATGCATGTAACCCAATTAGCTATTAATTGATTCACTTTAAAATTCATTAACTCGCAGTTTGGATCTAAAGCTATAATTAACTGTCTGCTCCATCTACCTCTTTCAATCTCCAGGTATGAAGTCCCATTGCTAATTGAAAAGGGTGCACTTGATTGAAGTATCAAATCAGTTACTCACCAGTGCCCCCTCCAGGCTGGTAGCCTGAGCCGATCAGCAAGATGGTTTTCTGCTGGAAGAATGTTGGATTTGATTATCCAAGACATGAACTTTACCTACACACTGTGCCAATGCATAATCAAAATTATTATAAATGGCTTCCATTGTTTCATAGCATCGTTAAAAACTATCTTCTGTCTTTTGTCAATATGTTAATCTTTTTATGTCCATGTAGGCATCACCCAAATTTTCATTATTGCTGAACAGGTAGCTTGTTCGGTCCAGATAGTTTTCTATTATACATCCGTAGATGCTCACATTAGGACACTTCATTTAGCAGTAATGTTCTACTTTTTCTGTAAGCTTTAAAATCTTACAGGACAATGTCAACAATTGTATTCAGTGGCTCTGTCATAACTCACCTGTTTTTATATTAAGTTTTTGTAACACAGAAAATCTCCCCATGCAGCTGCAAATGTTGGGATAATATTTCTAAAACAGAACCTTTGTCCAAATATTACAAGATTTCATTTTTCTAAAGGAAAACAGTACAAATGTTTCAAAAAATGAAAAAAAAAATGGTTTTGGCGAAACACACTGTGCTTAACGTAGCATTTTCCCCTCAAATCAAACGTGGGTAACATTCTGCTGCTAACAATGAAAGCAGATCCAGCGAGTTTCAAATTTTGGAACTAGTTTTGGTCAAAATATATTTTAAATATTTTTCAGCACAGGCCTTTATTCTAACTGATTGAAATGATAGTTTCCTGTGTTGTACTGCATTGCAGAAGTATTGGGTTGGGATTATAAAGGTAGTTTACGTGTATGGCTGACACATATGATTTAGAATATTTCAATACAAGTTTTGGAACCGCGAGTGTACTGTCACTGGCACAAAAATCTTTTTCGTATATGGGTGTAGAAATATTTTCTGGAAGAAGCCATGCAGAGAAAGCTGGGAAGTGACAACCAAAAGCAGCTAGTTTTTTTTTATTTTCACCACTACCACTCATCTTTTAATGGAAAATTTGGAAATATCACAAACACCCGAGTCACAGCATTCATATTTGTTATCCCTCTCTAACAGTCAACTTTCAAAATGGCTACACTCAACCCAAACCTTACCAAAATTAAATTGTTACACTGTCACATGTACTGCTTTCATCATCAGGATTGGCTGAATGAGTGGAGCAAAAATTGGAAACCAGCATGGTGACTTTTTTTTTTGCAAAAATATACTTTATTCATAAATCTTCAAAAACATTTCGAACCATTTCAAATCACCATTACAAAAATACAAACAGGTTCAACTTTTACAACATGAATCACAAGGTGTATCAGAACAAACAATGAATATTTCAATCATTGGCAGACATTCATTTTAATCTGTACAGCCTGAGGGTCTCTTTACAGTTCCCAGACCCCCAGTGCACTGTGGCAGAAAGGTCTTAGGCAGCGACCCTTCCCCATTGTGCCTTTGCGGCGGCTGCCCCAAGCTTAACTGTGTCCCTCAGCACCTAGTCCTGGACCTTGGAATGTGCCAGTCTGCAACACTCGGTCGGGGACAACTCTTTGCGCTGGAAAACCAACAAGTTTCGGGCAGACCAAAGAGCGTCTTTCACCGAGTTGATGATCCTCCAGCTGCAGTTGATGAAACCAGCATGGTGACATGTGTGAATTACTTTTGATCTTTGAAGCAATCAAACTTTGAAGCCTAGTTCACTTATCTTTAGTATTACTTTTTGTCTCTTTTAAGTTTGCCCTATATTACTAAATCATCTTTGCAAAATATTGTGGTTGGCTGTGCACCCATATAACTTTTGTTACAAAGTACTGTATATCTTTATAGAAATCAGTCAGTGAATTAAACAACAACAAAATAAAATAAATATATGTAAATATGAACATGCAAAGGGAAAGCTCAATGTTGACAGTGTTATTGTTTCATTATTATACCTAATATCTTGGGGTGAAAGAGTTAAATACAATGCATGAATAAGGTAAAATGAACAGAAAGTGGAGGGGGGAGGCATAAATATCAGTTGCTAGTTACAATACGTAGAAGTGGCTGCACAGTGCCTCTTCAGCAGAAAGGAGTTTCCTGCTTCCTCCTGAAGCAGTGACCCAAAAACTCTATCATTAGTAACAATAATTAAAGGTGCTATAACAGTAAGTGAATGGATGATTGCCACTAAAAGGAACATTCTCATTAATTTATCACAGATTTTAACTCTACTTCATTAGGACTTGTCTGTTGAAGGCCATTTAGGACTCTGGGGACAATTCTATACCTTCGTTACAAATTCACATGAAGAAAAGTCTCTTTTGCAAAGTCTGCTACCACTTACAGAAAATCAGAGATATAGTCACTGCATTTAGAATACGGCAGGTAGAAAAATTAAATTGTTGGCTCGCCCCCCCACTGCCGCCCCACACCCACTAAGTGAAATATGTTGAGCAGGACATGATGCCACTTCTCTTCACAAAACTGTTTCCATCATACAATGTAATGCTAGCCATAGTTCAAAGGCATGCATCCTCAGGTTAAATTATTATACCTGGTGGAGTCTGAAGTCACTTCATTATCTCCTTCCTTCTTTCTTGCATGGTGAGTTGATCTTCACTCATCATTAGAGAAACCACAACCAGAGAAACGTATTGGCTCATGTAGGCCTGGAGGTAATTAAATTTTTTAAATTAAAAAAGGAACAAAAATGTGTTACATTATAGTTTCAATCTGATTAATTTGGGGATTAATTAAAAAATAGTGTCTATTGAGTGATATTTTACCATGAGTTAAATATAAAGTCCTGGGCTTCAGGATTGGTGCATTTTTGTCCATTTCTGCTATTTTATGCATGAAAATGTGAGGTGACCTTAGTCTTGGCTTTGAGACACAAAATATTTGCACTATTTGTTTTGTGGTTTTTTTTCATAACCATGTAATTTTGCAAAGAAATGTGTTTTGCATGATGTCCATGGCTTTGTTCCAGGGTGGGTTACATCATTTTAAGCAGCCCTGTTATGAGCATGTGCTTATGCCAATTAGCTGACTTATACATCCCTATAGCCTGACAGAATCCCACATTCAAGATGACGTTTGTCTTTTCATAACTTATAATTTAAAAACTTTGACTTTTCAGCCTTGAAAGGAGGAAACTGAGAAACAACTGTAGAGAGCCAAATTAAATTCTGGTCAATAGAACAGAAGAGGTTAATCCTGAGTATTATTTTAAGTTAAGGCTATGGTTAAAGTGCAAGTATATGTTGGATATTAAGCGGCACCTCTTCAAACAACAAGGTCAAATTCCTCAATTTGTGCTCTGGGAAACAGCCCCACCCCATCCAGAGTATGTGAGGCTCCTGAAATCAGGTCCATTTTCCTGGCTTTCAACTTTCAATCCTGTGGGAGAAGGATTTTTAAACTACATGCATACCATGGCCACTTTAGATCAAGGCAAAGTTGTATTAAGTGTCACTAATAGACCAATGACAAATTTCCCATGCTCTTTTACGACACTGCTCCTCATTTGCTGCACACAAGTATAAAATGTTGAGACCACCATGCAATTTGCTACAGAATTTTGGTACATAAAGGTAGGTTGTCTGATGTTTGTTGTGTTCTGCCTACTGCTTGTGACCAATCCAACAGAACTTTATATGCTAAATATGGATTCTGCTTGCTGCAGAGCTTCCAACAGCAAACTTCCTGCTGCTGATAAGTGCAAGGTCACCAGCAAGATCCTCCGTCATCTTGGTGTCCTTTATCTATTTCAGGGTCTTCCACTTTTGTGTGTTTGATGTTTTTCTTCCTCCTTAAAGTTGTGTGCTTTACTGTTTGCTGCAATGTTGCATGGGACTTTTCATAGCTTGTAGTGTTGGACGAACCCTTGGTCCCAATCCTTGCCATCACCTGTGACAACACATAAATCTTCACCAAGCCTATTGACTGCTTGACAATGGCTCCAGTTGATGCACGCCCCTCATTATGCTTGTGTTTGATAGACTTTAATGCAGCGTTGGTGTCATGATCCATAGTTGCAGAGAGCCCCCTTAGTCTCCAAGGAGACAACTGCAATCTTTTTGCCATATTTTAATGAATTTTCATAAAATGAAGGCATTGTGACTGGTGCTGGGAAAGCAGGCATTCATCTGTATGTTCATAGATAGTGGGATAGAAGTTGCATCGAGTAACAATTCTTCTGGGCCCTCGAGGCTCCATGTTGTGAGCACAGGCAGGGTGGACTGTAATACTCCTGCCCACCTGAAATATGGAAATGACAACTGATTAAAATAGTCGTACAGACTTGTAGGGCATGATTTTGTAGTCTTAGCCCCTGCCAAAATAATATGGGACCCAAAGCAGTTCTGGAACCAGTTTGTCAGTGTAGCAGTCTTTGCTGCTGCTCTTTAACTCCGCTATGGCACTAGTATCCTGCCTCCGGCCAACTGAAGAGTGGAAAGGGTCACACACAATAAGGCTCTACTTAAAGGGATCCAGGCAGGGGTTGAATGACTGCAGGAAACCTTGTTGGGGAAGGAACCAGAAAGCTGCTCCATGGAAGGAAGGCATAGGAAGGCTGTTCCCCAGTTCTCAGCCTTTTCCCAGGAGGTTATGATGGGGGGTTGAGGCCCAGGAGAAAAGGTCTCTTCCCTGAGGATGGAAGGAGAAGGCAAGCCAGCCTTAGGAAGCAGTTTTGGCTGGAATTCACAGAGGCTGTCAGCAGTGGGAATGTGGTGCCCAGGACAAGGATACAGTGCCAGATGTGGTTTAATGACCTTATTAAGGTGAGTGATAGATCACTTTCGGGTGGCATCCATCACCCTCTGACCTCCCTAACATTCTCCTGCACAGCTCTCCTCTGATCAACACACCTTTACACATTCCTTTCCCTCTTCCCTTTTTCCTCAATTCTCCACTTTAACAGCCAACACTGAGTCACCCCCATCCTATTGCTGTCACACACCCATTCCTCATTGTCACCCTACCTAAATGCTCTCCATATTTGAGAATCAGTTCACTTCTCACATTCCCAACTCTCTGCCTTTTCTCATGATGGGAGAAGAGAAGCCTCAATTCCAGGGACAGGCAGAGAACAGGAGATGGACCTGGAGCCATCTCCACGCTGGCCACATTGGAGGCAGATGCCTTGGAGATTTGGCAGAGTGGGATAAGTATTGGACATCGGTGATGGGAGAGATGTATGTCACCCGGAGACCTGGTGACACCATTAGATGATGCCCTGCCACTTGGCACTTAATAGTCACTAATGTTGAATTGATGTCACCACTAACTCAACTGTCATTGGTGAGATGGCATCTGGAATACTGTGTGCAGTTTTGGTCTCCTTATTTGAAAAAAGATATAATGCATTAGGAGCAGTTCAGAGAAGGTTCCCTCAACTGCTTCCTGAACTGAGGGTCTTTTTTTTAATGAAGAAATGTTGAACAGGTTGGGCCTATACCCACTGGAGTTCAGAAGAATGAGAAGTGAACTTATTGAAACAAATAAGACCCTGAGGGGACTTGATAGGACAGATACTGGGAGGATGTTTCCCCTTGTTGAAGGAACTAGAAATAAGGGACACAGAATAAGAGGTCTACCATTTAAGAGTGAGGTGAGGAGAATTTTTATTGCCGAGTGTTGTTAGTTTGTGGAATCTCTTGCCTAGAAAGCAGTGGAAGTTGGATCATTGAATGTATTTGAGGAAGAGTTAGATAGATTTTTGATAGACATGAGTTGAGACATGAGATGAGTATGGGGCGCAGACAGAAAATGGAGTTCAGACACAACCAGATCGGCCACAATCTCATTGAATGGCAGAGCAGGCTCGAAGGGCCAAATCGTCTACCCCTGCTTCCAAATCCTATGTTCCTATGACATAATCTGTACTATTTTCAGTTTCTATCCTCTCTCAGTGTCAGCTCTAATTCATGTATCATCTCACACATATTCTTCATGGCTGATTAGAGGTAAAGAGGGAATAGGCTAAGGAGGATTCAACACCCTGAGGATGCACAGTCACATGACTCATACCCATCCTCCACCAGCACAGACACACACAGTTCGGTGGGCCCACCAGGGTTATCACGCAGTGTGGAGCACATCACATGTGAGTGGGAGCAGGTGTTGGAGACAGGAGCAGCAGGGGAAAGTCTGTTGGAGTCCATGGGATGCTCCAAACTCTGCTCAGCTAGACCTAGATGCTGAGCTTTGAGGGTCAAATACATTAAGGGAACCAGTGGAGCAGCAACAGGAAATGTGTTGCTCTGTCAACATTGCCAGAGGACGTGCACACCCTTGGAGAAAGATTGGAGGCATTGATCTCTAACATGAGTACCATGATGTCTTGGGCATTTGTGCTGATGATTCCTCACTATGGAAAAAGTGTCCAACCTTGTGGAGCATTAGACAGCAGGTCACTGAGTTCATAGTGACCCTTGCAAATAGCCTGCACACTGACTGTCAGTTTACACAGGTGGAGAAAAGCCTTGCCTTGGTGGTTCACTGAAAGGCAGCCAAGTGCTCTTCACTAAGATAAAAGTAAAAAACTGCGGATGCTGGAAATCCAAAACAAAAATAAAAATACCTGGAAAAACTCAGCAGGTCTGGCAGCATCTGTGGAGAGGAGCACAGTTAACATTGCGAGTCCGTATGACTCTTCAACAGCACTAAGTAAAAATAGAAAATAGGTGAAATATAAGTTGGTTTGGGGGGTTGGGGGGGACAGGTAGAGCTAGATAGAGGGCCAGTGATAGGTGGAGATTGCTAAAAGATGTCACTGACAAAAGGACAAAGAGGTGTTGAAGGTGGTGATATTATCAAAGGAATGTGCTAATTAAGGGTAGAAAGCAGGACAAGCAAAGGATAGATAGCCCTAGTGGGGGTGGGGTGAAGGGAAGGGATCGAAATAGGCTAAAAAAGTAGAGATAAAACAATGGATGGAAATACATTTAAAAATAATGGAAACAGGTGGGAAAAAAAAAATCTATATAAATTATTGGAAAAAAGAGGGGGATTGGAAAGGGGGTGGGGATGGAGGAGAGAGTTCATGATCTAAAATTGTTGAACTCAATATTCAGTCCGGAAGGCTGTAAAGTGCCTAGTCGGAACATGAGGTGCTGTTCCTCCAGTTTGCGTTGAGCTTCACTGGAACAATGCAGCAGGCCAAGGACGGACATGTGGGCATGAGAGCAGGATGGAGTGTTGGAATGGCAAGTGATAGGGAGGTCTGGGTAACGCTTGCCGACAGACCGAAGGTGTTCTGCAAAGCGGTCACCCAGTCTACATTTGGTCTCTCCAATGTAGAGGAAACCGCATTAGGAGCAATGAAAGCAATCGACTAAATTGAGGGAAGTGCGAGTGAAATGCTGCTTCACTTGAAAGGAGTGCTTGGGCCCTTGGATGTTGAGGAGAGGGGAAGTAAAGGGGCAGGTGTTGCACCTTCTGCGGTTGCATGGGAAGGTGTCGTCGGAGGGAGTTGAGGTGTAGGGGGTGATGGAGGAGTGGACCAGGGTGCTCTTCACTCCTTGGCTACCAAGGAAGTATGGATGAGCACGAAGTGGAAGATGGTAAAATGGAAGATGGGAATGAGAAGTGATGTAAGAATGGATCTGGCCCAGCTACTTGGAACAAAGGCTGGCAAGCAAAACTGTAACTTAACAATGGCATTAAAAGAAGAGCTAGTTTGGGTACAGTTCCCACAAGAGGGAAATGTAGGCCAAACAAATCAGGAGCTCCCTGGATGACCAAAAAAAAGACAAAGTAAGATGAAGCAGAAAAAGAGTGCTTATGACAAATGTCAGTTGGATAATACATTGAAAATCAGGCTCAATCGAGAATGTTCAGAGGGGAATTGAAAAAGCAAATAAGAGAAGCAAGGCCGGAGTATGAAAAGAGACTGCCAGCTAACCTAAAAGGGAATCCAAAAGTCTGCTATAGGCATATAGAAGTAGTTAAGGTGGTAAGAGGATGAGCGGGACCAATTAGGGACCAAAAAGGGGATTTCCGTATGGAGGCAGAGGGCATGGCTGTGGTACTAAATGAATACTTTGCATCTATCCTTACCAAGGAAGAAGTTACAACTCAGGAAAGAGAAAGTAGTTCATACACTTGATTGGTTTAAAATTGATAAGGGGGAAGTATTGGAAATTGATGAAGAAGTATTGGATAGGCTGACTGTACATAAATTTGATAAGGTGTCAGGAATGGACAAGATGCATCCAAGGATACTGAGGGAAGTGAGGGTGGAAATTGCAGAGGCACTGACCATAACTTTCCAATCCTCCATAGATACAGGGATGATGCCAGAGAACTGGGCAATTGTAAATGTTACACTCTTGTTCAAAAAAGGATGTACAGATACACCCAGCAACTACAGGCCAGTCAGTTTAGCCTTGGTGGTAGGGAAGCTTTTAATAATAGTTCAGGACAACTTGATAGTCACTTGGGGAAATGCAATTTAATTGAGGAAATCCAGCATGGATTTGTTAAGAGTAAATTGTGCTTAACTAACTTAAGATTTTGATGACACAAAAGAGGGTTGATGAGAATGATGCCATTGATGTGGTGTATATGCATTCCAAAAGGCATTTGATGAAATGTTGCACAACGGGTTTGTGAGCAAATAGGGACTTTCCAACTCATGGAGTTGGAAAGAGCTCATGGAATAAAAGCATGGATACAAGATTGGCTTAGGACAGGAAACCGAGTAGTGGTGAGGAGTTGTCAGAAAGTAGGATAGCTTATAGTGGGATTCTCTAGCGATCAGTGTTAGGACTCCTGCTTTTCCTGATATATATTAATGACCTAGGGTGGAATTTTCTATGCCTCTTGGCATCGGACATGCTAGGGGGCATGTCTGAACAATATGGTGAGAAGGCCAGAAATTAGTTTCACTACATCATGAAATGAGTTTGCGATTGTCCGCTCAGCCTGTCAATTGCAGGCCGCGTTTCCTGCCATTGGATGTTGGGAACTGCATTGTAATACATCTGCAAATCATTATAAGGCCAGCCCATTGGAATCATCCCCTCCCCACTGGATCGTCCGCCCACATCAGCGTGATTGTGCACCGATGCAGAAAACGTCTTGACAAATGTGTTGTGCAGAAGTCGGGATTTACCGCCAGGGCCTTGCTCACGTCGTGGACATCCAAGGAGCACAAGATGCTGGAGCGCGACAGCAACAGCACACTGGGGGAATGTCCATGGCATGCTGCGTGAATCCTCATGGACATGGCTCTGCCGCAAAGCAGCTCACGGAAGTTGGAAAGCCATTGAGGGTCTGCTCACATCGGAAGATGCCGAGGGGGTGGAGAGAAAGGTCCAGCTGTGTTTGGGAGAGGAAGATGTACTGGGGTGGGGTGAGGGTGGGTGGGATAGGAAGGTCTAGGATCAGTTGGGAGAGGAAGAGGTGTCAGGATGGGGTGAGGTTGGGAGCAAGACAATGAAGGTGTTGGAGGGGAGCTCAGAAGTGAGGAGGGTGCACGGGGGGAGGGGATAACAGAAGAAGACAACAACTGGGGATGTAGGTATGGGGAGGGGGTATAAGGGGGCTGTAAGGAAAGGAGGTCGGAGGGGGGAAGGAGAAGGGAGGGGAGGGAATCGGCTGGGGGGGAAGGAGTGCTGGGAGGAGAGTGAGTCTGGGGGGAAGAAGGAGTGAGAGGAGGGTGTAAGGGTTGAGCAAGAAGTAAGGGCGTATGAAAGAGTCAGGAAGGAGGAACAAGTAAGGCTGGGGAAAAGAGCCGGGGTGGGGCGGACGGACTAAGGGTGGCAGAAGAAGTAAGGGTGTCTGAAAGAGCCAGGAATGGCTAAGAGGGGGTGGAATCTGTGGTGCAGGAAGGGGTTGAAAGGGGTCCAGAGCGGGGAAGGGGTCCAGAGGGGGGGATGTCCAGCTGAACGTGCGAGTAAGGGCTCTGAGTCCATGATTGCCTCCTCAGGAGTGAACTGAGGGTGGGTGTCTGAGGGTGGGTGTGGTAGGGTGCAATGGTGAGAATGACCAAGGGCAGAGTAAGATGAGAGGGTGGGAGGGTGAGGGTTCAACGGTAGTGATAGAAGGGACGGCGAGGGTGGCTGGTGGGGACTTGGAAGCAGACACAGTTCCTGGAGGTGGGAAGGAGATCAGGAGGTGAATAGGGGTGGGATTTTCATGAAGGAAGGGAACATACGCATTCACCTGGACATCCCCGAAGGAAAGGGTGTGGCTGGTGGGTCACGATGGGGAGGTGGAAGGTGTTGCCTAGGGTTTGGGGGGTTGTCAACAGCGATAGGGGAAAGGAAATGGGTGACTGGGGGAAGGGAAAAGATGGGGGAGCGCACGAGAAACCAAATCAAGAGTATGCTGTGCAAATCGAAAATGAAAAGAGTCGTGATGGGTGGGAACAGGTGCTGCATGGGAATGTGATCAGTGGGTGTGCGGAGATGCAGCTCAGCTCAGATGCACAACTGAAAGCAAACCCCAGCAGGCAGCATTGAAAATGTTCAGGATATTTGAGTGTGAAATGTGAAGGATACCTGTGGGAGAGTGCTTGCACGAGGCTCCGACAGGCCCTTCCACACACACACATCTCCCTCCAGAATTAATCATTGGCTGTCTGCTCCCTCTGCGGTGACAGAGGACAAGGTTGAGGGGCTAACACGCAAAGGGGACTCAGGGGCTGTCCTCTATCTCCAAGATTCCTGAGTGGATGACTCAGGGGTGTCTAGCCATTGCTCCTCCTTTCAGGTGCCTGCGGGCCCTGGCCTGACTCCTTGAGGGGAAGGAGCACTTGGAGGGACATCGAGGTGCCCCGTTTCTCTCTCATGTTGCCACAGCAGGAGCTCACCACTGGCTCCCGCAGTGGAGTGCAGGTCTGCACACATCTCCACGTTCTGCTGGACCAGGGTCTCCATGGCATCCGCAATCCTTCCCATGGAGACCTTCATACATGCATATGTGGGCACCACTTCATCAGAAAGCAGGCATTCTCACTCCTCCAATTCACATGCCACTCTGTTGAGGGTTTCCAACAGCTCTGTGTGATGTGCCCACGCCTTCTGCCGACACTCCAGGATGAGTTAGAAGGCCAAATTTAATTCTTGTCATCTGACTCAGACCTCACAGATGCCTCTTCCTCAGCAGTTCTCTGAGTGCTGGGGAGCTCGGCCGAAACTGCCTCCTGCTGCTGCAGACATGTATCTATGTGGTGACCACCAGATTGTGAACCTGAGCCTGCTCTAGATCTAGGGCCCATCAAGTTGTGTGTCCCTGCACTGGTGCAGGGTGTGGGTAAGCGCTGTGATGGGCTGTCCAGGTTGCTTATTTCCAGCTCTTCAATGGAGGAGGAGTCCTCTTGGCAGGAGGTGAGGATGTGGATGGATCTGAGGGAGTCACTAGCTGACGGTGTCGGTTGCTTAGCAGAGCTCCCTGTGAACCAAGGTAGAGATATTTAGTACTTGGCAGCAGTGTCTAAAGCAGGAGAGACAGCATTCACATCTGTGTTGAGAGAGGGATGATGTGGTGCAGGATCATCACGAGGGTGTTCGCCACCGACCTCACCATCACCACGGGCATGGTCCATGTCCTCACCAGTCAGCACATTGGCATGCTCCTCAAAGTGAGTGAGGGGCCTAATGAGGACTGTTCCACTGCCTCTACCACCCTGCTGATGTGAGCAGGCTTCTCCTGCACAAAAGTGGATGGAGAGCTTGTGAGTAGTACACATGGCACTGGGTGGAATGTTTGTGTGGTGAGCGGTGCCATGGACAGGATGAGGACGTGAGGTGCAGAGGGTGTGAGCCTGATGGGGATGTGAGGGTTATGTGAGAGTTAGTGGTGTTGTTCCTTGAGGTGTGATATCCCTGTGGATGTGTAATGGGTTTGAGTGTGAGTTGAGTGATGAGAAGAGTGACTTACCCTGGTGGATCGGATGAGACCATTCATCTTGTAGAAGCACTGGGTGGCTGTCCTCTTTTGCAGGGCATTGGCGCTGACCACCACAGCCTCTCTTGCTGGATTGGCGATGCAGCTGCCCATCCTGTGGCCAGAGGAGGGGTAGAGGACATCACGGCAGGTGGTCAAAAGGTGCCTAAGGGATGCATCGGTGAAGTGGGGGGTGGGGGGTGTAGTCTTATTGCCTTTCGGGGCCATCGTGTCTTCCGTCTGGCAGTCCTGGGCTGGAATTTCAGAGGTGTGCACGCAGGTGGCGCTGCGTTATGAAGCAGTTTGGCAAGCGAATGAGAGCCTGCCCACCATGAAAACAATGTGTTTCCCAGGAATGCATAATTAATGTGGTGAGTTTGGGACGAAACCACGTTAATTTGGGGCCAGCAGATAAAAAACACTTTACAGGGATTTGTCCCCATGCCTGTGCCTGCCTCCCCTTGTCCTTTTCAAATTCCCTATACACTCCGATCCTAGGTGATTGGAATTATAATTTAGTAGCCTGGAATGAGCCCTAAGCAAGAACACTCCGGGCTGTGTTGTCCTTTGCAGAAAACCTCAGTGCCATGCCTGACCTGGAATTTTGCTGCAGGTCATCTGGGAGCAGGCAGGAAAACCCTATCTTCTTGCTATATGGTGAATAATAGCCTCTCCATGCATTGTTTGTTGGACAAGTCCAACAGTATTTGCATTTGTCTGTGTATTCAGTTGGGAAAACAAGAACAGTTCACTGTTGCATTAGAAAGTCTATTACGGCATGCAAATGACTCCTCGAAACTGAGTCTGTCGAGGCAGATACATTTTGACCAAAGGTGTGGCATTTCTAGGGTACAGTGCAGCAACTGGGCCCATGTGGTCTGTATAGAACCTCATGCCATTCTTGAGATGAAATGAAATGGCCATTTATGCCATTTTCCCAGGAATTCTGCCATTCTTCTGCCAAAGTTACAGCAGGAGATCGGGATAACCCCGGTTGAAATCCAAAAACTGATTGAACAGTTAGCTACTCAAAGATGACTCATGCACCCAAAAGATGGCTATTGATACCACCATGCTCAGCAAGAAATATAATAGGTACCTTTGAGAGGCAGCAACATCATACAGCAATCAACTGGGCTGTTTAAACAATGGTTCTGACATTTGGATTGTTCCTACAATCTGGCCAGAGAACATTAATAAAAGTGTTAGTGGCTTGATGCAGTAAAATGAAGGTGTGAGGTTCGGAATCGCTTCCTCCTTCCTCATTTGGATGCTAACGTTAAATCTGCACCTATTGCTGGCACAGTTACGAGCAGTCACTGTTCCCCAGGAAATCTTGGGACAGAATATTAAACAACCACTCCCCATTGTGCATCCATCTCCTACATCCTGGCTAAGTGCAGAGAAATCATGGAACACGTGTTGTTTATGGCTTCCTTTTCCTCTTTATTCTGAGACAGTGAGTGCGCTGCAAGTGGAGCAATGCACACTGTGTCATAATCTATTTCATGCACCACTCTTAAGAGGTGCTCTACTGGATAAAGTAGTTGTGGAGGCTTCCTGTAACCCCCCTCAGAACCTCCCTGCAGCTTCAATGGTTTCCCATCTCTTTATGCAATAGACCCAGGTAGTTCTACCTGTGCCAGGCAAAACCTTGTCCGCCTGCTATTTGGCTGTAGATGCGGGTTCTGTTGGCAACAATCTCAGTTCTAAGACAGCAGGCAATGAGTTCAGGCCCCATTCCAATGATTTTTGCACAAAACTGAGGGAATACATCGTCTTCCAACTAGTTCTGGGTCTTCAAATTGACATTAACAATCCAAAAGTATATTTGAAAGATGAGCAGGGCCTTGCCCTGCATCTTATCAGTGTGTAGGAGAGGTGTCTAATATTCTACTCCAGCACAGCCTAAAGTGGATTAGTTGATCACTGACTCATGATTATACGATCTTACTGTGTTCAAAATGGCTGCCATGTTAGCCCACATAAAAGTAGTAATTGCGCCTCAAGGTAATGAATTGTATAGGTGTCATGAAGAGATATTAATGCATATATGTTATTGGAAGTTTTTTTTAAATAGAGGTTTAGTCTGTGTGTGTGTGTGTGTGTGTGTGTGTGTGTGTTAAATGGATTAAAGCCAGCTAGCCTGGGTGTTTTGATGTATAGTAGTTTTGAGATGTAAACAGTAAGGTAGAGGATGCATTTGCATTTTGTTGAATAAACCATTCAAAGACTGGGGGTGAAATCTTGCACCTAGCTAGGAAACACCAAGCAATGTTTATATTGCTAATAAAATTGGTACTATGAAAGGGGTTTAAAGGGCCTAGTGATACAATGAAAATTTACATTCAAAGGGGAAGGCTGGGTATACAGAAGAGAGTTTTGTGTGTGCAGGTCAGAGGCATATAAGATCTAAGCCTATAAGCCTACTGCTGTGTCTGCGAAGGAACAACTGGAAAGGAACCTCATTTTGAATTTGTAAGATGAGAAATGCTTTGCCTGGTGTCTGCTTATGTCTATTTATTGTTGTCACCTTAGTGGAGATTAAGTTAGGAATGTGTTAAAAAGTTATGACCGTAGTATTTTTCAGCCATGGGTATGTGTTTAATTTGTTGTAAATTAATAAATGTTTCATTTAATTTGATATAAAAACCTCTCAAACTGGTGGTCTTACTCCTGAATTTAGAGCTGCAACTCAAAACATACCAATTGAAAATAGGTTATGACAGTTGTTTAAATTTTCTCTCTGGGCTTTTAAATAACTCAGTCTTTACAAGCTGCTGTGTCATAACTATACGAACTGCTATAGATATCACAAAGTTGTGAATAGTAGATTTTCTGCTAGTGGTGTAGCCAATGATTGTCCATTAACATTTTGCAACACAGCCAGTCAACTGCCCCCAAGTTTCCACTGCTAACTCATTTGAATAATTATTCATATCTGCCGGTGTGGCCTTTACATTGTTTGGAGTAAGTCTAATGAGGAAGCAGGTTCAAACTAAAGGCCTATATGCAAGTAAAGATAACCAAATGTACAAATATTTCAAAATTTCCCCCTTTTTTTGGAGGTTCTTACTTTCCCCAAAACAGTAAAAACTGGGAAATAGAAGTTCTGTTCTGAGCTACCTTTTCCCTCTGGGCTGCCCCCTTCCACCTCAGGGAAATCCCCAGAAGTCCTCAGGCAATGCTGAAAAGGCAAACACTTAGGACAATGGGTGTCTGCCCCTTATTTCTCCTTTTCATCTGGAATCTGAATGGTTTCTGGGCACACAACAGAGTCCGGCTAAGTTTCATTAAAAACTGTACAAGCTCAGATCATCGTCACCCCTCCCTGGCTTGTTTCTCACTCAGGTCATCAACTCTCATGCAGTTCATGATTTCCATTGCAGCAGCCTCAAAGCTGGCCAAAGGGTTTTTGTTCATTATGTGTGCTCGGTGCCCTTGCCCGTTGGAAATAACCATCTTCTGCAAGGAAGAGACTTTGCATTGAATAATTGAGCTTTGTGCAATACGAAGCTATCATGCCTCATTTGTTCTATGAGTGCAAGTTGAAGTACATTGCCACCTGAACTCAGAACTGACCAATATTTGGACTGTTGTTTTGATAGAACCATCATGATAGTTGTTAATATTCTCATTCCAAAATCTTATACGATTACCTTATACGTTAAGCCTCTAAACACAAGTTTAGAGCACACGTATGCTATATTCCACTCTATTGGCAGAAGTATCTTGAGCTAATAGCAACTATAGTAACATGGTTACACTTTCAGAGGCTCATCATGGGCACAATGGGCCTCTTTCTATCCTGTACTGTTCTACGCATTCTTCGATATTATAAATTGAGAAATATGGATAGGTTTGCAATGCAGCTAAACTGAACTAACATTGCATGTTATCTGATCCTCTCACACACCTTACTTTTGAACTACTTACACATAGCAAAAGGTTGATAGCAGTACATCTTGAACTAAACCTGTTTCACAAATGATTAAAGCTTAATGGTTTAGGGACTAATTCTATTTCCCAAATGAAATGTTACTTGCTCAAAATAAGAGTTTTTTTTTGAATGATTTATTTTTCTTCCCCGGTTCTCTTCTCTCAGTATTCCAATTACACACACCATCACCCACCTAGGAACATAGGCTCAATTTGGTCCCAGTGCCAACATTATGATTTTCCCCTCCACCGCCCCCCCTCCTCACCCCACCAGCTTTAAAATTATTAAATATTTCCCTCCCTGCCCATGCCATCATCCTTTTAGTAGATTTGCCAAGTGAATTTCCAGGATCATAGAATAATTATCCCTTGTGTAGTATAAAGGGTTAACACATGGCTTATGATAATGTATGACATAAATGATGCACCACTGACATCAGTCAGTCATGTATTAGATTCTCGAGAGCAGTTGGAATCGTGCATGGAGCAATGTGCCTACTCTGTAACCTGTTTAGAAATGGTTCTAATAAATAAATGTTAAAAAACTAAAGTATGTCTCTTTAGCTCTGAAGAAGACTCATATGGACTCAAAATGTTAAGGCTGTTCCTCTCTCCACAGATGCTGCCAGACCTGCTGAGTGTTACCAGCATTTTCTGTTTTTATTCTGGAGTGTCTACAGTCTGTCTAAGAACCAAGGTAAAGAACACATCTCAGAACAAGGCCTTGATATAAAAAAACACATTGGTGTTATGCAAGGAACCGTCGCGTGAAGAAACCTTTTGAAAACAGCTTGAAAAATTCGGTGGACGAAAGAGGCACACTGGAAAGAGGTAAAGATGACTGTACCTGGTGAGCAGTCCCAACCCTTGCCCTATCCATTTGACTGCCTCACGGGCCTGCAAAGAGGCCAGTGGGAGTTATGGAAATGCCTTTTTCTCCGGTGCCAAGTAGCATCAGGTCTTCATGGAAAGGAGCCAAAGCTTCAAGCTAGTTCCTTTCTTTATGCGGTAGGTGCAGTAGCAGATGACATTCTCTTAAGGCAGGATATGCAGACTGCAGACTTTGACTCCATTCCTAAAGCCTTTGATACTTCTTAAAATCTACCATGGAACACCATTATCGAGCAGATGGTTTAGTGTGCAATATGGCTCTGACTCCGTGCCGAATCAGGCTATAATTCGGGGCGACTCGAAGGCTTCACATAACTTAGGACCATGGGCAACAGCCTCACCCACAAGAAAGCCTGCCAAACCCAGGCAAAAGGGTGGGAAAATCCACACTGGCAGCCATTTTGAGAAACTTCCACTGTGTTGCAAAAACCAAAATAGATGCCAAGGCTGCCCAGCAGGGGGAACAGAATACTTTAGTCTGGCAAAACAGGACATTTCAAGCATTTCTGAAAATCCAGTAACATTAATCGAAGTCAAAGACCAGAAAGTATTTAGAAAACACTTTCCTTCAAAAAAATGGAAAGTCAAGAAAAAGACAAAATTACAGAATTCCAAGGGGAAGTAGATTGCCTTAATCCAGACCACTGGTTAGTTACAGTCCAAGTTCAAAGCTTCCATATTACTTTTAAAATTGGCACTGGATAGCATATTAGCAGATGGCCTTGAATGGCTTTAGCCAATGACCCTTTATCAATCATACATCACATTACAAGGTCCAGGTGGCATTGAACGAGGCAGGATTATCGTTCCTCTTAGATACAAGAAGTAACAGATCATTGATTGTGAAGAACAGAGAGAATCAATGTATATCCTTACTGAGTGGTGATGTAGGCATTCCTCTAGGAAACCAAGAAAAAACACATGATCGGTCATCTTTTGAATAATTCACTGGGTGGAATCGTCCCAGATTTTCACAAAGTGTGGAAGCGGGCAGGAAAAAAGTAATTTGATTTGTCGACTGCAACGGCGGGTTTTCGTGCTGTATCGTCCCATTCCCAGCACGCCCTCATTAATAATGCATTCACAGTAAACATGCCAGGTTGCTGGAGGGTGGGCTCGGATTTGCCCACTACACTGTGGCCTCAGCACTTCCTCACTCCGGGCGCCATATTTAAAGCCCACCATGCAGCCTACTTTGTGTCTACAAGCTAGGACTTCTCCAGGCGAAACATGGCCCTGAAAGCAAAGAAGACGGCAGCCGCCAAATTTAGTGACGCCTCTCTGGGTCACATGCTGGGTGCAGTGGAAGGCCGTCGCAATGTCCTCTACCTCCGCTCTGGCAACAGAAGGTCCAGCAGAGTCGTCAGATGGCCTGGGAGACGGTGGCACCGGAGGTCTGTGCCACCGGGGCACAGAGGAGGTCAACCATCCAGTGCAGGAAGGTGATAAATGCTCTCACCTGATCCAGCAGGGTAAATCAACCACCTCATCACTCTCAGCACGCACACACACACACTCAAACCCATCACCATCCACAGGGATCTCGCACATCAAGGGACGACAACACCACTAACTCTCACACACACCCTCACATCTCCATCAGGGTCATATCTTCTCAAGCTCACATCCTCATCCTGTCCATAGATTCTCTCACTACACAAATATTCCATGCAGTGCCATGCTTCCTGCTCACAAATGTTTTCATGCAGGAGAACCTGGCTCAACACAGCAGGGAGAGGTACCAAACTGAGGGTGAAGTGGTCCACATGACGCCCCTCTCATTTTTAGGAGCATGCCATCATGCTGACTGGTGAGGACTTGGGCCAGGCCTGGGGTGACAATGAGGTCGGCAGCAAACACACACGTGAGGATGTTGCACCACATCATCCCCCTCTCAACGCAAATGTGAGTGCTCTCTCTCCTGCTTTTGACTCTGCTGCCATGCATTACTTATCTCTACTTTGGTTAACAGGGAGCTCTGTCAAGCAGCCAATGCCTTCAGCCAGACAGTCCCTCAGCTCCATCCATGTCCTCACCTCCAGTCAAGAGGATACCTCCTCCATTAGAGGGATGACCTTTAGATCTGGAGATCAAGATGTAGAATCAGTTTTGGTGAAGATGAGAAACAGTGAAGGTAAGAAGTCAGTTGTGGAAAGGTTTATAGGACCTCATAACAGTATCCGCACTGGGGTATATGGAAAGAACTAATGGGGACTTGTGAGAAAGGTATGGTGATAATCATGGGTGATTTTCATCTACATGTAGATTGAACAAATCAGATTGGCAAAGGTAACCTGGATGATGAGTTCATAGGGTGTTTTTAGTTTTTTAGAGCAGCACATTTTTGCACCAACCAGTGAGCAGGCTATACTGGAACTGTTAATGTGCAATGAGACTGGATTAATTAGTGATCTCATAGTGAAGGCACCCTAGATAACAGTGATCATAATATGATTAAACTTCATATTCTGTTTGCGGGAGAGATGAATGGATCTAAGTCTAGTGTTTTAAACTTAAATAAGGGCAGTTATGAGGGCATGAAGACAGAACTGACTAAAGTAAACTGGGAAGTTAGGTTAAGGGATAAGTCAGTAGAAAGCAGTGGCAGACGTTTAAGGAGATATTTCAGAATACTCAAAAGATACATTCCAGTGAGAAAGAAAGACTCTTAAGGGAAGGACACACCATCCGTGGTTAACTAAAGAAGTTAAGATAATATCAAATCGAAAGAAAAAGCATATAATTCTGCAAAGATGAGTGGCCAGTCAGAAGATTGGACAGAATACAAAGAACAGCAAAGAATGACCAAACGATTAATAAGGAGGGAGAAATTAGAATATACGAGAAAGCTAACTAGAAATATAAAGACAGAGTGAAAATTTCTACAGGTGTTTCAGAACAAAAAGGGTAAGTAAAGTAAGCATTGGTCCTCTAGAGAGTGAGAATATGGAATTAATAATGGAAAATAAGGAAATGGCGGATAAATTGAACAGATATTTTGCATCTGTCTTCTCTGCAGAGGATACAAATAACATTCCAGAAATAATTGTGAATCAGGAGGTGAAAGGGAAGGGGGAACTTAAAACAATTGCAATTAAAAGGGAAGGGTACTGAGAAAATTATTATAATTAAGATCTGATGAACCTCAGGCCCTGATGGACTTCATCATAGGGTCTTAAACGAAATGGCTGCTGAGATAGGAGATGCATTGGTTTTAATTTTCCAAATTTCCTTAGATTCAGATAGGGTCACATCAGATTGGAAAATAGCAAATGTGACTCACATAAATTCAAGAAATGAAGGAGACAAATCAGTAAACTACAGGTCAGATAGCTTAACATCTGTCATAGAGAAATAGTTGGAATCTATTATGAAGGAGCTTATAGAGGGGCACTTAAAAAACTCATTGCAATCAAACAGAGTCAACATGGTTTTGTGAAAGTAAATCATGTTTTGACTAATTTATTGGAGTTCTTTGAGGAAGTAACAAGCATTGTGAATAAAAGGGAACCTGTGGTTGTGCTGTACTTAGGTTTCCAGAAGGCATTTGACAAGGTGCCACAGCAAAGGTTACTATGCAAAATAAGAACTCATGGTGTAGGGGGTAACATGTTAGCATGGAATTGTTAGCTAACAAAAAACAGAGGGTAGGCATAAATGAGTAATTTTCAGGTTGACAAAATGTGATGAGTGAAGCGCCACAGGGATCAGTGCTGGGCCTCACCTATTTACAATTTATATCAATGATTTGGATGAAGGGACCGAATGTATGGTTGATAAATTTGCTGATGACATAAAGACAGGTGGGAAAGTTATTTGTGAAAAGGGAGACTGCATAGGGACGTAGGTTAAGTGAGTGGGCAAAAATTTGGCAGATGGAGTGTGGTATGTGGGAATGTGGGAAAATGTGAATTTGTGCATGTTGGCAGGAAGAATAGGAAAAGCAGCATTTTGTTTAAATAGAGATTGCAGAACTCCTGAGGCACTGAGGGATCTGGGGTGTCCCAGTACCTGAATCAGAAAAAGTAGTATGCAGGTACAGCAAGTGGAGTCAAATGGAATGTGATTGTTTATTGCCAGGGGAATGGAATATAGAAGAAGGGATAAAAACAAAAAAACTGCGGATGCTGGAAATACAAAACAAAAACAGAATTACCTGGAAAAACTCAGCAGATCTGGCAGCATCGGCGGAGAAGAAAAGAGTTGACGTTTCGAGTCCTCATGACACTTCAACAGAACTCAGTTCTGTTGAAAGGTCATGACGACTCGAAACGTCAACTCTTTTCTTCTCCGCCGATGCTGCCAGACCTGCTGAGTTTTTCCATAGAAGAAGGGATGTTTTGCTACAGTTATATAGGGCATTGATGAGACCACATCTAGAGCACTGTGTACAGTTTTGGTCTACTTATTTAAGAAAGAAAGGATAAAATTGTGTCAGAAGCAATTCAGAGAAGGTCCACACGACTCATTCCCAGGACGAGTGGCTTATCTTATGAAGAAAGGTTGAACAGGCTGGGCCTATACCCATTGGAGTTTAGAAGAATTGAGAAGTGATCCTACTGAAACATATAAAATCCTGAGGGGACTTGACAGGGTGGATACTGAAAGGAGGTTTTCCCTTGTGGGAGAGGCTAGATCTCGGGGACACAATTTAAAAATAAGGCATCTCCCACTTAAGATGGTGATAAGAAGAAACTTTTTCTGGGGTTTGTGAATCTTTGCAACTCTCTTCCCTAGCGAGCAGTGGAGACAGGATCAATGAACATTTTTAAGGCAGAGGTAGATTCTTGACTAACAAGGGAGTCCAAAGTTATTGGGGGTTGGCGCAATGTGGAGTTGAAACCACAATCAGATCAGCCATAATTTTATTGAATGGTAGAGTAGTTTAAAGGGGATAAATGGCTTACTGCCACTCCTGATTCGTAGAACATTACAAGCAACTGTCCTCGTCCTATGCTATTCAGCAACTAAATATGACTGCACAGTCTGAAAATGCTCTCCCCATGCCAGAGTAGAATAGACAAAGCAGACCAGTGACCTTCATCATCCTTGCTTCCAGAAAGAAACAGCAACTAAGAGGCTCAAGTTGAGGGGCAGATTCTTACACACTGTCCAACCCCTAAACTGTAACCCTACACAGCTGCTGATTGGTCAGCACATCTTCAGACATAGGCACATGAGTTATCTAATGACCCAGAGGTATTTCTCCCTTCAGAAGCCAGCGAAACATGACCTACTGGCTGGGTCTCAATCACCTCAGGGCTGGTGTTGGCCTCTGCAAGGCCCTAATGCTTTGATCTAATCGCTAAACCTCTCTCTCTCTGCCTCCACATACGTCTAGCTATTCAGCACCCAAACACTATCACTCTTATTCAGTCCTCTACATTGCAGGGCAAGGTGACACATTCTAGAAGGGGGCAGAGCAGAACCAGAAGGGAACAATGATGCCTTCATCTCCTGGTCCATATGAAGAAGATGGCTCTCAGCATGATGAGGCCACTGTTACAGAACTCATGGCACTCAGCACTGCTGAGAACTTTGAGTCAAAACACTTTTTTTTGAGAACTACATTTGAGATTTCCTCCAGAGCTATTACTGATTTTCAATGGCTTCTTTTTCATTCTCACTAACTCCTTTGTTAGGTGATGCAATCACATAGTAACATTATTCTTCTGCATTTGTTGTTGAATTTTTTTCAGGGTTTCCTTCTCTAGATAGAAAGGATAGCACAAAAACCAAACCGAAATACTCTATAATATATAACAGCTCATCAAGTCTCAAACCCAGGATTAATCAAATTAAAATAATATGCTAACTATTTGACAATGCTAGGTTAAATCTCATTTTTCAAAATAACACCTTTATTTTGCAACACAGAACACTTGGCTTTTGCAATAGTGGTTCAAACAAAACCAGAACAGAGTAAACACCAGATAGAGAAAATATGGAAAGTGGGTAACAGCAATTCTGATTGAAATGTAAGTTTTCATTATAACTAAAAGTAGAGTAGTAAATGCTTATCTATAGTATCTATTTATATCTCTCTCTGTTTCTTTCTCTGTCTCTCTGTCTCTCTCTCTCTATATATATATATATATCTTATTAAATCTTATACTCCTTATGAAATATTCAAGTTGTTCACAATAATTACACAAAGTGCATAGTTTACAAGATAAAATAAGTGTGGTTTTCTGACATTTTTGTGTCAATCAATTGTTTTCTCAGTGCCCATCATTACATCCCTTCTTTTTTCTCAACTTCCAGGTCTTTTTCAAAATCATCTTCTTCTTCTTCCTCATCTGCAAGGTGCGCAACCTGCGGGGTTGATGCTTCTTCAGACAAGGTAGCTGATGATTGTTGACGAAGGCCATTCAGTTGAACATGTGGTCTTCTCTCTTGTTTCCCTGCTTTGTAACACTTGGCTACAGTAGATTCCGCATTGAAGTCATCCTCAGAGGGGCTGTCCAGGGAGATTATCAGGGTATGTGAATGGCTTGGGTCTCGAGGCTGACTTGCTAGTCACTCTTGAGTCTGTTCATGAGGGAGAAGGCCCTCTTCACTTTGGCTGTTGCCAATGATATTACTTGTACTTGATTAGATGGAAAAAATGAGAAAGCTTTTCTTTCCTCTTTTTTGAAGATCCTACACCACAAAGTATGCTATGACATTGCATTCTAGTGTTTTTGGAGCACATTCTTTAGTCAGACACACTTGGCCATAGCTCCAGCAACCTTGCACCCATGGGATGCAGGGGTATCTTTCAAATGTTCCAGCAGTATTTTTGCTTTGGCAACTCCATAGTCTTAAGGATCCTGTGGCCAGTTTTTTAGATCAAATTTTGTCACAGCTCCAAGGATTTTGTTGGTTGACAATAAGCCAAATTTTTCCTGTAGGCAGTGGACCAATGGCTCAATAAGGTGTTTGTGAGATTGGGGGAAGCTAGCTTCACCTTCTGCAACCCCTTTCAATTCAATACCTCTGTAGGTCCCCTCATGGCACTCTTCTTTGATGGATCACAGCTCGGGGTCATCACATTCATGTGTCATGTCAAGCAGGATTTCTTGGGCCATGATAACACTATCAACCACCTCAGGTATGCTTACATTGTCACTCTGGAAGAGAACAGAAGGGTAAGATATCTCCTCCAAAACATCCATATACAGTGCCATACAGGGACGGTGCTTGTAGAAGGTGAGCTTCTTTACCATTCTCCTTGCTTTAGAAGCCTCTTCTTTCTTGACCTCAGCCTGCTGCTCACTTCCTATGTTGATTAGATGGGCAATAACAGAGAGTAGTTCCTTTCCAATATCACTGGTGCTCATTGGCTGTGATTAACCCAATGAGTCCCTTCTACCTGTGTAACTCTGAAGATTGTTTCCTCTAGCATGTCAGTCATTTCATTGAGCTCCAAAGACCCTTGGGTGACGTTCTGTAGAATGAATGTGCATGAGGTTAAGAAGTCATCAATCTCTCTGGTGAAGTAGCTGTCTTTGTATGCATGATTGGCAGCAAATAGTAATCGATGTGCCACACAGTGGATTCCAATTTGCCACAGCATCTTGGCAGCCAGCTTTGTGAAGATCCCAAATTGCTGGCCAAAGTTGATGCTTGCCCCATCTACACTAAAGCCTATCAGGTTCTTCTTCAATTCTGGGATGCCCTGCTCCATGAACATTGGGTTGATGCAGCCCAGGGTGTTCACAATGTCTTGGAATCCAAAAAACCTCTTTTGTGGGATGCCTCTTTCTCTTTGCAATTTCTGTCACCCGTCAGAATGGATACAGTGTGCAGACTGCGCCCGAGTGTTGCAACCTGATCAATATCCTCAGCCAAGAATTGAGTGAAGGTATGCGCTTGTATTAGGTTCCCAAATGTGTTTCCAAAATCCATATCACGTAGTTTCTCAAGACATGCAGGAGAAGGGAAGTGTTGAGCTCATGATTCGCCAGATTGTAAACTATAACATGCAGCTTGACCATCTTTCCGTATGCTTGTGCAGTCTTTTTTCACAACATCCTGACTATCAGCTCCTTTTGAATAGTTTGGTTTATCCTTGCATCATAAGCTGCCTTATGTCTTAGACTCTGGCTGTGTCATGATGCCAAATATTTCATTATGTTGGGTGCAGCAAGTCCTATGGTGCTATGCTTGTATGGTTCACCAGAGATGACATGTTCAGAGCTGACTCCTTCCCTTGGTGCTTTTCAAGTCAGTGCATGCCGGTGCACAATGGCAGGCCTTGCAATGTATTTGCAGCCTCCCATCACTGGTTCATTGCATGACAGTCTAGTCCAGCTTCCAGGCTTTTACATTGCTTTAATTGGAAATGGGTTTCTTCTTTTTCTTGGTACTTGAGATGGTAGATGGAACTGTCCTCATTTCAGGGTGAGATGGTAGATGGAACTGTCCTCATTTCAGAGTGAGATGGTAGATGGAACTGTCTTCATTTCAGGGTGAGATGGTAGATGGAACTGTCCTCATTTCAGGGTGAGATGGTAGATGGAACTGTCCTCATTTCAGGGTGAGATGGTAGATGGAACTGTCCTCATTTCAGAGTGAACTTGAAGATATTTTTGAAGATTCTGTAGTGCTGATGGGTTGTTCAGGTTTCGTTCGAATCAGAAAGTGCTCCATATCGATTCCAGCAAGCTGTCATTTAGAGTTAATATTAGTTTTCCCTTTGTCTATCTTCTATTACCTGCAAGGCGGTGGTGGACCAATACTTTTGTGTAAAATCACCAAAATGACATCAACAGTTTAACATTTCAGTTTTCATACAGTTGATGCAATACAGGATCAGTCCATACTAACTTGACCTTGCTGGATTATCTACATCATGGTTCAGTAAAAGAAGGCAAGTGTCACGATCCAAGAGCTAAGGTTGCCTTCCCTGCTCTCTGAAAAGTTTTTGTTCATCATCGAAATATAATTTCCAATTTTTAATAATAAACTAAGATTAGATTCATCTAAAATTTTTGAAATGAAACAGAAATCAGACAGGCATAAACAGTTTTGGCAAGTTGGTAAAGGACCAAATTAATCTGCATGGCTTTCTTCTTGGGAGGGATATTAATGATCAGGCAGGGGAGAGAGAAGAACAGCAATCGGGAAGTGGAATAAGAGGCAGAAGCTTCCATTTTGGAGACTAAGTGTGGTTTCAGGTGGGTTTCACTGTGCGCTTTCTGCTGGTTGGAGAGCCGGGAATTCACACTCGATTTCATGTTTGGAAGCTAGTTAAATATGCATCAGTGAGTAGCTCTCTGAATCACATGATGGGTCAGGAACTGATTCATCTGCCTCACTGTTACCTAATGAGTTTGAAGGCCTGGATGCCATATTTCCAAGGCACTCGAAACCACACATTCATTCTCTCCAGCCCAGCTGTGTGGAGGGGACGTCTTGAGATGGTTGCATACAAGAAGAAAGCTGTACCAAAGTTTAGCAATGACTCCCTTGAGACCTTCATCTGTGGGGTCTGCCAGCATTGGAGAAGAGTCATATGGACTCGAAACATCAACTCTGTTTCTCTCTCTACAGATGCTCTCAGGCTTGCTGAGTTTTTCCAGCATTTTCTGTTTTTGTTTCAGATTTTCAGCATCTGCAGTATTTTGCTTTTATCTTTACTGTAAGTGTCTGCAAAATGCATTAGTGACCAAACTCCTTACAAGGCAACATGGAGTTAGGCATGCTAAATAGCCTTGGTGGGGCAGCTTTAATTTTCTCTCAAACTGAGAAGTCTGTCTTCATTGTTTGTACCAAAGCACAAGAGCCACAGCCATGATGCTCTCTCCAGACATGTGTGCATCTTAGTGTCCATTGAAAATTTCTCATAAAGGTGGTGACGACTGCATCAAGTCCTTTGACACAGTGTTTGTGCTGTTGTGCCCATTTTCACTTCCCAGAGCAAGGTTGACTGATGACATTTCCAAGTATTAGGGCCTGGTAAATCATGAGGATTGAAGGTGCAAGTCTGAATGCTGAACTTGCTCTCAATGTCACTGATTGTAAAGGCCTTTTGGTGCACTGGCATGGCATTAAAGGACAGAAGGAATGTGGCTGTATCCCATTGCTTGTACTTTGATCGTCCTTGAATCTTGTGGCTATCAATGTGGAACGGGTGTGTCTTCTATGTCATGCTTCTTCAATAGCACCCTCAGGTGGAAGCTGACCCTTATCTCCCTCTTCAGTTTCTTGCCCTTCCTACTCTTCATTGTCTGAGGAGCTTTCAGCCTCCTTCATGTCTCCCTTTGAAGCATCAGGTTGTGAAGGGCATAACAGGCCATGGTGATGCAGGACACCTTCTGTGCAGAGTACTGCAAAGCCCCACCTGAGCGGTCCAAACATTGAAAGCGCATCTTTCAGGGTGCCAATGGTCTGCTCAATGATGGATCATGTTGCCTTATGCGCCCTTGTAGTACCTCTCCTCCGAGGAACTCTGAGAATGATGCACGGGTGTCACGAGCCATCGTTTGTGTGGGTTCCCATTATTCCCAAGCAGCCAGCCCTGTAATCGCTGAGGCTGTTTGAATATGTGAGGCACCTGGGAATGACTCAAGATGTATGAGTCATGGGAATTCCCAGGGTGCCTGGCATAAATGTGGATGATGTGCTTCTGATGATCACGCACCAGCTGAACATTCAGGGAGTGGAACCCTCTCCTGTTTATGAACTTCAGGTGCTGCTGCCATAGAGCTCTCAATGCCACATGTGTGCAATCGATTGCACCCTGTACTGAAGATAGCTGCAATCCCCAGATACCTAGCAGCATGGCTAACTCCATCGAGTATGAACTTCACATATTGATGAGCCTTATGGAGCCATCTGTCACATCCTGGATACATTTATGTGTTGCGGACTCTGAGATGCTGCATAGATCCTCTCATGGATTCCTAGAGTGAACCGCAGGCAAAATAGTTGAATGTGGCAGTGACCTTCAGGGCCACTGGCAGGGGATGTCAGTGGTGTTAGATCCTCCCGCAGAATATGACAGATATGAGTCACCACGTCTCGTGACAGGTGCAGACATTCCTGGCAATGCTTGTCACTCATCTCCAGATAGGAAAGTCTTCTTCAGTAGATCTTTGGTCATGCGAGTCACCTCTATGGGACGGGTCTAACCTCCTTATCTTCTGGGTGTTGCTGGGGCTCCCCTGGACCATCGAACTGAGACCGGGCCTCCCCTCGAAGCTGGGCTAGGTGGCACTGGGCCTTTCTCCTCCTCCTTAATCGGAACATTCCTATCAAGAAGGCAGCAATGAGCTCAGACTCCAATATTCAATCCTCCTTCCCCTGGGGGTCTGATAGATGCAACGGATTAATGAGCACTGGGCAAATATAATAGACCTCCCACTCGCAAACAGAAAGCCAATGTCATACCCCAGAGCAGTGTCTGTGTTAATGGCTATTTGCTGATATGGCCTTGCAGCTGAGACATACACTCACATATCCAGATGACCACGAGGCCAACACTGATACTTGACATCTTAATCACACAGAGGTTGGAAGAGGTTTGGACACATTCATGAAATTTGCCACCTTAGCAAAGGCACTCCTGCAATCCATGATCTTGTACATTGATCAAACTTAACTTGCGCTACAGCTATGACTGGATGCCCTTTAACCCGTAATCCATGTCAATTGGAGAAAGCACATTAGAGGCTTCCATTGATGATCTGGCAGATATGGGGCAGTTGTGCTTCCTTAACAGTTTCCCGCATTTTCAATTCTCACAGTGGAAAACAGTGAGACTTCAGGAGAAAGAAATTAAAACCGCGAGGCTTCGGAACAGAGGTTAAAACTGCAAGATTGCGGGGGCAGAGGTTAAAACAGCGAGACTTCAGGACAGAAAGGTTAAAACTGTGAGACTTTGGGGGGAGAGGCTAAAACTGGGAGATTTTGGGGGGAGAGGTTAAAAAAGCGAGACTTCAGGACAGAGAGGTTAAAACTGTGAGACTTCGGGACAGAGGTTAAAACAACAAGATTTCAGGACAGAGAAGTTAAAACTGCGAGACTTTGGGGGGAGAGGTTAAAACTGTGAGACTTCAGGACAGAGAGGTTAAAACTGCGAGACTTCGGGACAGAGAGGGTAAAATTGCGAGACTTCGGGGGGAAAGGTTAAAACAGTGAGACTTCAGGACAGAGAGGGTAAAACTGCGAGATTTCGGGGGTGAGAGGTTAAAACTGCGAGACTTCGGGAATTAAAGGTTAATACTGCGAGACTTTGGGGGGAGAGGTTAAAACTGTGAGACTTTGTGGGGGAGAGGTTAAAACTGCGAGGCAGTGACAAGAGCGAAAGTGGCCCTGGGTGAAAATAGCATTGCAAGAGAGTGAATAAAGAGTGGGGAGAGAGAGAGAATAAGGAGCGTGGAGAGAGAGAATAAAGAGCGAGGAGAGAGAGAGAATAAAGAGCGTGGAGAGAGAGAGAGAATAAAGAGCGTGGAGAGAAAGAGAATAAAGAGCGTGGAGAGAGAGAATAAATAGCGGGGAGAGAGAATAAATAAATAGTGGTGCGAGAGAATGAATAAATAGCAGGGTGAGAGAATGAATAAATAGTGGAGAGAGGTCCCAAACCGTCATTCAAACCAACACTGTCACAGGAGAGCAGGCAGGTGCTTGGCTGGTGATTATTTCAGTTTTTAGCTTTGTTTTACGTTTAAATTAGCAGCTGAGTAACTATCACTTGTTGTTTATTATTAAATTAGTAACTTAAGGATAGGGGAAATTAAATATAAGGTAAGGGGAAAACAACAAAAAAAAGCGAGTGCAGAGCAGCTGTATAAAGAGCAGGAGTTTACCTGTGAGGGAGCAGAGTGGCTGTATAAAGAGCAGGAGTTTACCTGTGAGGGAGTCGAGCGTCTGTTAAAGAATGGAATGGGTTTACCTGTGAAGGACTGGAGTGGATGTATAAAGAGTGGAATGGAGTTTACCTGTGATGGAGTGGAGCGGCTGTATGAAGAGTGGGAGTTAACCTGTGAGGGAGCGGAACAGCTGTATAAAGAGCAGGAGTTTACCTGTGAGGGAGCGGAGCAGCTGTATAAAGAGCAGGAGTTTACCTGTGAGGGAGCGGAGCAGCTGTATGAAGAGTGGGAGTTTACATGTGAGGGAGTGGAGTGGCTGTTTAAAGAGCAGGAGTTTACCTGTGAGAGAGCAGAACGGCTGTATAAAGAGCAGGAGTTTGCCTGTGAGGGAGCGGAACAGCTGTATAAAGAGCAGGAGTTTGCCTGTGAGGGAGTGGAGCGGCTGTATAAAGAGTGGAGTGGAGTTTACCTGTGAGGGACTGGAGCGTCTGTATAAGGAGTGGAGTGGAGTTTACCTGTGAGGGAGTGGAGTGGCTGTATAAAGAGCGGGGCAGAGTTTATCCAAGAGGGAGCGGAGCGGCTGTATACAGAGCGGGAGTTTACCTGTGAGGGGTGCAGACAGGCGATTCTGCAGCCGTAGACGTGAATCTAGGATGGTGGGTTGCCTCCCTGGTGCCAGGGTCAAGGATATCATAGAACAGCTGCAGAGCATTCTGAACGGGGAGGGCGAACAGTCAGAGGTCGTGGTCCACATTGGTACCAACGACAGAGGTAGAAAGAGGAACGAGTTCCTGCAACAAGAATTTAGGAAGCTAGGTAGCGCATTAAAAAGCAGGACCTTTAAGGTTGTTATCTCTAGATTACTCAGTGTGCCATGTGCTAGTGCATACAGGAATAGGAGGATGGAGAAGATGAATGGGTGGCTGAAAAGATGGTGCAGGAGGGAGGGCTTTAGTTTCCTGGATCACTGGGTCTGTTTCTGGTGAAGGTGGGGCCTGTACAAGTCGGACGGGTTGCACCTGTAATGGAATGTGACCAACCTCCTTACGGGGATGTTTGCTGGTGCTGTTGGGGGGATTTAAATCAATTTGGCAGGGGGATGGGATACAGAGTGGAGGTACAGTAGGGGGTGATGCACAGCCAAATATTGAAGATAAACTAAGTCAGTCTGGAAGGCAGAGCAAATATAGTTAAGGCACAAGGGCATTATGCATGGAGGCTTACAAGTAAGGCAGATGAATTGAGGGGCATTGATTAACACGTAAGAATATGATATTGTTGCTATCATGGAGACATGGTTGAGGGAAGGGCAGGACTGGCAGCTCAATATTCCAGGCTATAGAAAATCAGGCGTGACTGGGGGTATAAAAGAGGAGGTGGCATTGCACTATTGATCAAGGAGTTAATTACTGCAGTAAGGAGAGATGATATAAGACCATAAGACGTAGGAGCAGAAGTAGGTCATTCAGCCCATCAAGTCTGCTCCACCATTCAATGAGATCATGGCTGATCTGATAATCCTCAATTCCACTCACCTGCTTTTTCCCCATATCTCTTGATTCCCTTACTGATTAAAACCCTGTCCATCTCAGCCTTGAATATGCTTAATGACCCGATTTCTACAGCCCTCTGCGGTAAAGAACTCCACAGATTGACTACCCTCTGAGAAAAGAAATTCCCCCTCATCTCTGTTTTAAATGGATGCCGCCTTACTCTGAGATTATTTTCTCTGTTCCTAGACTCCCCTACAAGGAAAGTCAACCTCTCAGCATCTACTCTGTCAAGTTTCCTAAGAATCTTATATGTTTCAATAATTCTCCTAAAGCCCAATGAGTGCAGGCCCAACCAACTCAACCTCTCCACATAAGAAAATCCCTCCATACCAGAAATCAACCTAGTGAACCTTCTCTAGTCTGCCTCCAAAGCCAGTATATCTTTCCTTAGATAAGGATACCAGAATTGTTCACAGTATGCTAGGTGTTGTCTAACTAATGCCTTGCATAGTTTGAGCAAGACTTCCCTCTTTTTATACTCCATTCCCTTTGAAATAAAGGCCAACATTCCATTTGCCTTACTTATTACCTGCTAAACTTGTATGTGAGCTTTTTGTGATTCATGCACGAGGACCCCCAAATCCCTCTGTGCTGCAGCTTTCTGCAGTCTTTCTCCATTTATGTGATATTCAGCTCCTCTATTCTTCCTGCCAAAGTGCATAACCTCACATTTTCCCACATTATATTCCATCTGCCACATTTTTGCCCACTGACTTAACCTGTCTATATCCCTCTGTAGACTCTTTGTGTCATCCTCACCACTTGCCTTCCCACCTAATTTTGTGTCATCCACAAACTTGGCGATAGTACATTCATTTCGCTCATCCAAATCATTAATTTATATTGTAAATAATAACCAGCACTGATCCCTGTGGCACTCCACTTGTTACAGGTTGCCATCCTGAAAATGCACCCCCCCACCGTATCTCAACTCTCTGCCTTCTATTAGTTAGCCAGTCCTCTATCCATGCTAATAAATTACCCCCTGCACCATGGGCTCTTATTAAGTAGCCTTATGTGTGGTACCTTATCGAATGCCTTTTGGAAATCCAAATATATTATACCTACAGGTTCCTCTTTATCTATCCTGCTTATTACCTCCTCAAAGAAATGTAATAAAATTTGTCAGGCATGATATTCCCTTCATGAAGCCATGCTGACTCTGTTTGATTATATTATGCATTTCTAAATGTTCTGCTATTACATCCTTTATAATATCTTAGAAGGCTCCTCAAATGAGGTCATATGTGTAGAACTTAAAAAAAAAGGGGCAATCACTTTGCTGGGAGTGTACTATAGGCCTCCAAACAGTCAGGGGGAAATAGGGGAGCATATATGAAGGCAAATCTCAGAGAAGTGTAAAAATAATAGAGTAATAATTGTAGGGTATTTCAACTTCCCTAATATTAACTGGGATATTCTAAGAGTGAAAGGCTAAGAGGAGGTAAAATTCTTAAAGTGCATCCAGAAGAGCTTTTTGAGCCAGCACGCAGAAAGTTCTACAAGAGAAGGGGCGGTACTGGACCTAATCTTAGGAATGAAACCGGGTAAGTGGAAGAAGCGTCAGTGAGGGAGCATTTTGGGCATAGTGACCATAACTCTGTAAAATGTAAGGTAGTAATGAAAAAGGACAAAGAATGACCAGAAATAAAGGTCCTGAATTGGGGGAAGGCCGATTTCAATATGATAAGAAAGTACCTAGCCAAAGTGGACTGGGAACAGCTACTTGTAGGAAAGTCTACATCAGACCAGTGGGAGTCATTCAAAAAGGAAATAGTGAGAGTTCAGTGCCAACATGTTCCTGTAAAGGTGAAGGGTAGGACCAACAAGGATTGGATAAGGAAAAAAAAGAGGCTTATGGCAGATACAGAGGGCTGAAAACAACAGAAGCCCTAGAGGAGTATATGAAGTGTAGAGCGGGTACTTAAAAAGGGAATGAGGAGAGTGAAGAGGGGGCATAGAAAAACACTGTGGGCAAGAAAAACGAAAATCCCAAGGCATTTTATAAATATATTAATGACAAGATCAGGAAAAGAGTAGGGTCCATTAGGGACCAAATTGGCAATTTGTTTGAGGAGTTGGAGGAAGTAGTTGAGGATTTAAATGATTACTTTTCATCTGTGTTCACTACGCAGGAGGATGATGCAGGTATAGAAATCAGGGACGGGGACTGTGATTAGTATTGAAAGGGAGGAGGTATCAACAGGTTTAGTGGGCTTAAAAGTGGATAAATCCCCAGGCCCAGATGAGTTGTATCCTAGGCTGCTATGTGAGGCAAGCGAGGAGATTTCAGGGGCTCTGACAGTAATTTTCAAATCCTTCTGGTCATGGGAGAGATGCCAGAGGACTGGAGGACAACAAATGTGGTACCATTACTCAAGAAGGGTGGTAGGGCTAAACCAGGTAATTACAGGCCAGTGAGTCTAACATCAGTGGTAGGGAAACTGTTGGAAAAAATGCTGAGGGATAGAATTATTCTCTAATTGGAGAGGCAGGGATTAATCAGGGATAGTCAGTATGGCTTTGTCAGGCGGAGATCATGCCTAACAAACTTGATCGAAATTTTTGAGGAGGTGACTAGTTGTGTAAATGAGGGTAGTGTAGTTGATGTAGTCTACATGGACCACAGTAAGGCTTTTGGCAAGGTCCTGTATGGGAGAATGGTCAAGTAAGTAAGAGCCCATGGGATCCAGGGCAATTTGGCAAATTGGATCCAAAATTGGCTTAGTGACAGGAGGCAGAGTGTGATGGTCAAAGATTGTTTTTGCGATTGGAGGCCTGTGATGAGTGGGGTACCGCAGGGATCAGTGCTGGGACCCTTGCTGTTTGTAGTGTATATTAATGATTTAGACGTGAATATAGGAGGTATGATCAGTAAGTTCATAGAGGACATGAAAATTGGTGGCGTTGCAAATAGTGAGGAGAAAAGATTATAGGATGATATAGATGGACTGGAAAGATGGGCAGTGCAGTAGTAAATGGAATTTAATCCTGAAAAGTGTGAGGTGATGCATTTTGGGAGGACTAACATGGCAAGGGAATACACAATGAATGATAGGGCCCTAGGAAGTACAGAGGATCAGAGGAACCTTGGTGTACATGTCCATAGATCCCTGAAGGCAGCAGTGCAAGTAGATAAGGTGGTTAAGAAGGCAGAAGGGATACTCACATTTATTAGCCGAGGCATAGAATATAAGAGTAGGGAAGTTATGTTGGAGCTGTGTAAAATGCTAGTTAGGCCACAGCTGGAGTATTGTGTGCAGTTCTGGTTGCCACACTATGGGAAGGATGTGATTGCACTGGAGAGGGTGCAGAGGAGATTCACCAGGATGTTGCCTGGGCTGGAACGTTTCAGCTATGAAGAGAGACTGGATAGACTAGGGTTGTTTTCCTTAGAGCAGAGAAGGCCGAGGGGGGACCTGATAGAGGTATACAAAATTTTGAGGGGCATAGATAGCGTGGATAGGAAGAAAATTTTCTGCTTAGCAGGGGTGTCAATAACCAGTAACCGGGGGGCATAGATTTAAGTAAGGAACAGGAGGTTTAGAGGGGATTTACAGAAAAAAATTTTCGCCCAGACGGTGTTTGGAATCTGGGGGATTCCTCACTGCCTGAGGGGATGGTAGAGGCAGGAACCCTCACAACATTTAAGAAGTATTTAGATGAACACTTGAAATGCCATAGCATACAGGGTTATGGGCCAAGCACTGGAAAATGGGATTAGAATAGATAGATGCTTGATGGCCTGCATGGACACAATGGGCCGAAGGGCCTGTTTCTGTGTGGTATAACTCTATGACTCTAATATATATCTCTCTGTTAAACCTCAAATGGAATGACTGTATTATGAAGCCAAGGGCTTCTGCAATCTTTTGTTAAAGGCAATGGCTCCAATTGCATCTCCTCTTTTCTCTAATCGTTGACTCTATTTCAATGTTAAGACTCCAAGCAGTTTGAGAGTGCCCTTTGAAACGAGCCCCTGAGTGCAGACCTGGGCTCCTCGCACACTGATTCTGACCCATCCTGGGCAGATTCTTTTCCAGTTTTGACTTCAAACTAACTTTCAAAACAGTGGTTATGCATTTTTACTTGGAGACCAGGTTTGACTCTCCCCTTTCAGTGTTCGGATCCCTCCAATCCTTCTGAACACCCTGATGTGCAAGTAGAGCTCCCTCCTCTTATTCTCCAGCCTCCCCCAGTAACCCTGGATCCCATTGTCATTGTGGTTGACCTTCCAAACCTTCAACCTGAACCCATCACAATGTCCCCATGCCCCATGTGGACCTCACCGCTCCCCATCTTGAGGCTGTGTGCATGGTCACGCACAGATGAGACCCTGACCAGAAAAGCTTTGAAAACCCCCTCTTTATTATGTATTTGCCATTTACAGGCTGCAGATGCATCCCCTAATCATGACCATCCCATCTGCAGCCCAGTACCAAGCCAGAAGAGCTCATGGCCACGGACTGTAACACCATGACCATGCCCTGCACAACAAGCTGTGCCTTATCCCAGTTGAGCTCACGGCCCTTGCCCCTGACTGGAGCAGGACTACGATGTGTGTGCCATGCATAGCCCTTTAGCATGGCCTGTAAAACCCTAGGAATATATTTAATCTCTCACCATGACTGTGAAGTCCACAAAGCCCCAGGACTGCCTTTGATCTCTCACCCTAACTTCTTGGCTGCAGACCAGGGATTATCATTGTCTTTCAATGAGCTTTCCAGTCCTTTTTTACTGATGACAGCCCCCGCATCCCCCCCCCACTATGAGTCTCTGAGCAACCCACCCTGAACACAAACCTGCTTGTATTCTGTAGTCTGTGTGCATCCCCTCCCATTCATACAGTTTGATTCTCATCCATCCCCTTCTGTGTCTGCATTCTAGTCTTCCATGTTCCAGCTTCCTCACCCTTGGTCTCCCTGCTGCCTGCCATCGCCTCTCCCCCTCTCCAACTCCACCATAGCTCATTGTCCCCTGTGTCTCCTTCCACCTTCCCCCCCCACCAACCCCTCAACCCCACATTATTCAGTGTCCTGGTGTCTTCATTTTCCTTTTGCTCCCCCCCAACCCATAGTGCAGCCCTGCCTGAGACTCTCAGAACACACCATCCTGGAGTATGGAGGAAGCCAGTGAGCAGACCAACCCTACACCCCTACCACTGTAGCATTTCATTGGCATCGATGAGAACCCGGAGCAATGCTGCTGCAGGCAGGCTTTGAATGTTGCATCTTGAAGTCACAAGCAAAATGAGGACTGGCAGCTGCATGCCACTTGTTTCCAAATGTGATTTAGACCAGTCTAATTTCCCACTGACGTAATGCAAGATTGGAAGAGGAAATGTAGTTCCGGCGAGTGGTGTTTTTAATGATCATTCATAACACAGTCATTCATGCAAATGGCATTCCCAACATGGATCAGTGGGTAACCCGATCCGCCATCAGCCCGCCGTGAAAATGGTGAGTGAAAAATTCCGAACTGATTTCCCACTGGCCAGAATCCGATTTTTAGCCTCTCTCCAAATTTTCCACTCCCACCTGCCATGAAACCCATTGCTGGCAGGACTGGAAAATTCCACCTAAGATCACCCAAAATCGGGAAGGGGGATCAGCAGTTGAGTGGATGAGAGAATCGGGACTGGAGGAAGAATGGGAATCGGGAGGTTATTAATTAGGAATGAGGAGAGGCCCATGATTGGGATGGCTGGAGATCAGGTTGATATTGGGATATGGGGATTGTGATTGGAGCTGGTGGAGGCGGAAGGTTTCCTGAGAGGCTGGGAGGATTACTCCTGCAGATGCGTTTACCCAGGAAATTTGCATGTAATGCCATTGGCAGGTGTACTGATTTTCTTCAAGGATCTTCTTAAAATTATGGTGTAGATGACAACAAGGAAATTCAATCCTCCCTGCTCCAGTCCTGGAGTAATTTTAACTTAATTGCCTATTGTGAAACAGACATGATCAGATTGGCTGCCCATTCACGCTGTCCAATGCTAGTTTCCTTTCACTTCAAAGACAATAAAATTGGACAGTTTGTGAAATGGATGGCAGTTTCCTAATGGCCAAGTTAGGTTAAAATTATGGCTTGTACCTGTAACCTCCAAACTGAGAGATGAGAATTTCTGAGCTAACTGAGCTAAACTGATATCTTTTACATTAGAGCTATGATTATTCAGTACTCTCCCTGGGCGTATCATGTGGATCTTTTCCCCTTATAACTTTGACCTATAATAATCCCTATTATGGGCTGCTTTGTGGAAGCCTGTAACTGCTCCATTTGCTGAAAGAAACTGTGAGCTGGACATGCTCTGTTAACATTAAACAAGGTGATCTTCATGCTCCATGTTGAGGTTCCAGTATTGGTAGCAGCATGCTCTGCGTTTTGCTAACATTACAAAAATGTGATCGAGACTGGGTTAATAATTTAAGAAGGGAGTTGACAATCCATATGAAATTGAACATTACACATTAACACCATCTGGGAAAACGTTGCCATAATATGAGAGACTCTTGGATAATGGCACGGTTCAGAGCCTGGATTTAGCGTTAAGGGTAATGCTGAGGCTGACAGTGCTCACCACTATTATGGAGGAAATCAAACAGAAATTTTCAGAATCCGCACCTACTGAGTTCAACATAGAAATCAAAATTTGTTGTCATGGCTAACTATTGCAATATCTTGCTGATAGACTTGGCAATGTGCATGTTTATGAGGTTACTATACTCACCCATGTGTTATTCAATGAACACTATCAGAAAGTTAAAACTGATGCTCAGGGCTAGTGAATTTTTAATGGTATGATAAGTCACAATTACTGCAATTACTACAATGTGGCACTGAAAATTAAATTTTACAATAGTGCAGTGTCATTCCTTCAATGTTGGAGATTTGAAAAAAAAATTTTTTGGACTCATATTTTTCTCTTTCTCATAATCTTATTTTCCTTTCCTTCACTTTATTTCACTTTCTGTGCATGATTTAAATCTAATTTATATTTCCTGGTTTATCCTCTATGGCTCAAAATTTGCTCAGGCCAGAACACGGACGTGGAGATCATGATGTCTGATTAACCTGAGCCTTTTGCTTCCAATGTTGACAGCATGCTAACTTTGTATTGCCTGTTCATTTACATGATTGCAGCATGCAGCCAGTGTTTAACAGTGCTGGATCAGGCAACAGTTGATAACAAGCCACTGCTCAAAAGCCCATAATAATTCTGTGGGCAGCTGTTAGCGTAGTGAATAGCGAGTGCCATCCTTCTGCCACTAACTGCAAAACCTATAATATGAGATAATCTCAGCTGATAACACAATTCATATGTTTCAACTTTTGGACAAATCCCACAAAAATCAGAAACAAGCAATCAAAGTTGGGAGGGAGATTTGAAACATATGGCAAAGAGGTATAAGAAGTCAGCAGTATAAACACTGTGCCTTCCTGAACCCAACAATGAAGTGTTTGGGTCTCATTGTGATATGATTGGCAAGCTACTCTGGGACACAGAAGGAAAGATCAGTTCAGATCAGTATTCTTATTTCCCAACTTTTACTGTGTTTTTCCTTCTGGGGCGGGGTCAAAACCCTGTTGGCTCTATGGGCAGAATTTACAGGCCTCCGCCAGCAGGTTTGCAGGTGTATGGGCCTGTAAAATTCATCGGGTAACCTACACGTTGCCTAGCTGCCTGCCTCAAACCTGCCTGAAATTTTAGGATGTGCAGGTGAGGCCTAGGGCTGCCGGCCCATCCTCATCCCAATTGGGATAAAGTCAGGGAAAGGGAGTTGGGGGGAAGCCCTTGCAAACTACCTACTCAGGTCTCGGGCAGGAAAGTGGGGGCACCTCCTTCTTGAACCCCTCTCCCAACTGGAGCCCCCCTCCAAGGCCTGCACCCTGGTGTGTTCCCTCCCTTCCAGCCTTTCCAACCAGACACTCACCTTGACCCTCGGGGCCTTCCCGCCAGTCCCTGCCATGAGACACCGCACACTTACCTAGTCCAGGGCTCCCAGGCACTTAAGATCTGAGGACTGCCTGTAGCCCAGCATTGGCCATCGCTTTCTGTGGCACTGCTGTGGCTAAAGATGCGCTGGCTAATATTGGCTAGCAGGTCTTTGAGGCAGGTCTTCATCCCGAGTCAAGGGCTAAAGTCCTGCCTTCAGAGTGTTAAATGAACATGTGGCTGGTCAATGATTTCAGTCCCAGGACATCGCTGTTGTGGTTCCTCAGCAGGAAAGGGCCTGGGGCTTAGGCCCTACCATCTTCAGCTGCTTCATCAATACTCTCCCTCCATTTTTAGGTCAGAAATGGGAATGTTCACTGATGATTGCACGGTGTTCAGTTGCATTCACAACTCCTCTGATACTGAAACAGTCTATGACTCATGCAGCAAGATCTGGACAATACTCAGGCTTTGACAGATAAGTGGTGAATTAAATATGTACCACAAAAGTGTCAGGCCTTTAACAGGAGGACTAACCATCTCACTTTGACATTCAGTGGCATTATCCTCACTGAACCACCCACAATCAAAATTCTTGATCACTATTGACCAGAAATTTAACTGAACCAACTACATATGTATGGTAGCTCCAAGAGCAGGCATGAGGTTGGGAATTCTGCAGCGAGTGACACACCTCCCGACTCCTTAAGGCCTTTCCAATATCAACAAGTCAGGAATATGATGGAATAATCTGCACTTGCCAGCATGAATGCTTCTCAACCCTCATGAAGCTCAATACCATCCAGGAAAATCAGCTTGCATGACTGGCACACCAACCATCACCTTAAGCGTTCACTCACTTCAGCATGCACTGTATCTGCAATGTACACCACCTACAGGGTGCATTGTACAACTCTCAAAGGTTTCCTCAGCAGCACCTTCCAAACCCATGACCTCTCATGTCCATGGGAACACCACTTCTCCAAATTCCACTTAGAGATATGTCACCATTCCTTCATTATCACTGGGTTAAAATTCTGGAACTCTCTGCCTATGAGGGTTCTGAGAACATCTTCAGCGGGCTGCAGCAGTTCAATGAGACAGCTCACCACCACCTTCTCAAGGGCAATTAGAGAAAAGCAATGATGACCTTGCCAGGAATGCCCACATCCCAAGATGATTAAAATAAACCCTGGTGGGTTCCTCTCCTGTCATACTTACACAGGGACAAATTTTCAGTCTCAAAGTTTTTCATGAAAATAATAGATGCCTCGCAGCTAATGTTTGGTACGGAATTATTGGTACTCCTGGGAATTAAATGCTACTTGTTCATGAGAAGGTCCTTGCCTGCTTAGCTGTGATTTGTACCTTTGTAATGAAGGGCCTCAAGTAAGGATAGAGGGGTGAAGATGCACAGGAGGAATTGCTGGAGCTTGGGGCATGGACAGATAAAGATACAACCAATGATGGAGCAAAGAGAGAGGGTATGCAAAAGGTGCTGTAATTAGAGAGGAGAGGATTGTAGTGCTGGACAATGATGGATAGATGAGTTGGTAAAGGGAATTAAACAGGCGGATGAGAAGTTTAATTTTTTTGGCACTGGGATTCAGGAGCCAACCAAATTTAACGTGGCCTCAAATAAAATTACTTGACAAGGCATTAAAGATAAAATTAAGCACTAACCATAGTTGCAACCCTAGCTGGCTGCAGTAATTATGGTTTTATTTAGTGTGTGATGTACCTTTAAGAATAATGCTTGTTGAGGAAGATCACATGGTCTGTGGTAACCAACAGGAGAGTAGCTTGGGCTACCTCAGCAGTCAGTGTAGAGTTAGAGTTAGCGTTGAAAGCACACGTATAGTTGCTGCTGAGTATATTGTAAATAAACTTAAAGGGGAGAATTTTCTCCCCGTTGGAGGGGTTGGGCGGGAGCGGGCGTGGGCGGGCACGCAGCCGATTACCGCCTGTGATTGGCTGCATGCTGTCATTTTACGTGGGTGGGCCAATTAAGGCCCGCCCAGCATGATGCTCACCTGGAAGCGCTGAGCGCTCGCTGTGCAGGCAGGGGGAGTAGGCTGAGTTAGGGCCTGTGCTCTTTTGTGCATGTGTGTGAAAGAACGCAGAAATTTCCCTGAGGCACAGAGTTGCCTCAGGGAGATTAGTTTGATTTTTAAAAATTTTAATAAAGGAGAAAAAAAATTTAAGACATGGCTACTCATGTGACAGTGTCACATGAGTTGGGACATGTTTATGAATTTTATTGAAAATTTTTATTAATGTTTTAAAACCTTCATGAAACCTCATCCCACCCGTGGATGAGGTTTCATGATAAATGCGAAGGCTACCTGGTCTCTTCACTTGCCCGCCAACCTTAAGGTTGGATGGGCAACACAGTTAATTACTTTAATTAATATTTAAATGGCCTTATTGACTCCGCTGCGCGCCCGCCGAACTGAAGATCTGAATGACATGTGGTGACATCGGGACGCATGCCCGACATCACCGGGCATCATTTTACATGTGGGCGAGCAGGGCCCGCCCCTGTTTGCCGACCTGGAGATTCTGGTCAAAGTTTCCACCCAAAAAGTGTCTGCAGATCAACTCTATCATTAACAGTCCAACTCGGCCACCCTACAACCAGCTGGCGAAAGGGATAAAACAGGATTGAATAGAAGACATCAAGTTAAAAAGAAATCAGCACTGTACCTCGTCCAGTGATTGGAAGCAGCAAGCTGCGTTAGAATTGAAGAAGTTATCCCCTCTCAAAATGCCACAATTTGGGAGAATTGACCATTTTGAACCTGCCACAGATGATTGGTCTCAATACATAGAGCACCCCATGTTCTTTTTTCAAGTGAATGAGATTACAGGGAAAGAGAAGAAGTGAGCAACCCTCTTGAGTACTTTTGGGAGCAAAGGCTACAATCTGATTGAAAGTTTGACAACACCCAATGCCCCTTTTCAAAGAATTTTGATGAGTTAGTGGACTTCGTGAAGGGTCACTTTCAACCAAAGCCCTCAGTCACAATGCAGAGGTTTACGTTTAATCCACAAAATAGAGCCCCGGATGAGACAACTGCATATGTGGCAAATCTGAAGCAGCTAATGGAACATTGTAAGTTCGGTCTGACTCTGAACAATATTCTCAGAGATCATTTAGTATGTGGTGTGAAAGAGGACACTATTCAGAAAAGATTATTGTCCGAAGTGAATCTGGATTTCAAGAAGGTGCTAGAGATAGCGCTGGCCATGGAAAGCACAATAAGAGATTCAATAACAATACAGGCTGCGCAAAAATGTCTTCCACATCGGGCGGGAAACCTCAACTGAAAGAGGAGGAAAAAAGCAAGACTCCACCAAGAAGTGGGAAACAGCACCTGCTAGCCAAAGAATAAAGAAAAATAACTTACCAGCAAAATTGAAAAGTAATTTTAATCAAAGTGGAAACAATCAGTCTTTTAGCGATTGGCTGTTTAAAAAAAAAATCAAATGTTACTATTGTCATAGAAATGGACATATAGTGAGACACTGCAAGGAAAGCTTCAAGCAGCCATGTAAACAAAAGAAGAAGCCCAATTAAATCTAAAATGTAGAAGAGCCTGAAACAACAAATTCAGACATTTACTCGTAGTTTAATCTGAAAGTTGGAAAGATAGAACCAATATTTGTCATAGTGAAAGTAAATGGCAAACCTGTTAGAATGGAAGTGGACTTGGGAGGTTCCACTGCAGTAACTGGTGAACATACCTTCAGATATTTGAATAATGGTGAACATCAATTAAGTTTGGAAGAAACAGCTGCCATATACGAGTGAAGACATTTAAGTAAAAGGCATAAGCAGAGTAATTGTCCATTGTGGAAGCCAATCGGCAAAGCTACCAGTGTTAGTATTGAGAGGCTGAGGACAAAGCCTTCTAGGGCGAAATTGGCTAAGGGCAATAAACCTTGATTGACCACTGAGATTCCAAAAGGAAGCTGGAAACATTCCTGTTCTGAAAAAAGAGTGTGTAAAGGACTCAACAACCTGAAGAAATGCAAGCTGTCTTAAGCCAAAACCTGGAAGAACAGCAGAAGGAACTTGAAGAAACCCTGTTTGATGACAGAGTTTGAGATGAGCTGAGCAACCTTCGCAGGGAAAAAGAAAACCTGTTGAAGGACCTGCACACATTTCAAGATTCACTCAGGTCAAAGTTTGTATCTCTGTAAAAGTATGAAGAGAAACAGAAAGAATTCAGCACTTCTCTGAATAAACTGAAGAATGAGTTGGCAGAGAAGACACAACAATGCTCAATTTTCCAGGAGGCAGCAAACAAATACAAAAAAGAGACGGAAGAGTTGAACAATCAGCAAATTGAAGCCAAAGGGGCTTTGGAGTCAAAAATCACAGAATTCTCAAAGAAGCAGACAGATATTGAAATTTTGGGAGACTCAACCACTGAGCTCAGACAAGCTGATCTTACATTTGAGAGAACCCTGGCCAACAATGAAGTCAAAAAGAAGGCCGAGATTAAAGTCTGCGCTAGAAAGAAGAAGGCCTGTAGAAAGAAATTACAGAAATACTAATAGGGCCTTAATCTTGACAGCATACAAATACACCTTCATACATAGGCCTGGCAATCAAATCGCAAACACTGATGCCCTTAGTCATTTGCCTTTACAAGAAAATGATGAGCACATCCCAGTTCCACAGGAACTTGTTTTACTGTTAAATTTCTGAGATGCCTCGCCAGTATGTGCTCAACAGATCAGAGACTGGACAAGGGGGGACTGAATCCTATCTCAGGTACGAGAACAAGTGCTACATAGCTGGCTGTAGGAGCCCATATCTGACAAAATGAAACTGTACTTCAACAGAATGAGAAATAACTAGCCAGGATGTCATCTTATTGTGGGGATCACGAGTGATAGTTCTTCCGTCCAGGACAAAGTGAGTGATACACAGTCCAGGACAAGGCAGTCTGCTTGATTGGCACAACGTCCACAAATATTCAATCCCTCCACCACCAATGCACAGTGGAAGCAGTGTGTACCGTCTATAAGATGCACTGCAGGAACTCAGCAAGGCTCCTTAGACAGCACCTTCCAAACCCATGTTCCCATCTACCTGCTGTCCTTGTCCTTCTAGAAGTTCCCATCTATGTCACTCACCATCCTGACTTAGAAATATATCACCTTTCCTTCACTGTCGCTGGGTCAAAATCCTGGAACTCCCTCCCTAATAGCACTGTGGATGTACCTATGCCACATGGACTGCAGCAGTTCAAGAAGGCAGCTCACCACCACCTTCTCAAGGGCAACTAGGGGTAGGCAATAAATGCTGGCCAAGCCAGAGAAGCCCACATCCTATGAATGAATAAAAAAAAGAGAAAGGATCCACTTTTAATTGAACTACACAGTACCCATCCAGGAATTTCCCGAATGAAGACCATAGCACTCAGCTATCTATGGTGGTCTGGAATGGATGGTGAAATAGAGAGTTTAGTAAAGTACTGGATGCAATGTCAGGAACTGCAAAAGTTGCCAGTGATAGCTCAGTTACGCCCATGGGAGTGACTGGGTAGACCCTGGGTGTGGTTACACATTGACTAAGTAGGACCTTTCCTGGGGGCAATGTTTCTGCTCATTGTTGATGCCTATTCAAAATGGTTAGACATCTATGAGGTGAAGTCATCAACTACAATTGAGAAGCTATGTCAAAGTTTTTCCAGTCACGGACTACCAGAAGTAGTTGTTCCTGATAACGGCATGGTATTTACGAGTGCTGAGTTTCAACGGTTTATCAGCCTAAATGGTATCACTCATATGAAAACTACACCATACCACCCTTCCTCAAATGGACTGGCCAAAAGGGCAGTTCAAACATTCAAGGCACTTATGAAAAAGCTAACTAGTGATTCCTTGACAACCAAGCTAGCACGCTTTCTTTTTCATTACAGGACTACCCCTCACACGACAACAGGTGCCACACCTGGGGAGTTATTGTTCAAACGCCCTCTCAGGACAAGATTGAGCTTAATAATGCCAAATTTAGAGGGGAAGGTGGAAAGGAGTCAGGGAAGCCTGAAAACTAGACATGACTGGCATAGTTGCAAGAGGAAATTCACCATGGGAGAGCCGGTATACCCAAAGAACTTCGGGGAAGGACCAATGTAGTTACCGGGTGAAATAAGTGCAGTGACTGGACCTTTATCTTACCCTATTGACGTGGAAGGCCAGATCATCCATAACTATGTGGACCATTTAAGGAAAACAGAGACAAATCACCAAGATTTGGTTCCACCATTGATCATAGCCAAGTCTGCATTTCCTGTTGAGGATACTCAACCCAGGACAGACATGTCTGATGTTTCTGTAAGAGTTGAGGATACAGAACTGCAGGTGCCACCAAGGCACCTGATGTTCAGGCAACTCCGGAAAAGGAGGTTCCTGACAAAGAATCTGAAGTTGTGGAGCTGAGATGTTCCACACATACCAGGAAACCACCTGAAAGACTGAACTTATAAATTCCTTACCCAGTGTAACTATTATGTGTCTTGAAAAATATGTACTTGTAAATATAATGTGTATAGCCGAATTAAAGTGGGAGGAATGTAATAATTATGGTTTTATTTAGTGTGTAATGCACCTTTAAGAATAATACTTGTTAAGGAAGATCACATGATCTGTTGTAACCATTTGTAGAGTAGCACATGCTACCACAGCAGTCAGTGTAGAGATAGGGTTTGAGCTGAAAGCACACATGTATTTGCTGCTGAGTATATTGTAAATAAACTTAAAGTTTCCACCCAAGAAGTGTCTGCAGATCAACTCTATCATTGATAGTTCAACTTGGCCACCTTACAACACTGGCCCAGAATGCCACATATTATGTACCAATTATTTGTTCTTATTGGTATATATGTTGTGTAGAAGATGAACAAGCACTCCTAAATATCATCACCTGTAATTCTCATTGGCCAGGATTTCCTGGTCAGTGAGCAGGGGGCAGGGCCCACTTGCTGACACTTAAAATGATGCGAGGTGATGTCAGGCGGAACTCCTGACGTCCCCCCGCCCCATTTCAATTTTCAGGTCGGTGGGGGCTCAGCTGAATCAGCTGTGCGCCCGCCGACCTGTCAGTGGCCAATTGAGGCCATTGACAAAGTAATTAATGAAACTAGTGGACCTGCCTGTCCAATCTTAAGGTTGGCGGGCAGGCTGGGAGCCCTGGCGGGCTTTGGAAAAAGCATGAAACCTCATTCATGGGTGGGATGAGGTTTCATTAATGTTTATAAATTTTTATTTTTAGAAGTGTAATTGAAAGTGATGGACATGTCCCAACTCACGTGACAGTGTCACATGACGGGACATGTCAGGGAAATTTTTTTTTCTACTTTTAATATTTTTTAATAAATAAGACTAGACAAACAGGTGGTGTGCTGTAGCTGCAACACATGGAAGTTTGTGGGGAGCTTTGCAATCCCAGACATCACAACTGTGCTAAGTTTCTGCAGCTTCAGCAACTTCGGCTGAGTTATTGGGCTGAATTTTGCAGGCCACTCACAGGCAGAAAAGCAGACAGGTGGACGCCGTAAATTCGGGCGCTGTGCCATTGCCGATGTGCCTGCTGCTGGCGCACCTGCCCCGCTGTGATTTCAGTAGCAGCGGGAGAGGCTTCAGGTGGTTTGCCTGCCTGTCCAATTAAGGGCCTCATCCCGCTGTCGGTCTCATTTAACAGGCGCTGGGAAAGGCCAGCGCTCATTGTGCAGCCCAACAGGTTTGATCCTACAGGCCGCTAGCCAGTTAATGGGGGAGGGATGCCACTTGCTGGGCCTTCAGTGCCAACTGGAAGCCCCTCCCCATAGTTATGCCTCCCCATGTCCCCCCTCCCCCTCAACGCCCACACTTCTCCGATGCTGCCTGAACGTTGCCCACCCAGTTTCCAGAAAATATGGCGAGCATGGGCAGAAGAGATGGACGCGGATTTCTGAACTTGCATTTCCCGAGCCCAACATAAAAATCCAGCTGAATGAATAAAGTTGGGGAATAAATATTCCATGATATACAACATTTTGAAAAACTGGCAGAATGGAAAAGGAGGAATAGCCATGATAAGTAGGGATAAATATAGGGACAGTAGTGAGAAAGGATCTTGGCTCAGAAGGTCAGGAAGTAGCATCAGTACTGGTGGATATTAGAAATCACAACAGTCAGAAAATGCTGCTGGGAGTGGTTTATAGGTATCCTAACAGTAGTTATATTAAGCAACTTAACAATAAAACAAAAATTAAATGGACCTTCTAACAAAGACAATGTAATGCTCATGGAGGACTTTACTCTTCATATAGACTGAAAAAAAATCAAACTAACAAAAGTAGTCTGTAAGATGAGTTTGTAGAATGCTCATATAACAGCTTTCTCCAACAATATTGTAAAACCAACTATGAACAAAGTTATTTTAGATCTAGTATTGTGTAATGAGATGGGGTTAAGGATTAATTTCATAACATTGTATCCTCTGGGAAAAAGTGATCGCAATACAATTGAATTCATATTAAGGTTGAGAGTGACATACCTGAGTCCAAGCAAGAATCTTTGGGTGAAATTTTCCTTGCCTGCTGGCATCAGGCATGAGTGGACAATATGGCAGGAAGCTAAAAATCGATCTCACGATGTTGTGAAACCAGTTTGCAATCGCCTGCTCCACCTGTCAATGGAGGGCCATGTTTTCTGCTGCTGCACATTGGAAACTTCACTGTAATACATCTGCATATCATTATAAGCCCAGCTCGCTGATGTGTTTCACAACTGAACTTAAGTGACATGCACCTGGTGAACTGCACTTTGCTCGGGACTTTGTGGCTTATTTGCCTACCTTTCTTCAGGCAGCAGTTGTGAGCATCAGCGCCAGGCTTCACAGGCAGCATCACATCACTTTTAGGGGGTCTCAGATGCAGGTATCTACTTACGAGACCAGCCGTAGGGCGGGGGTGGATTTTTAATGCCTGCAGAGCTATGGCTTGCTTTGGGAAGGGGGAGAAGTGGCCTTAGGCAAGGGAAGAGGCTGCAGGGGCAAGGGCTGTGCTGGGGTAGTGGGGGGCCGGTGGTTATCCCAGGGTGTGTGTGGGGACACATGTTGATCTGTGCAAGTGGCCTCAAGATGGTGAGGGCTGATGAGGCAGCCTCCAGAGGAGATGAGGCCAGATGGAGATGTGAGGGTGTGTGTGAGAGAGTGAATGGTGATGTCCCTTGAACTGACAGTGAGTGAGATACCACTGAATGTGTGATGGGCTTGTGAGTGTGTGAGTTTAGAGTGATGAGATTGTTGCCTTACCCTCGCAGCACAGATTAAATCATTCATCTTCTTTCTGCACTGAATGGCGAACCTCTTGTGTGCAGCATTGGCACTGACCACCATTGCACTGCCTCCCAAGCCAGAGTGGTGATACTGATGGGCCTCCTGCGGCCAGAGCAGGACTGGAGGATATCGCGGTGAGCTCCAACTGTGTCCAGAAGCCATCCCAGGGATGCGTCACTGAATCGAGGGGCTGCATTGGGCAACTGTATCGTATACAGATCTGGAGAGAGTGCCGAAGAGGTTTATGAGAATGGTTCCAAGAATGAGAAACTTCAGTTACAAAGTTGGATTGGAGAGGTTGGGACAGTTCTCTTTGGAGAGAAGAAGGAGAAGAGGAGATTTGATAGTGATGTTCAAAATCATGAGGGGGCTGGACAGGGTAGATAGGGAGAAGCTGTTCCCTCTCGTAAAAGGATCAAAAATAAGTGGACACAGATTTAAAGTGATTTCCAAAAGAAACAAATGTGATGTGAGAAAAAACTTTTTCACACAACAAGTGGTTCGAGACTGGAAAGCACTGCCTGAAAGTGTGGTGGAGGCAGGTTCAACTGAGGCATTCATAAGGGCAGTAGATGATTAGTTGAGTAGAAACAATGTGCAGGAGTATGGGGAAAAAGGCAGAGCAAAGGCACTAAGTCATAATGCTCATTTGGAGAGCCGGTGCAGACACGATGGGCCGAATGGCCTCCTTCTGTTCCGTTAAAATTCTGTGATTCTGTGCAGTCTTCTTGCCTTTTGGGGCTGTGTCTTCTGTGCAGCAGTCCTGGGTTGGAAGCACTGAGAGTGCGCACATGGTTGCACTCGGTGAGCAACGAGGTGATGGCTTGGCGGGTGAATTGGAGGCTGCCAGCCAGTGAAATGGTGCATTTTCCAGGGATGTGTGATTGATGTGGTTGGCTTGGGATGATATGGTGTGAAAACTCACCATTGCGGCCAGCGGGCAAAACATCCTTTTTCCTGCCCACTACTGCACTTAGTGCAAATCTGCGATGATTCCACCCAAGATCTTATATGTTTCAATACGATCACCTCTCATTCTTCTAAACTCCAATAGGTATAGACCCAAGGTATTCAAACTTTCTCCATAAGTTAATTCCTCCAGGAATGAGGCGAGTGAAACTTCCCTGAACTGCATCTAATGCTATTATGGCCAGGATATTGAGGTCAGCTAGCGGGGGGTGGGGGGGGTGGGGGGGTTGGTGGGGGCAGGGCCCACTCGCATACGTGTAAAATGACACAGGATGATGTCGGGCGGAACTCTCGACGTCACCCCACATCATTTTAATTTTCAGGTCGGCGGGGGCGCAGCCGAATCAGCTGTGCGCCCGCTGACCTGTCAGTGACCAATTGAGGCCATTTAAAAAGTAATTGAGCTCGTTAAAGGACCTGCCCATTCAACCTTAAGGTTGGCAGGCAGGCTGGGAGCCCTGCCGGGCTTCAGAAAAAGCATGAAACCTCATCCACGGGTGGGATGAGGTTTCATGGAGTTTCTTAAAAAAATTTAATAAAAGTTTGATTAAAAGTGATGGAAATGTCCCAACTCATGTGACAGTGTCATATGAGGGGACATGTCAGGGACATTTTTTTTCTATATTTAACATTTTTGAATTTGTCGCAGCACTTAGCCTCAGGGAGATGTGCGCTCTTTCACATACATGCGCAAAAGAACACACTATTTACTGAGGGAATTCACCCCTCAAACACAGGGAGCGCATAGCGCTTCCTGGCGGACATCACGCTGGTCGGGCCTAAATTGGCCCACCCATGTAAAATGGTGGTGTTCCCCTGATTGGGGGCACCGATTGGTGGCGTGCCCGCAGGCACCCGCTCCTGAACTTCCCCCCCACAACGGCGGGGGCCTGGTGGGGGGGTGGGGGGGAGGTGGAATTCTTCCCTATATCTTTTTCAATCTTTTTCAGATAAGGAGACCAAGGCTGTACTCCAGATGTGTTCTCACCAAGGCTCTGTACAGTTGCAGTAAAACTTACCTAATCTTATATTTCATTCCCCGTGCAATACATGTCAACATTCTATTTGCCTTCATAATCACTTGCTGTACCTGCATACTAATATTTTGTGATTCATGTATGCGGCCGCCCAGATCCTTCTGTACCACCGAGTTCTGCAATCTCTTTCAAGTGAAATTGTATACTGCTCTTTTATTCTTCCTGTCACAACAGACAAGTTCACATTTTCAAATGTGAAATTTTTGTCCAGTCACTTAACCTGTCTATAAACCTTTGCAGATTCTCTATCGCCTCAACATACTTTCGTACTGATCTAGGTGTCATCAGCTTAGATAAACTTAGCTACCATACATTCGGTCCCTTCATCCAATTCATTGATATAGATTGTAGATAGTTGACTCCCCAGCACTGATCCCTGTGGCACTCCACTTGTTACAGCTTGCTAACCTGAAAAAGACCCATTTATCCCTACTCTCTGCTAACTCCCGTTAGCTAGCCAATCCTTTATCTATGCTAATGTGTTACTCCCCAACACAATATGCTCTTAGCTTGTGTAGTAGCCTTTGATGTGGTAACTTATCAATTGCCTTTTGGAAATCCAAGTGTACCACATTTACAGGCTCTCCTTTATCCACCTTGCTTGTTATTTCCTCAAAAACCTCTAATAAATTGGTTAAACATGATTTCCCTTTCACAAAGCTATGTTGACTCTTCCTGATTCACATTATGATTTTCTAAGTATCCTGCTATAACCTCCTTAATAATGGATTCTAGCATCTTCCCTATGCCAGATGTTAGGCTAACTGGCCTGTAGTTTCTATTTTCTGTTTCTGTCCTCTCTTAAATAGAGGTATTACATTTGGCATTGCTGGTACTGGAGCCCTGCTAACCCGTGATTGGCCAGCAGCTCTTAGGAGAAAGATTCCTTGACCTTGAGTGAGTGGGAGCCCCAAAGCTGACTACGTAAGTGCCTGATTGCATTTAATTAGCATCGGACCTCTTTGAGAAAAGCAACGTGGATTTTTCACCAGTTCTCCAACCAGTGGGTGGAATCCCTGTTGCCAGCACTAAATTTGCCCTCTGTGTCCAATTTTGGACACCACACCTTAGGAAGGATGTGAAGGTATTAGAGAGGGTGCAGGAAAGGTAATACGACCCAAGTAACTGAGCTGGTGCATTATCAAACAATAGTTGATAGTGAGCCACTTAAAGACAATGATGTAGTGCTGTTGGAGCGCACCTGAGCAACATGCTGGCACCTCCATCCAAGGCCCAGGGAGAATTGTGCTGAGGAGAGGAGGTCAGGGGCCCCAAGGAGGAGATGCTTGCAGCAAGGCCTGGGAATGAGACACTGCGGAGCAGAGCTGCAGATTAGGTGTTGGGGGGGAGGAAGAGGCTGACTGTAGTGTGTGTGTGTGTGTGTGTGTGTGTGTGTGTGTGTGGTGTGTGTATAAGAGCGAGTGTGTGGGAGTGAGAGAGGGAGTGTGTGGGAGTGAGAGAGAGAGTGTGTGTGTGTGTGTGATTAAAGAGTGTGTGGGAGTGATAGAGGAAGTCTGTGGGAGTGAGAGAGAGAGTATGTGGGAGATGGAGAGAGAGTGTGTGAGTGGGATTAAGATGATTGAGACAGGGAGTGTGTGGGAGTGAGAGAGGGAGTCGGTGGGAGTGAGAGAGAGAAAGAGTGTGTGGGAGAGGGAGAGAGAGGGAGTGTGTGGGAGTGAGAGTGAGTGAGTGCGTGTGGGGGAGTGAGAGAGTGAGTGACTGTGTGTGTGGGAATGAGAATGCGTGTTTGTGTGTAGGAGTGAGAAAGTGTGTGTGGGAGCGAGAATGAGCGTGTGTGTGTGTGTGTGTGTGTGGGAGTGAGAGTGTGTGGGAGTGAGAGTGTGTGGTAGTGAGAGACTGAGTGTGGGGGTGAGAGAGTAAGCGTATGTGGGAGTGAGAGTGTCTGTGTGTGGGTGGGAATGAGAGAGTGAATGAATGTGCGTGTGTGGGTGAGAGTGCGTGTTTGTGTGTGTGGGAGTGAGAAAGTGAGTGTGAGTGTGGCAGTGAGGGAGTGAGTGTGTTTACGTGTGTGTGGGAGTGAGAGAGTGTGTTTGCGTTTGCGTGTGTGTTGTTCTGTGTGTGTGGTGTGTGTATGTATGTGTGAGTGTGTGTTTGTGCGAGTGAGTGAGAGATGCATGTGGGAGTGAGAAAGTGTGTGTGTGTGTGTGTGTGTGTGTGTGTGTGTGCATGTGTACTTATGTGCATGTGGGAGTGAGAATGAGTGTGTGAGAGTGAGAGAATGAGCATGTGTGGGAGAGAAAGTGTGTGTGTGTAGTGGAGTAAGAGAATGAATGAGAGTGTGTGGGAGTGTGTGTGTGTGTGTGTCTCTGTGTGTGTGGGCAAGTGAGGGGGTGAGAGAATGAATGTGTGCGTACGTGTGGGAGTGAGAGAGTGAATGATTGTGTGCCTCTGAGTGTGCAGGTGAGAGAGTGAGACAATGGGCAGAGAGTGAGGCAATGGGCCCGACTGACTCGGTGGATAGTGGGTGGCTAATTGCCGCTGAAGAAATGGGCCACGCTGCCATTTAAGGCCCGCCCCGCGGGTAAGCAACTCCCGTGGAGAATGGGAAAATAGGCACGGGGCGGGCGGCCTCAGACTGCCGGTCCCAATGGGGACAAAGAGTGGCCAGGCAGCCTGCTTGAGGCAGTGCACCATGGCCACTCGTGGATAGAGGGAGGGAGGTGCGAGTGGAGAGCAGCATGAGCATGAGCAGGAGCAGGGGGGCAGGCTGCAGGAGAGGCCAGGGGCCACTGTGCCCCTTGATTTTCCGATGTATGCCTTGCTGTCCTCCTGCAAGACGTGGGCATCCATCGGCACCTTCTGTATCTGGACGATAGGAGGAGGAGGGCCCCCCATGTCACCAGCTGGGCATGGGACAAGGTGGGTGACGCTGTAAGTGCCCATGGTGATGTGCAGCGCACTAGCACACAGTGCAGGAAACAATTCAATGATTTGCTGTGCTCTGGAAGGGTGAGTACCATGTCTGTCTTGGCTCTTTGACCCAGAAGGTAGCCTTAGCCTTTGACTCCCCCGCACCACGTTTTGCTGTCATTACTGCATAGGGCATCTGTCGCATGCTGGCTGGGCAAATGGGTCCTGACCATGCTTACACCAGCCTTAGTGGTTGAGGAGAAGAAGGGTTCTCCCCCCAGCATATGTTGGTCTTTGTGGCATTTGAGTAGTCTGGGGGCAACCTGCAGGGGAGGCCGCACGACACATACTCAGAACTCCAACACACGTCATATTGATGGTGATGAGATGGCGCAAGGGGTGCCCCAATTCCCCAAAAGATCCATATTGCCAATATACACAAGCATCCAGAAAGCAAAGCTACTCAATATTACAAAACTTACTTAAGTTGATAATGCATTCATTTATTCATAGATAAGGACAGCTTGTGCCATACCATTGAAAAGATGGGGGGCTGGATTTTCCTAGAATTGCACAAAATGCAGTAATGGGTGAGTAAAATGGAGTCCTATCTGCCAATGAAAATGGCGGGTTTTCACAACGTATCTTCCCAAGCCCACCTCAATATATATTCACTCCCAGGAAGCATGCAATTTCCATGGCGGGTGGGCTTTCATTTGCCCACTTGCCATCATCCCACTGTTGCATCACTCCGGCTGCCATCTTTAAAAGGCAGCTGCCAACAAAGCACTTATCGCCACCAGCTCATCACCACTGCCCGGGAGTTGGTCAGCACAAGTGCCCTGCAGAGGACAGCCACCCAGTGCTGCAAAAGGATGAATGGTCTCTGTTACGCCAGGATAAGTCACTCTTTTCATCACTCCCACACACTCACAAACCCAACACACATCCACAGGGCTCTCACTCACTGCCAATGCAAGGGACATCCCCATTCACTCTTTCACACACCTGCATTTTCCTCATCCCGTCCATGGGACCACTTACCACCTACATAAGCCAGGCATACTTATCATCTGGCCTGGCAGGAATCCTGATGCACTCTCCGCAATTCTATCCATGCAGGACAAACTGGCTCACAACAGAAGGAAAAGGTTGCAGACAGGTGGAGGGATGCCGGAATTCAAAGTTCTGCCAGAATTTGAAAACAGAGCCATCCAGCTGGCCAGCAATGACCGGGACCAGTCCTGTGCTGACGGTGAGGTCGGCGCTGCTCTACCAAGTGAGGATCCAGCAGTGCAACATCCATCAGACAACTATGCTGTGAGTGATGTGTCCTCTTTCACAGGCCATTGCTATCTGGGAAGTAGCCGACGGAGTCTAAGGCCAATGGCCTCCAAGCAAGCTCCTGAGAAACCTCCGAAGAGGAATCTGAAGGCATCCTCCCTGAAGTCCTGTCACAGTGCTCACCCACATCCTCCACCAGCGCAGAGTCACACACCTCGTTGGGTCTTAGCTTTAGAGTAGACTCGGGGTCACAATCTGGTGAGCACATCGCACTGTCTGATCCACGGCAGGCGGAGGTAGGGACTTCCCAGGTCCCTGGCACTCGGAGGACTGCTGGAGGCCAGAACCTTGCTGAGTCCAAGTCAGATGATGAGCCTCTGGACTTGGTCATGTCACAGTTGCTGGACCTGCAAAGGCAAGCTAGGGAACATCAGGAAGGGATGTCTGCTGCACACCCCAGATTGCAAGGCACAATGGAGGAGTCTATCCGTCTTATGGTTGAGCTGGTAGTGCCAACACACCAAGGTCAACGCTACTGGTAGGATGGCAGCTGCCATGGAGACCTTGGTCCAGGATATCACTCCTGCACTGCTGTGTGGGCTTACCTCCATCGCTGATGCCATTGTTGGTCTCCAACAGTGTGTAAGCGAGAGGGGTGCTAGGCAGCTCGATCTCATTCCAGCTACCCTTTCCACTCACAGAGTCATCCAGGGGCCTTGGGCACCCATAGGGAGGAGGATCAGCAGGCGCACACTCTGGGGCCATCCACCAGGTGACTCTGGGAGTGACCGGCCCATCCGAATCCTATCTTCCTGTGACCTCCGCAGATCCTGCTTCACAAGCCAAGGAGGGTGCCACTGTTACACAGCAGGACCCCAAAAGCAGGCCGGGGCCCTCCAAGTCTCAGCCCTCCAAAGGACGCCTGCCAAAGTCTTCACAGACAGGGCGTCACAGTCAGCTGGCTACCTCCACCTCCACTGTGGATGTCCAGGGAGCACCAAGGTGTAGCGGCAAAGTTAGGAAAGTTAAGGAAAAGTAATTGCACTGCCTGGGCACTGGTGTTGATCACTTGTACATACTGTTCACTATTGTCAATAAACTCCGAAGAATGTCACCCTGCCTGTGGCTCCTTGTTCTGATGAGCAGTGTTTTCGTCACTCAGATGTGAAACCTTTCTGTACAAGATAAAAAGCAGGTGTTTCAATCCAGGGCCTCTTCCCTGTGCTCTGTGCTGCCTTCAGACCAAAGTGATGGTCCAGCCTCACACTCCCTGGAAACGTTACTGACGTCTGCACCTCGGCAATGCTGGTCATTGCTGCCAGAATGTAATGGGCAAGCATCACAGAGTTCTTTTATACTCTCTGTGAGCTCTCAGCACCTTTAAGGCAGGGCTGGCCCCCATCACACCAGCATCTGTGACCAGTGATGCTGTGGACCAGCTCCTGAAGGGCTGAGGTGCTGAAGGCAGACACAGCATCAGATGCATCTAAAGTTTCATGGCTGCATTCCTGAGATGGTCCTGATCATGAAGCACAAGCGAGCTGCCCTCAGCCAGACAGGAGCCAGAAATTCTCAGAGGCTATGTGAAGACCTATGGAGTGTCCATACTGCATGTTGTCATCATCCTCCTGTGATCGAGTGACTATTAGGCCTCCACTGCATCTCCATGACAGGAGCATTCTCACAGAGGGTATTGGCGCTGCGATAAGCCAGACTGGAGTCAGACATTCACAACTGTGATGTAAGGATCTACGGGGACATTTCACTACATGTCGCCATCATCCTCCACAAATCTGGCAGCTATGAGGGCCTCCTGAGTGCTCCTGCCTCATCTAGCCAGTACGAGAGCATCATCCCCGTCATCATCACCGCCAAAGACCTCCTCACCCTCATCTCAGTTGGCATCCTCCTCATTGGAGGAGACGTGCAGCTCCTCCATCTCCTCCTCAGCCAGCTCCTCTCCCCATTGGAGCGCCAGGTTGGAAAGGGCGCAGCAGACGATGACGATGCATGTCACCCTCTACGGACTGTATTACAGGTCTCCACTAGACTGGTCCAGGCACTGGAACCGCATCTTCAGCAACCCGATGGTCTGCTCCACCAAGTTGTGAGCTGCTGCGTGAGCCTCATTATAGCGTCGCTCTGCTGCAGTCTGAGGCTGCTGCACGGGTGTCATCAACCACGGCCTCTGCGGGTAGCCCTTGTCCCTGAGGAACCAACCCTGCAGCCTCTGTGGATCCCAGAAAACTGCAGGCATCTGCGAGTGACTCAGGATGTATGTATCGTGCACACTCACTGGAAACCGTGCACATACCTGGTGCTCGCATACCAGCTGCACGTTCAGTGAGTAGAAGCCCTTGTGGTTGATGAAGTCCTCTGAGTGTAGCGATGGAGACTTGAGCACCACATGAATGCAGTCAATATCACCTTGCACCTGTGGGAATCCCGAGATCAGGGTGAATCCAATGGCCCTTATATCCTGGCTGTCCCAGTCCCGGACGAAATGCACAAAGTTGTGTGCCATGGAGAAAATGGCATCCATGGCCACATGGATACATTTGTGGGTGGCCTGTGGAGCCCTGAAAGGAGCCACTGGCATAAAAATCGAGCACCACGGTCACTTTCACAGCCACTGGCAGTCGATGCCCTCCATGTCCCCTTGGTGCCAGGTCCTTGCAGTAAGTGGTAGATATGAGCCACCAGGTTCCTAAACATGTGCAGTCGTCGGTGACACTGGTTCTCAGTCATCTGCAGGAATGAAAGGCGGTGTCTATAGACCCTGGGTGTCACTAGGCGTCAACCAGCCATGGCTCACTGTCGCTCCTGGGCAGTGTGTGCTGGAGCCCCTGCTGCCCCTCCTTCATGAGGTTGCTGCTCCTGCCTTTGCGCAGCCAGGAGCCTCAGTCACTCTCTCCTCCATTTTCTATGGTCTCTGTAGGCGATCAAGCATACAGCTAGGTCACCAAGATCCATGATCCTGACATGGCCCTTTTGCAGCAGGAAAGAGAGAGAGACCTGGTTATCATGGCTGTACTTAGCATCTTTCCTGGCCTTGTATGACCGCCCCTTAATGCTTCCCGGAGAGTGCTGGTCTCCCCTCTGATGGCCAGAGATGAATGTGCTGCATGGCTGCCCTGTCAACTTGCGACATGAGGGACCCTGGTCCAAACCAGAATGCTGAGATTGCAAGGGACTGTGAGCACCTCCAGCAGTGACTACTACATGGCCAGCATTGGCGAGCAGATTGTATAACGTGTGCAGTCCAACTGCTCTGCGGTCCAATGAAGTGGTGGTGAACTTGAAGTCTGTGCCGGGGTGTGGGAGGGGGTTAAGATTTGGAGTGCTTGGGGGCCCTTTGATGCCTCTGCATTGCTTGCATGGGCAGGCAGGCTACGAGCCTGACCCCAATCATATCACTGTGGCTGTGTCTGATCTGTCTTAGTTGCAGAGGCGTGGTCAGTTTATACAGGTTTCCCTAATGCATGGCCACTTCCCCTCGTTTACCCTGGTCCCCAACTCGATTGCCGGTGTGTGGGATGCAGCGCCAGGGTAGCACTTGACACCCCACTCCTCAGCAGTCGTCTCCGAGGCCAGGCATCAGCTTCCACCACCACCCACCCCCCTGTCCCCAACTCTGGTGCCCCTGAGGCCTGTAAACAACAGCCAAGCCATGGAGAATGCTGCTGCTCACTCACTTCAGTTCCCCCAAAATGAAGGCTGCTAAATGCACGTTGCCTGTGTGCTGTTGTGAAACATGTCGACGTGCTCTCCAGCCGACGTGGACGGACGATATGGCGGGGTTCCAAGACCCTGGCGGGATGGTCTTTTAATTATATGCTAATGTATTACAATTAGCTCCCCTCATACCAATGGCAGGAAGCATGGCCTGCTGTTGGCAGGCTGAATGTAAGATCACAATCTGCCTTCACGCCATTGTGAAGCGCGTCCCGCCATATTTTCCGTGTACTCCACCTATCACACCCACCGCCAACGGGCTCGGAACATTCTGCCCGGGATTTCACTAACATTTATAAACCAGTTGTGAATGTGTAAGCAATTAAGAATAAGCTACACACAAACTTAAAAAAATCCATCCATTGGCATAAAACACGTAAATCAAAGAAAACAGAGTCCATCATATAGTTGCAGAAATAGTAACGAAGGACTAAAATACACTGGAGCTATATAATTCTAATTAGTTGAAATCGTACCAGCCAAACCTATTCGCTCAAATTCTAGGGGCAGCTCATAGAATTAATCAACTTAGCCATTGCCTGTCCTTTTGAGAGGAGGAATATACTGTAAAACTAGACATTATTTAAAATACTAGTGAGTGTAATAGCACCAGGCTGAAATAACCATTTCATCTGCCTACATTACTTTAAAATTAATGAATAATGAAGCAATGCCCTTCACATCTCTTTCCTTTTCATTTGAAGATATATTGATCAGATGACATTTATTTAAGTTTGGTATAATGTATTAATTTAAAGATAATTATTCAATATACTTTTGTCACTGTTGATACGCTTCAAAGTCATCCAGGGCCAAGTATGAATAAACTGTTATCTGACATTCCTGGACAGGGCACAGGAAATAAATGCATTTTTTCTCCTTGAGAATTGCTATTTAGGGTGAAGGGGAATGGGGAAGTTGAGAGGTGGTGGGGAGCAGTGGGAGGAAAGACTGAGCTTACTGTTGCAATAAGTTGCTCTTTTGGTGTCACTGGGAATGGAATGACACTCAGCAAATCTGACAGAGCCAATCCTGAGTGTATACAGTTGCAATATTAACACTCATTTGGAGCAGATGTGTCTCAAAGCATGAAACATTGACTCAACAGCTGCCGTGGATCCAGTGCCATTGTGCAAGCAGTAATGGTCTATTAATGCACAAAGGTTTGTCGCTTGAAGGGCGGCCTTAATCTCATTGATGCTTCCGTAAGCTTAGATCAAGTACTTCTAGCTAAAGAGAACGGGATTTGAAAAAATGTTTTTGACTGCCAGTGGTATCTCCGTATGAACAGCATTATGCAGAGTGCAGATAACATATTTCACCCCTTTCTAATGCAAATCTATGCAATACATTGGAAAGCTGCTGTTAGAGCCTCTGCCAGAATAATTAATGTATACACCAAATGGTGCCAGTGAGTCAAGTGCTTGTTTAATTCATGGTAATCTTGAAAACAGCCAAGGTAAATACTATGCACGGTTTGCGTTTAATATTAATAGTGTCAAAACTTAAAAGGGCCAAAAAGCTGGTGAGCATGTGCTGGAAAGGCTAGAATTTAAACTGATATTTGTACATCTCAGGTTCCAGTCTTGCATCAGGGATACCGCGGGCTCTGATCAGTGAGTAGGAAAGGGCTGGGACTCCCAAAGCTGGGAGCATTTATGTCCCTGGTTCTCATTGTGACCCAGTTTGTCATCAGCAGTGATACACCAGGTGAGAGAAAGCATGTCAACTAGGTGAAGCAGGCTCTTGATTTCCAGTATTGAGACCTATATGGGACCCAGGCTTGTATTGTGGCCTACATCCCTGAAGAGATTTTTTTTTACATTTAATCTTCTTTGTAATGGGGCACCAGTTTATCTTTCCTGGTCAGGTGGGCACCATTAATAGTTATAGTGTGATACTTTGACTGTTACTTTTAAAGTTTGTAGCTGGAAAGAAGTAAATTTAAAATAAAACAAACCAACCCAACTTCAGTTGTGATGCAATAAGCTTAAGCATCTGTTCTGATTGCATTTGAAGAATGGGTATGGAAAAGAATAGGAAGTCTCCATTTGTTTAGTGATAGAAATATAGAAAATAGGAGCAGGAGTAGGCCATTCAGCTTTTTGAGCCTGCTCCACCATTCATTTTGATCATGGCTGATCATCCAACTCAATAGCCTGCTCCTGCTTTCTCCTCATACCCTTTAATCCCTTTCACCTCAAAAACTATATCTAACTCCTTCTTGAAAGCATACAATGTTTTGGTCTCAACTATTTGCTGTGGTAACCAATTCCACAGGCTCACCACTCTCTGGGTGAAGAAATTTCTCATCATCTCAGTACTAAATGGTCTACCCCATATCCTCAGACTGTAACCCCTGGTTCTGAACTCCCCCACCAACGGGAACATCCTTCCTGCATCTACCCTGTCTAGTCCTGTTAGAATTTTATAGGTTTCTATGAGATCCCCCTCATTCTTCTGAACTCCAGCGAATAAAATCCTAATTGACTCAATCTCTCCTCACATGTCAGTCCTGCCATCCCAGGAATCAGTTGGGTAAGCCTTCGCTGCACTCTCTCTATAGCAAGCACATTCTTCCTCAGATAAGGAGACCAAAACTGCACATAATATTCCAGGTGTAGTTTCACCAAGACCCTGTTACAGCAAGACTTCCCTGTTCCTGTACTCGAATTCTCTGGATATGAAGGTCAACATTCCATTTGCCTTCTTTATTGCCTGCTGCACCTGCATGCATACCTTCAGCAACTGGTGTATAGGGACACCCAGGTCTCTTTGCGCATTCTCCTTTCTCAATTTATAGCCATTCAGATAATGATCTTCCTTCCTGTTTTTGCTACCAAAATGGATAACCTCACATTTATCCACATTATACTGCATCTGCCATGCATTTGCCCACTTACTCAGCTTGTCCAAATTACACTGAAGCATCTCTGCATCCTCCTCACAGCTCACCCTCCCACCCAGCTTTGTGTCATCTGCAAATTTGGAGATATTACATTTAATTCCCCCAACTAAGTCATTAATATATATTGTGAATAACTGGGGTCCCAGCACCGATCCCTGTGGTACCCAACTAGTTACTGCCTGTTATTCAGAAAAAGACCAGTTTATTCCTACTCTTTGTTTCCTGTCTGCCAACCAGTTTTCTATCCATCTCAATATACTACCCCCAATCCAATGAGCTTTGATTTTACATGCCAATCTCTTATGTGGGACTTTGTCAAAAGCCTTCTGAAAGTCCAAATAAACCACACCCAATGGCCCTCCCTTATCAACTCTACTAGTTACATCCTCGAAAAATTCCAGTAGATTTGTCAAGCATAATTTCCCTTTCATAAATCCATGCTAACTCTGTCCGATTCTGCCACTATTTTCCACGTGCTCAGCTATTAAATCTTTTATAATGGACTCTAGAATTTTCCCCACTACCGACGTCAGGCTGACTGGTCTATAATTCCCTGTTTTCTCTCTGCGTCCCTTTTTAAATAGTGGGGTTACGTTAACAGATCTAGAGAATCCATCTGCAATGGATTCCTTAAAAAAGTATTGATTTAGAAAAAAAATTTAAATTCAGAGTTGCAATCTGATTTTTTACAGAACCAGTCTGCAAGCTTAACTTCCCTTTCCCTCACCAATTTTCTCAGCTTTTCTCTCTGATAGCATTGACTCCTAGCTGAGCTCTAGTTTCACCAACAGTGGATAGTCTTTACCCAAGTATCCATTATTTATGCAAATGTCTTCTCATTGAATGTTGGAGGGATTTTCCCCTGCAGAGCCTGGGAAGGAAGGTACAGATGGAATAATCACATATACACTTCCAGCTAGAGCTGCTAGAAAGCAATAAGGAGAGGGAAACTGGCTAATTTCTTTCTCTTCTGATTGAATAGCGGAGCAGACTCAATGGGCCGAATGGCCTAATTTCTGCTTCTATATCTTATGGTCTTATGGTCTTATTACTGACTCAATAAATTCATGGGAGCTACTGAAGGTTATTTTAATTATCCAGTAAAACAATGTTTTGCAAAGAGAATTTTCCTATGATTTGCATGAAAACATACCATGGGGCCCAAGCAGCCTGTGTTGGTGTTTAATATAAAATAAAACAGAAAACGCTGGAATTAATGAGGAGGTGTGGGAGCATCTGAGAAGAGAGAAACTGAGTCAACATTTCAGGCTGATGATAATGAACATAGTCACAGCAGTCCAAATAATGCTGAATATCTAGGAGATATTTGTAATCATAGGTGGATCCCAAACATGAAGGGTAGGATTTCAATTAGAATCCATGTGGAATAAGTTAGAGCCTGAGATAATTGCTAAGAAAGCAGATGTGGCTATGAAAGTGAGTTTTGGTGTAAACTTGATCAAAGAGGAGGAGGGAAATAGAGACCAATGAAGGTGAACAAAGGAGAGAAGACAAATGAAATTCTGTTGGAGAGAAGATCAGAACTCTTCAAGGTGAGCGTTCCTGGAAGAGACGCGGCAGTGAAATAAACACGAATACAAAATCACTGTGGAAACCTAAAATCAGAACTGAAAATGCAGGAAATTCTCAAGGTTTGGCAGCATCTGTGAGAGAGAAACTGATGAAAGGTCACAGGCCTGAAATATCTCAGTGTTTCTCTCTATGGATGCTATCAGGCCTGCTGAGTATTTCCAGCATTTTCTGTACTGGTGTTTGTCCAGCAAATGAGTCATCCTAAATTTGGGGTCATACCCAGCACAAAGGAAGTTGGTTGTGGCCATTGGAGGTCAATTATATAAGCTCCAGGACATCACTGCAGGAGTTCCTCTGGGTAGTGTCCTAGGCCCAACCAAATTCAGCTGCTTCATCAATGACCTTCCTTCCATCATAAGGTCAGAAGTTCGCTGATGATTGCACAATGTTCAGCACCATTCGCAACTCCTCAGATACTGATGCAGTCCATGTCTCAAGTGTAATAAGACCTGGACAATATCCAGGTTTGGGATGACAAATGGCAAGTAACATTTGCATGACACAAGTGCCAGACAGTTACCATTCCCAACAAGAGAGAATCTAATCTGACATTCAATGGCATTACCATTACTGAATCCCTCACTATCAGCATCCTGGAGGTTACCTTTGACCAGAAACTGAACTGGGCTAGCCATATAAATACTGTGGTTATAAGAGCTGGTCAGGGACTAGGAATCCTGCAGCAAGTAACTCACCTTCTGACTTCCCAAAGCCTATCTGCTATCTGCAAGGCACAAGTCAGGAGTGTGATGGAATACTTTCCACTTGTCTGGATGAACACTCAAGAAGCTTGACACTATCCAGGACAAAGCAGCCCACTTGAATGGCACCTCATCCACAAACATTCACTCCCTCCAACACTGAGGCACAGTGGCAGTAGTGTGTACCATCCCCAAGATGCACTGCAGTAACTCACCAAGTTTCCTTATAAAGCACCTAACAAACCCATGACCACTACCATCTAGAAGGACAAGAGCAGAAGACACATGGGAACACTACCACCTGGAAGCTCCCCTCCAAACTACTCAACATCCTGACTTGGAAATATATCGCCGTTCCTTCACTGATACTAGGTTAAGATCCTGGAACTCCCTCCCTAACAGCACTGTGGGTGTACCTACACCACATGGACTGCAGTGGTTCAAGAAGGCAGCTCACCACCACCTTCTCAAGGGCAATTAGAGTTGGGCAATAGAGTTGGGCAATAAATGCTGCCCTAGCCAGCAATGCCCACATCCCTTGAAAAAATTACAAATCCTAAAACCTTGAACCCACTCAGTTCCCATCTCTTTATTTCATTTTCCTTCAACCAGTTATCTAAATTTTCCTTAAATTTGACATGGACGCAATTTCAATCACCAATTCTGGTAATGCATCCCAGAGCCTCAGAGTCCTTTGTGTAAATATATTTCTCCTACAGTCCATCATACAACATATCTTTTTGCAGGAGAATGCGGACCCCGTACGATTGTCTATCCATTATAACTACTGAGTCATTTTGAGTTTGGGTTACAGCGATTCAACAGTCAGCTTTACATCCCTTCTGATTTTTATTTCAAGTGATTTCAATGGCCCAATTTTACGCTTGTTGGGAGGGTGCGCGCCCAACATGAACGAACATAAAATGACACGTGTTGACGTTAGGTGAGCGTCTTGACGTCATCGCGCACTTGCGCGATATTTCAGTCCGCGGGCACCTGCAGGAGTCAGCAGTGCGCCCGCCGAAAATTAAAAGACTTATTAAGGCCATTAAAATCATAACTGAAATAAATTTTTTGCTGCCTGTCCAACCTTACGGTTGGCCGGCAGGCGAAAAAGCCAAGTGGCCTTTGGATTTTTTAGGAAACCTCATCCACAGGCTGGATGAGACTTCCAACAGCAATTAGAAATTAAATTTAAAAAATTTAAACATTTCATTAATAACATGTCCCTGGTCATGTGGCAGAGTCACATGAGGGGGACATGCTTTTTAACAATTTAAAACTCTTTATTTTTATTTCTTAAGATCTTCGTGCAATTCCGTGCATGCGTGAACTTGCGCCCTCGTCCTCGTCCACCCGGCCCCTCTGCAGCTCATGTTTCACGCTGGGCAGGCCTTTATTGGCTGGCCAGCGTGAAATCACGGTCTGACCCCAATCGTGGGCGGCAGTCGGCTTCCCGACCGCTCCCGCCAAGCCCGCCTGACAAGGGCAAAATCCTGGTAGTTTCTGGTAGTTTTCTCTCTAAGCTTTGACAGTGCTTTTGCAGCTCACGGTGGTATTGGTGATTTTTGGGTAGTGATCATAATGGAGGACACTTGCCACAAACTTGCACCTACCCTTTATATGCCATGGTGTTGGTCACCAGTCAAGAACTCATCCAATTCTCTTTTGAGTGTTTGCAGAGAATCAGCACCCATGACATCAGTCATAAATTTTTTACAAAGGTCAACAATTCTCTGTGAATGGAAGTTCCCCCAGAAACCTAAACTAATTCTCTGCTTACGTAATGTAGACCCATGTCATGAGGGGGAAGGTACTGAATGGGGGTTTTGAGGCAGAATTATTTATGAAAATGCATAAAGCAAGCAAAATCTGTGATTTCTTCTATCCTTCTTTCTAAGTAACTCTCTGAGATGTCCCAGCTTGAAATTTGCATGCTCCGTATATTCAATTGGACACTTTTGAAAATCCATTCACTCATGCCAAAGAGAAACTGATGCCTGAGCAGCAAACTGAGAAACAATGTCACCTGGAAAAAGCACATACCATGCCATTGTCATTTGTGCATAGTGACATACTGCTACTACCAACACAAAGCACAGGCAACCTTTGAAAGAGGAAACAGCAATAGATCTACACTCTTTGCAACATACGCCTAGTACATAGTCTTGTATTATGTGCCTGTGCCACGCCGAGCACATACACACAGCTACTGGGACCAGTGCCAGGAGGCTATTGCAAAAGCAAACAGTTTCAGGATGTATTGCCAGGCCCTTAGTTACCATGATAGTCTTAGACAGCTGGGGCCTTTTACTGTAGAAAAACATAAACTTCAAGGAGATTTAATTAGTGTCTTAAAATAACAGAAAGATTACATTTGATTCATGTGGTTAGGCTTTTTGGATTAGACAGGTTAAGGTGGACAAGGGAGCTATTTTTTGGCCAGCATGGACACGATGGGCCAGGTGACCTTCTTCGGTGTCATAAGTCTTTCTATGTTTCTTCTATGTTTCCATGAGTATAAGTTACGCAAGCGTAGAGCTATGTTAGATTTGATCAGGAACTTCTGTTCGCAGAGAATTGCCGACCTATGAAAAAGTTATGCATCAGGTGCTGATTCTCTGCAAGCTTTCAAAGGGAGCTGGATGAGTTTGTGACTATGACTGACAACACTACATATGGAAGGTGGATGGGATATTGTGGGACAGTGCCAGGCGATGCGGCCTGATGGGACTTGTTTTGATTGCTTTTGCTATCAAAGCCGAATCTCCCAGGATTTCTTTGCCTTAACTTATTTTTGTTCTCTGCTTTTTTTTGACTCACTACAGAACATTATATTGCTGGTTAGCATGGGGCAGATGAGGCTCAGGTGAGTATGTACAAGAACATTATGGAGCAGGACTGATGGATCAGATGGTCTTTTCTTGTCCAGCTGGTCAGATGCAGGTCTCAGCCTGATTGCTGGTCCATCTGATGTTCTTCTGATGAAGTTACATCATAAAATTTTGGAAAGGCTATGGCTCTTCAGTCTTGATATCAGAACCTCAAGATCTATCTGCAATGAGTCATATTTGTGGACATTTGCTATTGAATACCACACACACGCAAATAAATTTTATAAAGGTGTGCATGGCTTCACAAAGCAATTTAGATGTGGCTGAGGAAACTGTTGAATGGCACAAATTAAAATAACTCACATATATATCAAGTGACTCAAATTGAGGTGATGAGGTAATGATCTGCTACTAGTGAACAGCAACAATGTCAGAATTGACATTGAAACTGGCAGAAAGCAAGGTAAACTGCAATATTCTATGTTTTACCTTTTCCTGGTCCTGGCCAACGCCACCAAAATAAAACAGGTTAATTAATGATTTAATTTACTGTTGTTTGTGGCACATTGCTGTGAATAAGTGGTTGCTTAATTTGACTACATAATAATAGTGACTTCAAATCAATTCACTGTCAGTTAAGTACTTTGGGACATCATGAGAGGCATGATAAGGCACTATATAAATGAAAGTTTTTTCTTCTTTCCTTGTTTTTTGTCCCCCAAAAAAATTGGAAGTAAAATCTGTAACAAAGAGCGGGATTTTCCGGTCCAGCCTGCAGCGAGAATCAAAAGTTTGACAGACCAGCCAAAGGCCCGTTGACTTTGGGCGGACATTTCTGGTCCTGTGGTGGGTGGGACCGGAAAGTCCCACCAAAATATTTTTTAAATGTGTTAAGGCTTTTAAGGCCTCTTAGGGGATATCGAAAAGCCCCAAAATTTGGAGATTTAAATAAATCATTGCAAACATAAAGAATGAATAAAGTTAACCTGGAACCTAATGGAAATAACATTTTCAATATAAATTACATAACCAGACCAGGTTTAAAACTTGAATTGGAGTTTAATGTAAAATTCTAATTTTGGAACTCAAAACATTACTAACACTGAAGAACAAATACTTTACTTCCAATGCCCATGAATCATTAAATCAGCCTTTAAATCCAAAAATATTTTTGTTAGTGAATCAAGCTCTATAATGTGCTGCTTTGCTTAGTTTCCAACAGTTTCGTATATCCCAGAGCTAGATTAACATCCTTGCCTATTATGTTATCGTTAAGAGGCTGCAAAGACACGTCAGAGGTACAGAAAGGCCAGGATGGACCAGGTTTTTGTCTGTAAAGCTAAGTCCATCCTATGGAAGAAACTCATCAGGGTAGAGTGTAAATTGAATGATATGGAGTCAACAACCAATTTTAAAAATCCAGATTTTTATTTCCATTGAAGCCAATCAGAAAAAAATATATAAATCTGGTATTTCTATAATGGGCAGCTGATCCACAACACCATTTTGCACGTGGGCAGTATATTGAAAATTTACCTTCCAATTTCTAAATGCAGAAAATATCCCTATGATATCAGTTAGTATTTGATAGTGGGACACAGGGATTCCCATAAACCGTGTTCATGGTGTATCAAACATGAATAAGCAAAATTATAAGTTGTGTTATTCAGATATGTCAGACCTTGAGAATGTCAACACTATGGATGCAGACCTGGAAAAATGTATCAACTATGCTTCCAATTTCCACCCCTCCATCACTTTCACATGGTCCATCTCTGACACTTCCCTTCCCTTCCTTGACCCCTCTGTCTCAATTTCTGGTGATAGAGTGTCCACTAATATTCATTACAAGCCCACTGACTCCCACAGCTACCTCAGCTACAGCTCCTCACACCCCGATTCCTGTAAGGACTCCATCCCATCCTCTCAGTTCCTTCGTCTCCATCTCATCTGTTCTGATGATGCCACTTTCCAAAACGGCGCTTCTGACACATCTTCCTTTATCCTTAACCGGGGTTTCCCATCCATGGTGGTTGACAGGACCCTCAACCGTGTCTGACCCATCTCCTACGCATCCACCCTCATTCCTTTCTCTCCCTCCCAGTACCATGATAGGGTCCCCCATGTCTTCACTTTTCATAAGACCAGCCTCCGCATTCAAAGGATCATCATCCAGCATTTCTGCCAACTCCAGCATGATGCAACCACCAAACACATCTTCGCTTCACCCCACCCCCCCGTTGGCATTCCGTAGGGACCGTTCCCTCCGGGACAGCCTGGTCCACTCCTCCATCACCCCCAACACCTCAACCCCCTCCCACGGCATCTTCCAGTCAATCGTAGAAGGTGCAATACCTGCTCTTTTACCTCCTTCCTCCTCATCGTCTAAGGGCCCAAACACTCCTTTCAAGTAAAGCAGCATTTCACTTGCATTTCCCTCAATTTAGTCTACTGCATTCACAGCTCCCAATGCGGTTTCCTCTACATTGGAGAGACCAAATGCAGACTGGGTGACCGCTTTGCGGAACACCTTCGGTCTGTCTGCAATCATGACCCAGACCTGCCTGTCGCTTGCCATTTCAACACATCACCCTATTCTCATGCCCACATGTCCATCCTTGGCTTGCTGCATTGTTCCAGTGAAGCCCAGCGCAAACTGGAGGAACAGCACCTTATCTGCCGACTAGGCACTTTACAGCCTTCTGGACTGAATATTGAGTTCAACAATTTTAGATCATGAAATCTCTCCTCCATCTTCAACCCTTTTTTATCCCCTTTTTCAATATTCATTTTCATGTATTGAATTTTTATTTTTTATCCACTTATTTTTATTTTTATTTATTTTCATTTTCATTCATTGTTTTATCCCCACCTTTGATCCTATTTTCTATCTTTTTTCCCACCACTGTTCCCTCCCCCCACCCCATCCCCACTAGGGCCATCTGTCACTTGTTCATGTTATTCTTTCAACAGTGCTTTCCCTGGTCCTGCTATTATCACATTCTGCTTTCTGACCTTAATACCACCATCAGCACCTCCTTTAACCTGTACCACTTTCATTAACACCCCTTTGTCCTTTTGTTCATTACATATTGACAATCTCTCCTTTATCCCCATCTATCGCTGACCTTCTATCCAGCTTCACCTGCTCCACCTCCTCCCCCCCCCCAAACAGTATAAATTTCATCACATTTTTACTTCTCTTTAGCTCAGAAAAAGAGTCATGCGGACTCGAAACGTTAACTCTGTTTTTCTCTCTACAGGTGCTGTTAGACCTTGAGTTTTTCCAGCATTTTCTATTTTTGTTATGGATTGCATAGTGGGCCTCTCAAGAGATTAGGCATCCACTGTGTTGATGATGCTGTTGGATTTCCTTGTTACTGGTAACAGTTGAGAAACAGCATGTACAAATAGTTTCAATTGTAGCAAAGTATTAGAATACGAGACTGTTGACCAATCAGCCAACCAATGACTGGCCAAAATAACATACTGAAGCACTTCCCTATTTTTGAAGATTGGCATAGACAGCAAGAATGATCAAAGACAAAGCAATTTGCGTATATCATCTGCAATCAGACAGTTGCACATCATTGTACTACTCTCTTCCTTTCTTGCCCTGGAAAGTTCAAAGGCTATAGAAATAAGCTATTAGCACATTTTCTGTGATAGTTATAAAAAGATTGAATATTCAACTACTTCTTCAGCAATGTCATGGATTGCTTTTTCAAACTGGATTGGCTTTGGCATTTTTCAAATTGTATGCATTGGAAAGCAGATAGGGTCTCACACTAATAGAAGGCAACGCACCAGGCTATTTCTGTTAAATGGAAATTATGGACTGTTAACTGGCAAGGCATTTGGGATTAATTTCACAAATAGTCACCGCCTTTCATTTTTTAACAAGCAAATTCACACTGAACAGACACAAACTATAACCATTTCTGATGTTACTCAATTAGAAGCAATGCCACAATTTGCTATATCATTCTGAAAGCATATTGGAATGCAAACAATTGGTCTTTGTATTTTCTAGTCTTGAATAGATCATCTGGGGAAGAAAAGAGAAAATTGATCATTGAGGGCTCTCTCCTTGTGTCACTCACATATACTTTCCAACAAGTTAATGAAAGAGACACATGAACATATTGAATAGAGCTGTCTGTCAGTGCAATCCACTTTCTGAAATAGGGTAACATGGATGTAAAGATTTGAAAAAAGTCGACATGCACAATACTTTATTTGTCTTAATGTTTGCTGCAAAGAAGCAAAATTAAGACTTGTGTCAACATAATAATTTTGAATAAAGCGACAGAACAGGCATTTTTAAATAATTGTATTTCATAAATTTCTGGCTTTTTGTGTACCATAGCCACAAAATTTTCTTTTGCACTTTGGAATTTTATATAGTTCATATTCAATCTGTGACCACCAATCATACTCCAGATCCTCTGAACCATTATTGATAAATGAGTCTTTATAGTGAACATCAGTAGACTATTCCATCTATTGAGGCATCACAAATGACACTGGGCGGAGTTGTCCCAGATTTGCACTAAGTGCGGTAGCAGGTAGGGAAAACAACATTTTACCTGCCGGCCTCAATGGCTGCTTCTCACGCCATATCGCTCAAACCCACCGCATTAATTGTACATTCCCAGGAAACACGCCATTTCCATGATGGGCGGGCTCTCATTCGCCCGCCATGCTAGAACTTCGCTGTTTCATCATGCTGGGCACCATACTTAAAGTGTAGCTGCACGCACACCTCTCAGTGCTTCCAGCCCAGGACTGCTGCACAGAAGGCATGGCCCCAAAAGGCAAGAAGACTGCAGCCCCCTGATTCAATGACACGTCCCTTGAGCGCCTTTTGGATGCAGTGGAAGCCCGCTGTTATGTTCTCCACCACAGGATGGGCAGTAACATCACCAAACTGGCTTGGGAGGTGGTGGCAGTGGTGGTCAGCGCAATGCCCTGTATAAGAGGAAAGCCACCCAGGGCCATAAGGGAATGAATGATCTCCTCCGTTCTGCCAGTATAAGTCACTCTTTTCATCATTCTGAACTCACACACTCACAAACCCATCACACATCCACAGGACTCTCACTCACTGCCAGTTCAAAGGGACATCACCATTCAGTCTCTCACACACACATTCATTTTCCTCAATCCATCTATGGATCACTCACTACCCAAACATGCCAGGTAATTTTATCATCTAACCTGGCAGGCATCCTGCTTACACTCTCTCCATTTCTATTCATGCAGTACAAGTTAGCGCACAACAAGAGGGAGGGGTTGCAGGCAGGTGGATGATTCCCTGAAATCAAGGTCCTCACGGATTTTGAAAACAGAGCCATTCAGCTGGCCGGTGATGATCTGGACTCGTCCTGAGCTGATGGTGAGGTCGGCGCTGATCTACCAAGTGAGGATCTAGCAGTGCAACATCCATCAGACAACCATGCTGTGAGTGATGTGTCCTTTTTCACAGGCCACTGCCATGCACTAATTATCTATCCTTGCTTCCGCAGGCACATCTGGGAAACAGCCAATGGAGTCCATGACCCAGGGCCTCCAATCAAGCCCAAGGGAAGCTCAGAAGAGGAATCCACTGAAACCCTCCCTGAAGTCCCGTCACAGCCTCACCCACACTCTCCACCAGCGCAGAGACACACACCTCAGTGGGACCTAGCTTTAGAATAGCCTCGGGATCACAATCTGGTGAGCAAATCGCACTGTCTGATCCGCAGCAGGCAGAGGCAGGGGCTCCCCAGATGCCCAGCACTTGGAGGACTGCTGGAGGCCAGAAATTTGCTGAATCTAAGTCAGTTGATGAGCCTCTTGACTTGGGCATGTCATTATTGCTGGAGCTGCAAAGACAAGCTCGGGAACATCAGGAAAGGATGTCCGCTGCACTCTTCAGATTGCAAGGCACGATAGAGGACTCCATCCAGATTCAGGCTGAGGTGATAGTACTGGCATTACAACGCATCGAGATCAACACTGGTAGGATAGCTGACACCATGGAGATATTGGTCCAGGATGTCACTCCTGCACTGCTGCGCAGGCTGAACTCCATTGCCAATGCCATTGTTGGCAACAGTGCTTCCGCAAGAGGGGTACGGGGCAGCTCGATCTCACTCTAGCTACCCCTTCTCCTCAAGGAGTCACCCAGGGGTACTTGGACATCCATAGGGAGAAGGATCATCAGTTGTACCCCCTGGGGCCATCCATCCAGGTGACTCTGGGACTATCTGGCTCATCCAAATCTCCTCTTACTGTGACCGCAGCAGCTCCAGCTCCACAGGAGGGTGCCAGTGCCACACAGCAGGACCCTGAAAGCAGGTCAGGGCCCTCCAGGTCTCGGCCCTGCAGTGGACAGCCACCAAGTTCATCGCAGACAACGCTTAGCAGTCAGCAGTCTGCTTCTACCTCAGCTGTGGATGTCCTGGGAGCACCAAGAATTAGTGGCAGGGATGGAAAAATTAAGAAGATGTTGTTGCACAGCCTGGGCATGGGTGTTAATCACTTGTACATAATGTTCACTATTGTAAATAAACTCCCAAGAATGTCTCCCTGCCTATGGTTCCTTGTTCTGATGAGCAGTGTTCATGTCACTCAAATGTGAAACCTTTCTGCACAAGATAAAGGCAGGTGTCTCAGTCCAGGGCGTCTTCCCTGTGCTTTGTGCAGCCTTCGGACCACAGTGATGGTCCAGCTTCACACTCTCTGGAAACATTACTGATGCCTGCACCTTGATGGGGCTTGTCATTGCTGCCAGAATGTCGTGGGCAGGCATCACAGAGTTCTGTCATTCTCTCTGTGTACTCTCAGTGCCTTTGAGGTGGGGCTGGTCCTCATCTCATCAGCATCTGTGACCAGTCACACTGTGCTCTTGAAGGGGTTAGGTGCTTGTGGTAATCCGATGTGTAATATACATATAAGAAGCATGTTAATGTGGAAGATCCGATGATATTACTATCCAATAGCAGAGTAGTGCAGGCTACCTTTGTAGTTAGAAGTCTGTAGTCAGTAGTTAGTAGTGGGTAGAGGTAGAGATAGCGTTTAAAGTCTAAGCACATGCTTAGTTGCTTACCCTACACAAATAAACATAGAGTTTCTACTTATGAAGTTTCTACTTATGAATTGTTGGCTATGCAACTCTATCCTTAGTACCAAATTGGCCACCACTTACAACAAGTGTGCAGACAGGATCCAACAAACTGGTGTTTAGGACTGGAGAGGGGATGGCGTAGTGGTATTGTCGGTGGACTAGTAATCCAGGGACCCAGAATAATGCTCTGGGTACCTGGAGACCATGGAAAATGGTGGAATTTGAATTCAATAAATATAATGATGACCATGAAACCATTGTCAATTCTTGTAAAAACCCATCTGGTTCACTAATGTCCTTTAGGGAAGGAAGTCTGTCACCCTCACCAGGTTCTGGCATACATGCGACTCCAGACCCACAGCAATGTAGTTGACTCTTAAAATACCCTCTGAAATGGCCTAGAAAGCCACTCAATTGTATCAAACTGCTACAAAGTCACAAAAAAAAGAGGAAACTGGAGGGACCAGCTGGCATCGACCTAGGCATCGGAAACAACAATGGCATTATCAGCCCCGTCGACCCTGCAAAGTCTTCCTGACTAACATCTGGGAGCTAGTGCCAAAATTGGGAGAGCTGTCTCACAGACTAGTCAAGCAACAGCTTGACATAGTCATCTTCACAGAATCATATCTTACAGATAATGTCCCAGGCACCACCATCACTATCCCTGGGTATGTCCTGTCCCACCGGCAGAACAGGTCCAGCAGAGATGGCAGCACAGTGGTATACAGTCAGGGGGGAGTTGCACTGAGAGTCCTCAACATCGACTCTGGACCCTATGAAGTCTCATGACATCAGGTCAAACATGGGCAAGTAAACCTCCTGCTGATTACCATGTACCGCCCTCCCTCAGCTGATGGATCAGTGCTTCCTCCACATGGTGTTCAACATGGGTGGGAAAGATGCAGAATGTACTCTGGGTGGGCGCCTTCAATGTCGGTAGCACTACTGAACGAGCTGGCTGAGTCCTAAATGACATAACTGCTAGACTGGGTCTGCACAAGTGGTGCGGGAACCAACAACAGGGAAAAACATACTTGACCTCATCCTCACCAGACTGCCTGCTACAGGTGCATCTGTTCATGACAGTATCAGTAGGAGTGACCTCTGTACAGTCGTTGTGGAGACGAAGACCCGCCTTCACATTGAGGATACCGTCCATTGTGTTGTGTGGCACTGCCATCATGCTAAATGGAATAGATTTCGAACAGATCTAGCAACTCAAGACTGAGCATCCATGAGTCACTGTGGGCCATCAGCAGCAGCAGAATTGTACTCAAACACAATCTGTAACCTCATGGCCTGGCATATCCCCCATTTTACCATTACCATCAAGCCAGGGGATCAACCCTGGTTCAACGAAGAGTGCAGGAGGGCATGCCAGGAGCAGCACCAGGCATACATAAAAATAAGGTGTCAACCTGGTGAAACTATAACACAGGATTGTTTGCATGCCAAACAGCAAGAGCAGCAAGTGATAAACAGAGCTAAGTGATTCCACAACCAACAGATCAGGTCTAAGCTCTGCAGTCCTGCCACATCCAGTCGTGAATGGTGGTGGACAATTAAGCAACTCACTGGAGGAGGAGGCTCCACAAATATCCCCATCTTCAATGATGGAGGAGCCATCATTGCAAAAGATAAGGCTGAACCATTTGCTACGATCTTAAGCCAGAAGTGATGAGTGGATGATCCATCTCGACATCCTAATTTAATTCATTCTACATGATATCAAGAAATGGCTGAAGGTATTGGATACTGCAAAGGCTATGGGCCCTGACAATATTCCGGCAAAAGTACTGAAGACCTGTGCTCCAGAACTTGCCAAGTCCCTAGCCAAACTATTCCAGTACAGCTACAACACTTGCAGCTACCCGGTTAGGTGAAAAATTGCCCAGCTATGTCCTCTGCACAAAAAGCAGGACAAATCCAATGCGGCCAATTACTGTCTCATCAGTCTACTCTCGCTCATCAGTAAAGTAATGGAAGGAGTCATCAACATGCTATCAAGCAGCACTTGCTTAGCAATAAGGCAGGTAGAAGGATCCTGTGTTCAGGAACAGAGGAGCCTCAGCTCTTGACCTTGTCCAACAGGTATGATGTACTTGCTCCCTGTGTGGATGAGGAACAGAGCTGAAGGGAGGATGAGCCAGCTGACCACGGCATCGTGGCACAGGAGGCCATTCAAGAGGGGGGAGCAAAAAGACAAGAGGTAGTTGTAGGGAATTCTATAATTAGGGGAATTGATAGGATCCTTTGTAAGCAGGATCGAGAGTCCCGCATGGTATGTTGCCTGCCCACTGCCAAGGTCAGGGACATCTCTGACCGGCTTGAAAGGGTATTGGAGAGGGAGGGTGTAGATTCAGTTGTTGTGGTCCACATCGGGACAAATAACATAGGTAAGACTAGGAAAGAGGACCTGTTTGGGGATTATCAGGAACTAGGAACTAAATTAAAGAACTGGTCCTCGAGGGTTATAATTTCCAGATTACTACCCGAGCCATGTGCAAATTGGCATAGGGACGCAAGAATAAGGGAAGCAAACACGTGGCTAAAGGAGTGATGCGGGAAAGAGGGGTTCCATTTCGTGGGGCACTGGCATCAGTATTGGAACAGGAGGGATCTGTACCGTTGGGACGGTCTCCACCTGAACCGATCTGGGACCAATGTTCTAGCGAAAAGGGTAAATAGGGTGCTCAACAGGACTTTAAACTAGAAAGTCGGGGGGAGAGGAAGGGTAAAACTCCAAGAAGTATGACTAATGGGAAACAAAGCAGCAGGTTAGTGGGTGGGGGGTGGGGGGTGGTGGATTCAACTTCATGGAAAATTATGAAAAAACTGAGAAGAAAAGAGAGCCCAGGAGAGGCTATTAAAGTCCCCAGAACACAAAATAGGACAGAGTGTTTGGAAAGGGCTAGGAATCGAACTTCAAGCACATCAGATAAGCGGACAACAATGAGAAAGGGGACTTAAATACGGACTGAAGGTGTTGGAGGTGTTAATGGTGATCTTTCAGGAATCACTGGAGTCAGGAAGGGTCCCAGAGGACTGGAAAATTGCTAATGTAACCCCCCTGTTTAAGAAGGGAGTGAGGCAAAAGACAGGAAATTACAGGCCAATTAGCCTGACCTCGGTCGTTGGTAAGATTTTAGCGTCCATTATTAAGAATGAGCTTTCAGAATACTTGGAAGTGCATGATAAAATCGGGCAAAGTCATCATGGTTTCATCAAGGGGAGGTCATGCCTGACAAATCTGTTAGAATTCTTTGAGGAGGTAACAAGTAGGTTAGACAAGGGAGATTCTATGGATGTTATCTACTTGGGCTTCCAGAAGGCCTTTGACAAGGTGCCGCACAGGAGGCTGCTCAGTAAGATAGGAGCCCATGGTGTTAGAGGCAAGGTACTAGAATGGATAGAAGATTGGCTGTCTGGCAGGAGGCAGAGAGTGGGGAGAAAGGAGTCCTTCTCAGGATGGCAGCTGGTGACTAGTGGAGTTCCGCAGGGGTCAGTGTTGGGACCACAACTTTTCACTTTATACATTAATGATCTAGATGAAGGAACTGAGGACATCCTGGCTAAGTTTGCAGATGATACAAAGATAGGTGGGGGGACAGGTAGTATTGAGGAAGCAGGGAGGCTGCAGAAGGATTTGAACAAGTTAGGAGAATGCACAAAGAAATGGCAGATGGAATACAACGTGGGGAAGTGTGAGGTCATGCACTTTGGTAGGAAGAATAGAGGCATAGACTATTTTCTAAATGGGGAGAGAATTCAGAAATCTGGAGTGCAAAGGGACTTGGGAGTCCTAGTCCAGGATTCTCCTCAGCTTAACTTGCAAGTTGAGTCGGTAGTTAGGAAGGCAAATGCAATGTTGGCGTTTATTTCAAGAGGACTAGAATATAAAAGCAAGGATGTGCTGCTGAGGCTTTATAAGCCTTATAAATGTGGTCAGACCACATTTAGAATATTGTGAGCAATTTTGGGCCCTGTATCTTAGGAAGGATGTTCTGGCCCTGGAGAGGTTCCAGAGGAGGTTCATGAGAACGATCCCAGGAATGAAAGGCTTAACATATGAGGAACATTTGAGAACTCTGGGTCTATACTCAATGGAGTTTAGAAGGATGAGGGGGAATCTCATTGAAACTTACAGAATACTGAAAGGCCTGGATAGAGTGTACGTGGGGAAGGTGTGTCCAGTAGTAGGAGAGACTAGGACCCGAGGGCACAGCCTCAGAGTAAAGGGGCGACCTTTTAGAACAGAGGTGGGGAGAAACTTCTTTAGCCAGAGAGTGGTGAATCTATGGAATTCATTGCCACAGAAGGCTGTGGAGGCCAGGTCATTGAATCTATTTAAGACCGAGACAGATAGGCTCTTGATTGGTAAGGGGATCAAAGGTTACGGGGAGAAGGTGGGAGAATGAGGTTGAGAAACTTATCAGCCATGATTGAATGGCGGAGCAGACTTGATGGACCGAATGGCCTAATTTCTGCTCATATGTCTTATGGGCTTATGGTCTTATAACCTGCTCAGCTCCTGACCTCATTACAGCCTTGGTTCAAATATGGACAAAAGAGCTAAATTCTCAGGGGGAGGTGAGAGTGACTGCGCTTGACATTAAGGCAGCATTTGACCAAATATGGCATCAAGGATCCATAGCAAAATTGGTGTCAATGGAAATCAGGGGGGAAATTCTCCACTGGTTGGAGTCATACCTTGCACAAAAGAAGATGGTTGTGGTTGTTGGAGGTCAGTCATCTCAGCTCCAGAACATCACTGCTGGTGTTCCTCAGGGTATTGTCCTTGGCCCAACCATCTTCAGCTTCTTCTCAATGACATTCGTTCCATCACAATGTCAGAAATGGGGATGCCCAATGGTCAGCACCATTCGCGATTCCTCAGGTACTGAAGCAGTCCATGTCCAAATGCAGCAAGACCTGGACAGTATCAAGACCTGGACAATATCCAGAGCTGGACTGACAAGTGGTGAGTAACATTTGCTCCACACTGCCAGGCAATGACCATCTCCAACAAGAGAGAATCCATGCATCGCCCCTTGATATTCAATGGCATTACCATTTACAAGGTACAAGTCAGGAGTGTGATGGAATACTCCCCATTTGCCTGGATGCGTGCAGCTCCCACAACACCCATGAAGCTTGACACCAACCAGGACAAAGCAGCCTGCTTGATTGGCACCACATCCACAAACATCCATTCCCTCCACCACCGACACACAGTAGCAGCAGTGTGTACCATTTACAAGATGCACTGCAGGAATTCACCAAGCCTCCTATAACAGCACCTCTGAAACCCACGACCACGACCATCTAGAAGGACAAGGGCAGCAGATAGATGAGAACACCACCACCTGGAAGTTCCCCTTCAAGTCACTCACCATCCTGACTTGGAAGTTCATCACCATCCCTTCACTATCACTAGGTCAAAATCCTGGAACTCCCTCTCTAACATTACTGTGGGTGCACCTACACCACATGGACTGCAGCAGTTCAAGAAGACAGCTCACCATCACCTTCTCAAGGGCAACTAAGGTTGGCAATAAATGCTGGCCCACATCCCGTGAATAAATGAAAAAAACTGGCGACGAGGATTAAGCAAGTTAAAGAGAAGAAAACAGGAGAAACAAAAGCAGCACTGTACCTCACATACCAATTCTAATCGTGGAGTTATCTTCTCACAGCATGCCTCAATTTGGAAGAATTGATCCTTTCGATCCAGCAACGGACGATAGGTCCTGCTACTTTGACCGTCTCTCATTCTTTTTCCAAGCAAATGAGATTTCGGGGGAAGGGAAGAGGCAGGCGGCCCTCTTAAGTAAACGTGGGAACAAGACTTATGGCTTGATTCAAAATTTGATGACATGCAGTGCCCCATCTCGAGAAATTTTGATGAATTAGTGGACCTGGTGGAGAGCCATCACCAACCAAAACCCTCAGTAATGACGTAAAGGTTCAAGTTTAATTCAAGAATTAGAGCCCCGGGGGAGACAGTTGCAAGCTGTGTGGCATGTCTGAAGCAACTAATGGAAATTGTGAGTTTGGTACATCCTTAAACGATGTGCTTAGAGATTGTTTAATGTGCGGTGTGAATGAAGACTTGATGCAGAAGCAATTTTTATCCGAATCAATTTTGGATTTCAAGAAGACGCTAGAGATTGAGCTGGCAATGGAAAGTGTAGTAAGAGGTTCGAAAGCCATACAGAGCGAGTAAAATGGCACCGTCCTCCACAATGGGCAGGAAGTCCCAAACGAAAAGGATGTGAAAATGCAAGACTCTGCCGAGAGGCGGGAAACAGACCCTGCTAGCAGGAAAATGAGAAAAAAAAAGACTTGGCAGTGAAAACAAGGAGTAATATCAGTAGAGGTGGAAACAAACAATCTCTTAACGATTGGCAGTTTAAGAAAATAGGATGCTTTTATTATCATAAAAACAGACACGTAATGAGACAGTGTAAAGAAAAAGCCAAACAGACTTTTAAACAAAAGGAAAAAACCAGTCAGATCCACAATGTAGAAGAGCCCGAAGCAACAGATTCAGATATTCATTGTATAACTTGAAGGTTGGAAGAACAGAACCAATCTATAACAGTGAAAGTGAATGGTAGACCTATTAGAATGGAAGTGGACACTACAGTAATTGGAGAACATACCTTCAAATATCTTAGTAATGGCAAACACCTGTTAAATTTAGAAGAAACAACTGCCCAATTAAAGAATACATGGGGGAAGACATCCAAGTCAAAGGCAAAAGAACAGTAACTGTTAATTATGGGAGCCAATCAGTAAAGCTATCAGTGTTGGTATTGGGAAGCAGAGGACCAAGGCTCCTTGGATGAAACTGGCTAAGGGAAATCAACCTTGAGGGACCACTGAGATTTCAAAAGGAAGCAGGAAGCATTTCTGCTTTGGAAAAGGAGTATGTAAAGACCTAAAAACCCGAAGAACTGCAGGCTCTTAAGCCAAAACATGGAAGAACAACAGAAGGAACTTGAAGAAACCATGCTTAAGGGCAGAGTTCGAGATGAGGTGAGCAAGCTCAGAAAACCTGCTGAAAGACTTTCACACACTACAAGACTCCCTCAGGTCAAAGCCTGTACCACTGGAAAAGTACGAAGAGAAAAGGAAAGAATTCAGCACCTCCCTGACTAAACTGAAGGATGAGTTGGCAGAGAAGACACAACAATGCTTAATTTTCCAGGAGGCAGCAAACAAATACAAGAAAGAGATGGAAAAGCTGAAGAATCAGCTACGTGAAGCCAAAGAGGTTTTGGAGGCAAAAGTCACAGAATTTTCGAAGAAGCAAAGAGATGATGAAATTCTGGAAGACTCAAGTTCATTCAAGTTAAGTTTGTATCTGAGATTAATCTGGCCAATGTTGAAACTGAAAAGAATGCTGAGACTAAAATCTGTGCTAGAAAGACGAAGGCACGTAGAAAGGCAAAGAAACACAAATAAGGCTTTAATCATGGCAGCATGCAAATACACTTTCATACAGAGGCCTGGTAGTAAAATTGCAAACACAGATGCACTTAGTCATTTGCCCTCAAAAGAAAATGATGAGCAAGTTCCTGTGGAAAAACTTGATTTATTGCTAAATTTCCGAGATTCATTGCTGGTATACACTCAACAGATCAGAGACTGGACAAGTAAGGACCCCCCCAGTCCTTTCACAAATATGAGACCAAGTGCTTCATGGTTGGTCACAAGAGCCTGTATCTGACGAAATGAACCCATACTTCAACAGAAGGCATGAAATAACCAGCCAGGATGGCATCTTATTGTGGGGAGCACGAATGATAGTTCCTCCGAAAACAAAAGAGCCATTGCTAACTGAACTACACAGTGCATATCCAGGAATATCCCGAATGAAGACCATAGCTTGCAGCTACCTATGATAGCCTGGGATGGATGGTGAAGTAGAGAGTTTAGTGAAGAATTGTGTGCCATGTCAGCAACTGCAAAAGTTGCCTTCAACAGTTCCATTACACCCTTGCGAGTGGCCAGGAAGACCATGGGTGCAATTATACCTTGACTATGTGGGACCTTTCATGGGAACAATGTTTCTGCTCATTGTTGATGCCCTTTGAAATGGATGGTTATATATGAGATGAAATCACCAACATATTCTGCTATAATTGAGAAGTTATAGCAAAGTTTTGCCATTAGTGGACTGCCAGAAGTAGTCGTTTCTGATAATGGCACAGCATTTACGAATGCTGAGTTTTATCAGCCTCAACGGTATCACTCAAGTGAAAACTTCGTCATATCACCCTTTCTCAAATGGCCGAAAGGGTGGTTTAAACATTCAAGGCTGGCATGAAGAAGTTAACTGGAGATTCCTTAACAGCTAAGCTAGCATGCTTTCTTTTCCATTATAGGACCACCCATCACACAACAACAGGTGTCATACCTGAGGAACTATTGATGAAATACTGTCTCAGGATGAGATTGAGCTTAATAATGTCAAATCTAAGGGGGAAGGTGGAAAGGAGTCAGGGAAGTCAGAAAAATAGACATGACTGGCATAGTCATGAGAGGAAATTTACTGTGGCAGAAACGGTATACGTGAAGAAATTTGAAGGACCAAAGTGGTTACCGGGTGAAATACGTGCAGTGACTGGACTTCTATCTTATCACATGGAGGCGGAAGGCTGAGCCATACAGAGACATGTGGATCATCTAAGGAAGAGAGAAACTATGCACCAAGAAATTATTCCACCAGTGTTCACAACCGGGTCACTGTTTCCTATTGAGAGAACTCAACCCAATTCAGACACATCTGTTATTCCTTCAACAGCAGAGGGTACAGATCTGCAGGAGCCCACCGAAGCACCTGATGTTAGGTAACTCTGGAAAAGGAGGTTTCTGACAAGGCATTTGAAGTTGTAGAGCTGAGACGCTCTACATGGATAAAGAAACCTCTAGAAAGACTGAATTTGTCAACTACTTATCAGCGTAAGTATTTTGCTATTTTGAAAAAATTGTAGTTGTAAATATAAAATGTATTTTTGAGTAAAGGGGGAGGGATGTGGTAATCTGATGTGTAATATACCTTTGAGAAGCATGTTATTATGGATGACCACATAATCTTACTATCCAATAGCAGAGAAGCGTGGGCTACCTCTGTAGTTAGTAGTCTGTAGTCAGCAATTAGTAGTGGGTAGAGGTAGAGATAGAGTTTGAAGTGTGAGCACATGTTTAGTTGCTGCTGAGTACCTTTATAAATAAACACAGAATTTATACCTATAAAGTGTCTGCTACTCAACTCTATCATGCGTACCAAATCGGCCACCACTTATAACAAGCGTGCAAACAGGATCCAGCGGTCTGGCATTTAGGATCCAACAGTGCTGAAGGCAGACAGAGAATCAGGTGCTTCTAAAGTTTCATGGCTGCGTCTCCAAGATGTGACCCTAATCACAGAACGTAAATGAGCTGCCCTCTGACAGACAGGAGTCAGACATTCTCAGAGGCTATATGAAGATTTATGGAGTGTCCTCACTGCACGTCATCATCATCCTCCTGCAATCGAGCGACTACCAGAGCCTCCACTCCATCTCCATGACAGGAGCATTCTCACAGAGGGTATGCGCGCTGTCATAAGACAGACTGGAGTCAAAAATTCAAAGATGCAATATGAGGATCCATTGCACGTCCTCACTGCATGTTGTTATCATCCACCACAAATCTAGCAGCTACGAGGGCCTCCCAAGCATGCCTGCCTCGTCTGGCCAGTGCGAGGGCCACATCCCCATCATCGTCGCCTTCAAGGACCTCCTTACCCTCATCACCTCATCGGAGGAGACTTCCAACTCCTGCATCTCCTCCTCAGCCACCTCCTCACCACGTTGCAGCGCCAGGTTGTAAAGGGTGCAGCAGACGACGACGATGTGTGACATCATCTGCGGACTGAATTGCAGGGCTCCATCAGACCGGTCCAGGCACAAGAACCTCACTTTCATCATCCCAGTTGTTTGCTCCACCAAGTTGGGAGTTGCTACATGAGCCTTGTTATACCGTCACTCTTCTGCAGTCTGAGGCCACCACAGGGTGTAATCAGCCACATACTCTGCGGGGAACCCTTGTCCCTGAGAAGCCATCCTTGTAGCCTCTGTGGACCCTGGAAGAGGTCAGGGAGCTGTGACCAGCTGAGAATTTGGGAATCGTGGACACTCCCTAGAAACCATGCACAGACCTGCAGGATGAGTTTGTGGTGGTCATACACCAGCTGCACATTCAGTGAATGGAAGCCCTTGCAGTTGACATAGTTGACCCCTTGTTGTTTTGGAGATCTGAGCATCACATGAGTGCAGGCGATGGCACCCTGCACCTGTGGGAAACTTGAGATCTGGGCAAATCCCAGTGCTCTTACATCCTGGCATTCCTGGTCCCAGGCAAAATGCACAAAGTTGTGTGCCCTTGCAAAGATGGCATCCAAGACCTCATGGATGCATTTGTGGGTGGAGGCTCGTAATATCCCACAGAGGTCACCTGTGGAGCCCTGAAAGGAGTCACTGGTGTAAAAACTGAGCACCGTGGTCGCTTTCACAGCCACTGGCAGTGGATGCCCTTCATATCCCTGTGGTGCCAAATCCTGCCGTAGCTGGCAGATGCGACTGACCAGTTCCCTAGACATGCGCAGTCTTCAGTGGTTCCGGTTGTCGGTCATCTGCAGGAATGAAAGGTGGCGTCTATAGACCCTGGGTCTAGCTAGTGCCAACCAGTGACGGCTCGCTGTGGCTCTTCAGCAGTATGTGCAGGAGCCCCAGCTGCTACTTCTTCCAGACAGTGCTGCTCCTCCCGCTGCACAGCCTGGTGCATCAGTCACTCTCTTCTCTGTTGTCTCGGCTCTCTGTTCTTCATGAGGCAAACAGCTAAGTCACCAGGGTCCATGATCCTGATGTACCTCTCCTGCAGGATGAAAGCAAGAGATGGGTGGGTTAGCATGGGTATTCTAAGAACCTGTCTTGGTTAAGTCTGAAGACCCTTTAACGCATCCCGGAGAGTGCAGGCCACCACTTGGATGGCCAGAGTTTAGTGCACTGCATGGCTGCCCGAAACCCCACCCACCTCCATCCCACTCCATCTGAGCGATTGGGGCAGCAGCTTTGCCCACTGGACTGCATGCTGTGCTCTCAGCTCAGGCACAGGCATTCTCCTAACCAGCACTGCAAGGCTGCACTGTTAGCTTGAACCCATAAAGGATGCTGGTCCAAACTAGGATGCTGACATTGCAAGGGACTGTGAGCGCCTCCAGCAGTGACTGCTCCATGGCCAGTTTTAGCAAGGAGATTGTACAACATGCCCAATCATCCAACTATTCTGCAGTCCACTAAAATGCTCATTAGTTTGCAAACTGTGCCCGAGGGGTGAAAAACTCTGGAGCACTTGGTGGCACTTTCATGTCTCTGTGTTGCTTGAATGGGCAGATAGGCTTGAGGCTTGATCCACACATGTCAATGTGGCTGCATCTGAACTGTCTCAGTTGCAAAGGAATGGTCACTTTATACAAGGTTTTCCTAATGCGTGGCCGCTTCCCTCCACCTCTGCCCTGCACATCCTTGCGCACTACCTTCACCCGCAGGGCAGCCCTTGCCCCCCACACCTCCAAACCGCCTCAACCTTGAAGTCCAACAGGCAACCCGGGTGAAGCTGCGCAATGTTGCTGTGTACCAACTTCCGCCGAAGTCCCCTGAAAGTGCAGCCTGCCATGCTTTATATGTGCTGTTGTGAAACACACAGTGTACAATCACACCGATGTAGGAGGACAATCCAGCTGCTGGGATGATTCCAGTGGGCTAGCCTTATAATGATATGCAGATGTATTACAATGAGGTTCCCGACGTCCGATGGCGGGAAACGCGGCCCAGCATCAATGGGCTGAGTGGACAATTGCAAACTGGTTTCATGACGTCGTGAAACCGGTTTCTGGCCTTCTCGCCAAATTGCCCGCTCACACCACCGAATATGCCAGACACCAGCGGGCATAGATGCTTCTGCCTTCTGCTTCTACATTGGGTCAGTGGCCACATTCACACACAAGCATACATTTTCAGATAGGTTGGGATCAGGGGGAAAACCCTATTGAATTTCCCCTCACTAACCTAGAATTCAGAGGCCATTTGCAACATCACAATTGTTAGCTTGGCAGAGAGCTACCTTAGAATGAACTGAAGAGCAAACTTAGAATGCTTGTGGTCTGGTGGCTCAGCTATTACCTGATGACAACCCTTTGATCACAGGCCTAAAAAATAAACATGGACCAGGATTTCCCGGTGGTTGGGCGGGCTCAGTGGGCGGGCCTGGGAGCGGTCAGGAAGCCGGCCGCCGCCCGCAATCGGGCTCCGACCGTGTTTCACACTGGCTGGCCGTTAATGAATCAGAGGCCCTAAATTTCCTGGATTACACTTACACAACAATTACACCAAAATGTACTTTATTTTTTGCATCATTCTCACCGAAGGGAAATGACGTCAAAATTTCCTGCAGGATTCATCTGCCTGAATATAAAAACTGTCATTAAACAAACAAAATGCAGTTGCAGTACATACTGCCCTTGGTGTTACAACTGTTACTGTGACTTTTGAAATGGTGTATTTGTCTCAGAAAGCAAAGACTTATTGCCTGTGTTGCACGACTAGTGACTGAGCTTTTATTTGTAAAATCGGGAATATTGCATGTGTGGAGTGTGAAATGGAACGCTCTGTTACTTCATAATGGCAATGCTGCATCATTTTTTTACCCTGGAAAGATTCACTAAACTTAGATAAAGAGAGAATGGAATATAAATTTCAGAAATTCCTGTGAGCTGGTCAGTTGCATGATGGTGCGATGGAGCTATGTAAATAGGCAGCAGAGGCATTCAGCAGGCATGTCTCAGAAGTGGTACAAACGATCGAGAAAATTCATGTTTGAGTGTAAAAATGGAGCAAATTAGTTATGCATGAATTTCCTTAGGACAAGAATGTGTAACACCACACTTAGGCTGTAGGCATATCAGAATTCTCACGGAAATTCCGGGCCAGTGTAAGCTCTTAATTGCTTACAATGTTTCTTTGTTCATCTCAGGTAGCCAATAATTACAACAATAATAAAGTGACCTATCAAAAGCTTCAATATAGGGTAATGTTTTTTTGAGTAGTTAAAGTGAAATGCCATCAATTTCAGTTATGGGATCAAGAGACCCACATTCAAATCATTGGGCGAATAGTGCTGCTGGAATGAACAGGGTCAGGAAATCTCACTTTATCAGGTCCCAATGTATTTGTGATTGTTTTGTAAATGTAACAGGCATTTATAAAAATCTATTTCTTAGCTCAGCAGGTAATCCTTAAACTCTGAATGAAGGTCTCCTTCACACATTATGGGCTAGGTCATAAAGCTGAAAAGGAGACCAACTTCCTGCACCATTAAATTTCATGTCCCTGTCTCCCAGACCATTTTGCAGAAACATAGAGCTGTTTTTTTTTTCTCTCCTCTGTGCAAAACAGGTTATCTCCTTATTGTTTAGGCTGTTTCAGACAATTGTATCATTCAAATGCCGACTCATTCCACGGTCATTCTTCATGTGTGAGGACAGTAATATATTTTCATCTTATTGTTCAGCGGTGTAAGACTAGCTGAACCCATCCCTGTGTTCATCACACTCCCGCGTATGTACACTTTCCAGCCAGGGCTCATTGTACAATGATTAGGACAGGGAGCATTGTCTATTTTTTCTCTGCGATACCTAATGGTGTTTTGGCCAACCCCATAACTAAGATCAATTAGTTTGCCACTGGTGCAGAATCAAGCCTAGAACTTCCCTAGTCTGCATGGTTCCAGTATTTACTCATGGAGCCATGAGAGAGCTCTCCAATCTAAGTATTGAAAGTGGTGCAAATTATACTCACTGAGTATGAAGGATTGCCTGGTGCAAGATGTAAAGGAACAACGGGCACAAAGCAGATGCCCAATCCTCCTTACTTGATTTTCCTTTATTTGCAAACCAAGTTTCCTTTTTGTCTACCCTTAAATAGTACTTACTTGGGATATCCTGAGGTTGTGAAAGGTGCAATATAAATACAAGTCTTTCTTTCTCTACTTTCAAGCAATCCTTTATGCTACGTGCCATTAGAGACTAATTTGCTTCAGTATCTGCATGAATCCAATCTACAGGCACCTGGACCACTGTTATTTAAATTCACCTCAAAAAAATCTCAAGCAATGAAACTGCACAAGTTCAGTGGTTATGTACCTTTCAGCTAATTCATAGCATTGGCTTCTACAAATTACATGCATTTTACCAATCCCACTTTGAAACTGACTGACCTGGATTTTATTTCCCAGAGGACAGAAATACATTTTTAGCTGTTCTTTTCTTATTGGCAGCATAACATTCCCGAGGAAGGGGAACATTTGCTTTCCTGGCATGGCATCTCCAGCTTATAGCTGTTTGGAACAGAGCAACAGGAGCAGGCCATTTGGCCCTTTGAACCTGCTCCAGTCAATAAGATCATGGCTGATCTAGTTGTGTCTCAGCTCCACTTTCCTGTCTGCCCCCGTGACCCTTGACTCTTTGCCTTACAAAAATCTCTCTAACTCTGCCTTGAATAAATTCAATGACCCAACTTCCACTACTTTCTGAGGAAGAGAATTCTACACACCGATGACCCTTTGGGAGAAAACATTCTCCTCATCTCTGTTTTAAAAGGGAGACCTCTTATTTTTAAACTATGTCCCCTGGTTTTAGTCTCCCCCATAAGTAGAAACATCCTCTGGGTATCCAGCCTATCAAGTCCCCCCCAGGATATTATATGTTTGTGATGCTTGGGAATGACTGTCTTTCTTGCTTTTTTTCTAGAAATATTCTTTGGGGAAGTGCATATCTGAGCGGAATTCACTTTTTTTTAGGTAAATAAAATCTCATTGGGTTTACTCAAATAAAAGCATTCCCTTCTAACAAGATCCGGAAAGGCAAGAATTTCCTATCCGTAGATCTTCCACTTCCAGATATGGATGTTGTTAGCTGTTGGTTGTTTAGAAATTAATACAAAACTGATTCACCCTTTTTATCATTTTTGTGTGTAATTGGTTTGTCAAAGTTAACAAGCTATATAGAATGAAATTCCTTCACTGTAGATGAAATCTTGAGTGATCATCTCACCTTGTTCTTTTTAAATATGAAAAACCCATGTTGTTTAGGAGCCAAAATTTATTTAATCTATATTTGACTTCAGAAAGATTTGGTTATTGACCTACCAACAGAGCCATCTAAGGAAGTCAAGAACAGTCAAAGGTTAGGAGCTCTCTTCCAGAAAATAATCTTTCAGGACTTTGTAGGTTACATGGAATTCATTATTAAATTGCCCTATGCAATTAAACCTTTCGCTTTGTGCCGAGATAAAAAGGGACATGATGTGGCATGTTTACAGCACTGAAAAATAATCAGTCATGCACAGTATGGGGCACTTGTTAAAATCCAGACATCGGAACTCCTGACTTGCAGGCTATTTTGCATATCATTGCCATTTTAGCAAGTTAATTGACTCATTATTCCAATTCATATTCGCAAGAGGAAAATGATTAAGAGAGGCAGACACAGAATCTCTAGACACGCTTGTATCAGAATTGTTTGTCCTGTAGGTTTACCCAAGCTATTAAAGCAGTCAGAAGCTTTTGCCTTTAGTATTTTTGAAAAGTAATGTATAGTATAAAAATTGCTGATTATATCTGTGATTCACTATCTTCAAGATTTCTGTTAACCCCATTAGAAGTTAGCTACCAGGGAATATCCCAATTAAATAATTATCTCTCCCTGGTCTTCAATACAGTTGAAGTCTGCTGAAGGTTAACGGATAACATCATAGGCTATCATTCACTGAGATAATCAAAGGCCATGATCCAGTTATTCGACATAATGTTGATCATAGCAATTTATCAATTTTGATGCTAAAACTGGTTTCACGTTCACAAATTTGTTATCTGAGCCCACTTGAATAATTTTTCCTCTGGTTTTGGCCTTTTACATTTACGAAATCAGCATTTAAGCATCAAAATTGAACATTTGCACAGTTTTGCTTTGCATTTATTTCAAGCGGGACAACAAAATGTAATTCACCAAAAAGAAATAAAAATAAAAGTAAGCCAGTGGAAACTTCTCTTTGGAAAAAATAATCCTGTTTAGTGTCACAATTTTGCTGAATGATTAGTGTCATCATGTCATCTGCATCGCTGCACCGGTGAATATTTATAATATAATACAACCAACTTTACAGCAAGATAAAATATTATACTGGTATCAAGAATGAGGAAATTTTGTGTCATTGGCACTTTACATCAGATGCAGATGAAAGACTGTAGGAATATCATCCACAATGAAGTTCATAGTTCATATATCTATATGTCAACAACTTACATTTATATCCATTAATAATTTATTTGGGGGTTCTCCCAATCTCCTCCCACTGTAACAATGACAGAAAATGGGAAGAAAATCTGTAGAAGTATGGTGAATAAAACCACTCATTCCCACCTACCCCTAATAATCTTAGATTCCCTTGCCTAACTAGAATCTAGCTACTTCTGGCTTAAAGATATCGAATGACCCTGCCTCCACTGCCTTCTGAGGCAGAGAGTTCCAAAGCCACACAACACTCTGAGGGGAAAAAAATTCTCCTAACTTAAGTCTGAAAAACGAGACCCCTAATCTTAAAACAGTGCCCCATTGTTCTGGACCACAAGATGAAATATCCTTTCCATGTCCACCTTGTCAAGACCATTCAGGATCTTATATACTTCAATCGAGTCACCCCTAACTCTTCTAAACTCCAGTGGAATTGGAGGGGGTGGTGGTGTGTGTGTCAGCTTCACCTCTGACTTCTGAGTGGTTCGAATCACTCCCACTCCCTGGGTTCTGGACCTTGGACTTATTTGGGGGTTGTGACAAAATGCAGTAGACAACTAGTTTTGGTGCAAGAAAAAAAAAATGGGTTTATTGAAGTCACAAATGAACTTATAACATTAGGATTACACTGAGATTATACAGAACTACAAAGTACACTTAGTTAAGAATGGGGAACACACGGCTTAATGAGGGAAAATCATGCTACTAATCCCCTTCCCCTTGTTCCATCCCCAAAACCTAACTAAATTGAACTAGGAGAGGTCAGGGATCATGCTCACCAACCAGTGTTCCTTGACAGTTCAAAATCCAGCCAGGTAAGTCAGTTGCAGTTTTGGGGTACACTCTTTGTGTCTTCTGGGGCCTGCCATCCCCATGAGGTCCTGGTCTGTGGAATCTGCGAAGGTTCTTCAGTTGGGTGGAGGGCTGCGGTTGTGGCCTTGTTGTCTTCGGTTGATCTGCCACCCCATGCCCCTCACCGTGATGTTGCCTGCAGGCCTGCAAACCTCCAGATCTCCTTCCTTTGCTTGGCTCAGCTCCCTGCTTAAACTCAGCTTCAACCGCTCCTTACTGCTCACTGCCCTGTGTCAGCTTTCAAAACTGCTCATTCTTCTGTGTCCACCCAAAACTGCTAACTTCAGATCTCCTGGCCCAGTTATACTGTTTTTTTATTCAAATTTCTTATCTCAATCTAAATCAAGTTTAGTTCTTTGTTTGATTTTGGTGGGCTTCCCCAGGTGATTGTTATCTCGTTGTTTTTAATGGGCTCGCATGACGTTTATCATTGGTCTTCCTGCCCCCGTAACTTGAACTGAAAACCATTGTATGTGTGGAGTATTGATAGTTCGCATAATTGCATTGATTGTGGTCTTCCTGCCTTAGTAGTTAGTGGCGATTATTTATGCAAGATTTTGATGGGCTTTAGTTTCCTGTTGATTGTTTTAAAGGGAAGAATGCATATTCTGTTTCATTTCATTGTCTGGTTTCAGGTAAAAGTCCAAAAGTCATATCCTTGTTGACGATATGAAAAATGTGGGAATTTTGAGAACCCTTCAGAATCAACCTAGTCTGTCCAACCTTTCCTCATAAGGCAACTTGTTCATTCCAGGTATCAGTCTAGTAAAGCCCTTCTGTACCGCCTCCAATGCACTTACATTCTTCCTTAAATAAGGAGACAAAAAATACACATAGTATTTGAGATGTGGTCTCACCAATGTCCTGTATAACTGAAGCATAATATCCTTACTTTTATGTTCAATTCCTCTCATAATAAAGGATAGCATTCCATTAGCCTTCTTAATTATTTGCTGTACCTGCATACTAACTTTTTGTGACTCATGCACTAGAACCTAGATCCCTTTGCACCTTGGAATTCTGCAGCCGTTCTCCATTTAAGTAATAGTCTACTTTTTTATTCTTCCTGCCAAAGTGAACAACTTCACATTTTCCCACATTATACTCCATCTGCCAGAATTTTGGCCACTTGCTCAGCCTATCTATAACCATCTACAACGTTCTTATGTCCTCTTCACAACATACTTTCCCACATATCTTTGGGTCATCTTCAGAATTAGCTACCATGCCTTCCCTCCCCTCATCTACATCATTGATATAAAATATAAAAAGTTGAGGTCCCAGCACAAGCCCCTTGGGGGACTCCACTCTTCATATCCTGCCAACCCGAAAAAGACCCATTTATGCACACTCTCTGCTTTCTGCCAGCCAGTCAATCTTCTATCCATGCTAATATGTTACCCCTACACCATGAGCTTTTATTTTCTGCAATAATCTTTGATGTGTTACCTTATCAAATGCCTCTAGAAATCCAAGTACAGTACATCTACAGGCTCCCCTTTATCCACAGTGCATGTTACTCCTTCAAAGAACTCCAGTAAATTGGTTAAACATGATTCCCCTCTCACAAAATCAAACTGACTCTTCCAATTACCTTGAGTTTTTCTAAGTGCCCAGCTATAACCTCTTTAATGATCAATTCTAACACTTTCTCCATGACACACATCAAGCTAACTGGCCTACAGATTCCTGTTTTCTTCCTCCCTTCTTGGATAGAGGGGTTATATTTGCTAGTTTTCAGTCAGATGGAACCTTTCCAGAATCTATGGAATTTTGGAAAATTAACACCAACAGATCTACTGCCTCACTAGTCACCTCTTTTCAGACCCTAGGATGAATCCATCAGGAACTGGAGACTTGTCAGCCCTCAACCCTATCAGTTTGCTCAGTACGACTTCCCTTGTGATTGTAATTTCCCCAAGTCCCTCTCTCCCTTTTGCCTTCTGATTTATAACTATTAGTGGAATGCTGTTTATATTTTCTATGGTGAAGACAGAAGCAAAATATTTGTTAATTTCATCCACCATTTCCTTATTATCTATTAATAACTCCCCATTGACACTCTCTGGAGGACCAACACTCAGTTTTCTTTTTTCCTTTTTAAATACCTGTGGAAACACCTGCTATCTGTTTTTATATTTCTAGCTAGCTCCCTCTCATCCTCTAATTTCTTTCTCTTGATTAACCTTTTAGTCATTCTCTGCCATTCTTTATATTCTGACCAATCACCTGACCTACCACTCATCTTAGCCTAGTTATATGCTTTTTCCTTAAGTTTGATGCTTTCCCTAATTTCTTTAGTTAACCATGGATGGTGAGTCCTCCTCTTAGCATTTTTCTTTATATTAATAATACACTTATTCTGTGTCTGCCACTGCTTCTCTATGGTTCTGGCTTCTGGCCTAATATCCCAGTTCACTTCAGCTAGCTTACAATTCATCCCCACATAATTGCCTTATTCAAGTTTAAAATACTAGTCTTAGACGCACTGTACTCCCTTTCAAACTGGATCTAAAATTCAATCATATTGTGGTCACTGCTACCTAGGGGTGCCATTACTCTGAGGTCATTGATTTATCCTGTCACATTGCACAATATCAAGAGCAAAATTTTCCGTCTGACTGGGAGTTGGGGCGGGGGGGTGGTTGGCTGTGGAGTGGGCATGGACCTGATTGCCATCCGCGATCTGGTCCGCACCACCATTTTATAAGGTGGACCGATTAAGGCTTGGCCAGAGTATCTTCCAGCTTCTGAAGACAGCGGGAGTGCGTGGGCGGCAGTGGGCATGCAGAGACCACCGGTCCAATGGCAACCCTGCAGTCTGTTTAAAAGAAGGCCTGGCAGCCTCCTTTAGGCTGGTGACAATGGCCAGCGCAAGGCTGCAGCAGAGGGGCTCAGGTGGAGGGTAGGCCAGCGGGGGGCCAGTGCGCCCCTTGTTTTTCTATTGATTGCCTTGTTTCCCTCCTCGAGGAGGTAGCAGCACGCCTGGAGGTGTTGGTCTTCCAGGATGGGAGGAGGAGGCCCCCCCACATGATGAAATGTGCCTGGGAGGAGGTGGTGGAGGTGGTGAGCTCCTGCGACATGGTGTTGGATCCAATGCCACAAGCGCTGATTTGTTGCGCTCTGACAGGGTGAGTACCATTTAACCCAACAGGTAGCCTTACCCTCTGCGCCCCCCGGCCAAGTCTCAGTGTCGTGATTGCATTGAGTCATTGGCTGCATTTTTCCTTTGCTGGGTGGGCAAGCAGATAGTGCCCATGTTGAGGTCAGCCTGAGTGGGTCATGAGGAGATGGGTTCCCCCACAACATGTGGTTCACTGAGACCCACATGACTGTTTTTGAAGCAACCTGGGAGCAGCGCTGGAACTCCAGGCAATGTCAAAGTCAGGGTGCTGACATGCTGGGTGGGGTGCTTCAAGGTGGCGTGGCAATGAAACTTCTGCTGCCCTCTGCACTCCACATGCTTGTGCCTCCTTGCTATGGAAGGACATACCGTGTGGTGCCTAAGGTGATGTAGGCAGCATGTAGCCAAGGGGGTCGGTGGGTGGGTGGGGAACAGGCCTAGCATCTTTGAGTGTTCGGCAGCAGTGGGGTGAGGAGGCACTGGAGTCCTGCAATGTCCCACTCTGGTTGGGGTGGGCTGTGCATGAAGAGAGTCCATGTACAATTTGCACAAGTCAATGCTCTTCTCTCATTTTCAGGAGAAGAATGCACATAACGCGGCAGAGTGTGTGGGGACTGGCAGCGGCCAGGCGCAGTTAGCCATTCTCAGCCGGTTTGAGCAGGAGGCTCTAGATTTGGAGAGGTGCCATGCACCCAGGTCCACTGCTGTTGGTGAGACCAGGGTGCTACGGCCAGGTATGCGTGCCCAGCAGTGAGGTCAGCATTGTTCTCCCGACATCTGTAACAGTGCTGAATGTTAAGTGATATAATTTTTCAACAAGGCTTGACCATTGCTTATGGAAGGATGAGCGCATAATGATATGGGGGACAAGGATGAACTTTGTCATTGTCTCCACGTTAACTGATCCAATGTCCTTGTTCTTCCTTTCAGCATCATCGGAGCAGGGCCGGGAGAGGAGCAGCAGAGGTTCCCTGTCACACGTGAGGGGCCTGAAGCCTCACCAGCATCACACCATCTCTGCCAGGCAGGCACCAGCGCATGTACTAGCACCTTGGTGAGAGTTAGAGCATCAGCTAATGTCCCAGGGCACAGCAGTGAGGGAATTTCACAGTTGCTGGAGGAACTGACAGAGACAGAGAGTGCCCATGGTGCCAGCAATTGGAGGACTGCAGGGGACCAGGCACATGCTCAGTCGGTGCCTGATGATGTGCCTCTGGAGTCGTCTGCGATGCTGCAGTTGCAGGAAATGCGGTTGGGTGTGCGGGATCTTCTGGGGGAGAAACATGAGGCTATGCTTCACTTGGTGTCAGTGGTGGGGGAGTCTATGTGGATGCTTGCCGAAGAAATGAGCCACATGTCCGAGTGCCATGCGTCCTCCATGGAGAGAGTGGCGACTCTCGTGGAGATGCTTCTCCAGGAGACCCATCATGGCTTCCTAGGGATGCACTCTGACCAGCAAGCCTTCACATTGGCATTGACCTCAGCTGGTCAGTGCCACTGTGGGAGATGGTGTGGGCATCAACTTTCCCAGCTCGGTGCCCATCCATCCATGGTGAGCAGGGAGGTCTGAAGCGACATCACGTTGGCACAGCAGCTGCCTGCCATCTCTGCAGGCTCCACTCGGGGCACTCCAGATGAGGGCAGCACTTCCTCCGCCCCTCTCCCAGTGATCGTATCATCCAGTGAGGCTGTGATGACTGGGAAGATGCCAGCTATGGAACTGGCCGCTCCCTCCCAGGCAGGGCAAGCACGGGCTCCATGGGCCAGATGATGCCTGCCAAGGTCATCAAGGCCAACAGGACAGCAAAGTCAGCAGGCTGTCTCAGGTGCCACTCCCAGCAATGGGGCAGCACCAAGATGTAGCACCTGTAAATAAGAGCGACAAGCACCTTAGGCACACCTTTGGCCCAAGATGAGGTCCTTATGATTTCTTTTTCATTGTTAACACCATTGTTTTCTCTTTGTGATAAGTTCTTTTGCTTCACACATTAAATGCAGATGTGTGACCATGGCTGAGGGTGCCTCGTTTCTTCTGCATGTGTATGATTGACAAAAGTGTAATGAGTGATTTGTTGGACATTCAGCTTTATTTACAAAGCCCTTAGTTAGTGCTGCTGACCTGGCAGATTTTGCACTTAGGTGCCGAGTATCGAGGCGGCAGCCCAAGCTTGCCTTGGTGGACCACATGTGGTGTGCTAGCTGAAAGTTCATCGGATTAAAGCATCCCAGGTGTCCCTGCCTCCCTGGAGGAGTCCTGAATCAGCTTCTACCCCCTCAGCATTTCCCTGTGCATGCCCATCCTTGAATTCGCTGCTGGATTCATCGTGTGCAGCCGCAGCCACTGCATTTACTGTGTCCCCCTTTTCCAGCGCAAGATTGTGGAGAGCGCAGCATGCAACCACTATCACCGACACACGACCTGGGGAGTGCTGGAGTCTGCCAACTGAACGGTCCAGGAAGCACATCTTGAGAAGACCGATGGTTCTCTCCACCACAGCCCTTGTGGAGCCGTGGCTCCTATTGTACTGCTGATCTTCCTCTGTTGTTGGATGGTGGAGTGGTGTATGAGCCACCTTCTGAGGCGATAGCCCTTGTCACCCAGCAGCCATCCATCAAGCCAGGCTAGAGCACTGAAGAGCCCCGGCACCTGGGAGTGTCTGAGGACATAGGCGTTGTGGGAACTGCCTGGGTACCTTGCACAGACTTGTAGAATCAGCATCCTGTGATCACACACTATCTGCACGTTCATGGAGTGGAAGCCCTTCTGTTGACAAAGGCACCGGGCTCACCTGCTGGCGCCTTGATAGCCACATGTGTGCAGTCTATTGCATTCTGGACGCAGGGGAACGCAGCAATCACTGCAAAGCCTCTGGCTCACTGCGTCTGGTTGTTAGGGGCCCTGTAGACCACTCCCGCTCGTGACTTCCTTCCCCTACTATTCCTCATCTCTACCCAAACCGATTCTACATACTGATCTCCTGAACCAAGGTCATCTCTAAGTGTTGCACCAATGCTATCCTCCACCTTTATCTAGCTTCCTTTTTCTCTTGAATGTTAAATACCCTTGTCATCCTGCAGCCACCTCTCCGTAATGGTTATCAGATCATATTTATTTACTTCAACATGCGCTAGCAATTCATTTCAAATAAAACCATTTCAAATAAAATCAATTCAAATAAAACCTTTTTTTTTAATTCATTCATGGAATCTTGTTATATGGGCATTACTGGCAAAGCCAGCATTTATTGCCCATCCCAAATTGCCCGTGAGCAGGTGGTGGTGAGCTGCCTTCTTAAACCGCTGCAGTCCATATGGTGTAGGTACACCAACAGTGCTGTTAGGGAGGGAGCTCCAGGATTTTGACTCCATGACAGTGAAGGAATGATGAGCAAGTTCCAAGTTGGGATGGTCTGTGGCTTGGAGGGAAACTTACAGATGGTGATGTTCCCATATTTAATGCCCTTGTCCTTCCAGGTGGTAAAAGTCACAAGTTTGGAAGGTGTTATGAAAGGAAGTTACTGCAGTGCATCCTGTAGATAGTACACACAGCTGCCATTGTACTTTGGTGGTGGAGGCAGTGAATGATTAAGGTGGTGGATGGGGTGTCAATCAAGTGGGCTACTTTGTCCTGTATGTTGTTGACTTCTTGTGTGCTTTGTCCTGTATGTTGCTGACTTCTTGTGTGCTGTTGGAGCTGCACTCTTCCATGCAAGTGGAGAGTATTCCATCATGCTTCTGACTTGTGCCTTGCAGATGGTGGACAGAATCTGGGGAGTCAGGAGTTGAGTTACGCACTGCAGGGTTCCCAGCCTCTGACCTGCTCTTGTAGCCACAGTATTTATATGGCTGGCCCTGTTCAGTTTCAGGCTAATGGTAACCCCCAGGATGTTGAAAGTGATGTCCCATCTGTATATAGCGCATCATAAATCCACATAGGGCAGAATTTTCTGCCTGTCGTGTGGGTGGTGTGGGAGTGGGCATGGGTGGGTGCGGACCTGATCGCCGCCTGCGATCGGGTCCGCACCACATTTTATGCAGGCGGGTCAATTAAGGCAGCATGAATCGCGGCTCCTGAGGACAGCGGGAGTGGGCGGGCGGTGGTGGGACTACAATGACTGCCGTGTCCAATGGCAACCTGGCGACCTGATTTAAAAACTGCTGCAGCCTTTCAAAGGCTGTGAATCATGAGTAGTGGAAGGGCTCTCCCGAGTGCTGCTGGTGAGCAGGCCAGGCAGGAGGGTAGGGCAAGGAGGCACTGTGCACCCCCAATTTTTCTGATGATTGACTTGCTGCCTTCCTCGAGGAGGTGGCCGCACGGTGGGAAGTCCTCGTAGCCCAGGATGGGAGGAGGAGGCCCCCCCACAGGACCAAACGTGCCTGGGAGGAGGTGGCGGAGATTGTGAGCTCCCGCGACGTGCTGAGGCACACCTGGATCCAGTGTCGCAAGCACTTCAATGACCTGTTGCACTCAGGAAGGGTGAGCACCATGTTGGCAATGATCACTTAACCCAGCAGGTAGGCTTTCCCCCCATGGTGTCCCCGCTCCCCCACAAGTCTGAGTGTAGTGACTGCGTTGAATCATTGACGGCATGTGTCCTTCGCTGGGTGGGCCAGCAGATATTGGCCACGCCGAGGTCACCCTGAGAGGGTGGTGAAGAGATGGGTTCTGCACTCACAGCATGTGGTAAACTGAGACCCACATTACTGTTTTGGGGGCAACCTGGAGGAGCTGCACTTAGGCGCAGTGCTGGAACTCCAGAGCATGTCAAAATCAGGGTGATGACATGCTGGGAGGGGAGCTTCAAGGTGGCGTGGTGTCGATCGATCTGCTGCCCTCTGCGCTCCATGTGCTTGCACCTCCTTGCTATGGAAGGTTAGACCATGTGGTGCCTAATGTGATGTAGGCAGCATGTGGCCAAGGGGTGGGGAACAGGCCCAGCATCTTTGTGTGAGTGTTCAGCAGCAGCGGGGTGAGGAGGCACGGGAGCCCTTCAATGTCCCACTCTGGTTGGGGTGGGCCGTGCATGAAGAGAGTCCAGGTACAAGTTGCACTAATCAATGCTCTTCCCTCTTTTCAGGAGAAGAATGCACATAATGCCGCCGAGCGGGTGAGGACTGGTGGAGGGCCGGCCCAGTTGGTGATTCTCAGCCGCTTCGAGCAGGAGGCCCTAGATTTAGAGAGGTGCCATGCGTCCCGGTGTCGGGGAGGCTGGGGTGCCATGGGCAGGTATGTTTGCCCAGCACTGAGGTCATCATTGTTCTCCCAACAGCCATGGCAGTGCTGAATGTTCGGTGATTGAAGTTTTCAACATGGCTCGACCATTACTTATGGATGGATGAGTGCATAATGATCCGGATGCACATTGACATTGTCTCCACATTAACTGATCCAATATCCTCATTCTTCCTTTCAGCATCAGCAGAGCAGAGACGGGAGCAGCAGAGGTCCCCTCTCATACCTGAGGGCCTTGAAGTCTCACCTGTGTCACACCATCTCTGTCAGGCAGGCACCAGCGCAGATACTAGCACCTCGGTAGTAGTTAGAACATTGACTAGTGTCCTGGGGGACAGTGGTGAGGGCACTTCACAATCGCTGGAGGAGCTGGCAGAGACAGAGAGTGCTGATGGTGCTAGCAGTCAGAGGACTGCAGAGGACCAGGCACATGCTCAGTCGGTGCCTGATAATGTGTCTCTGGAGTCGTCCGTGACGCAGCAGATGCAGGAAATGCGGCCAGTGTGTGGGAGCATCTGGTGGAGATACATGAGGCCATGCTTGGCTTGGTGTCTGTGGTGAAGAAATCCACATGGACTATTGCCGATGCAATGAGCCTTATGGCTGAGCGCCATGTGTTCTCCACAGAGAGAGTGGCGACTCTCGTGGAAACGCTCCTCCAGGAGACCCATCAGGGCTTCCTGGGGATGTACTCTGAACAGCAAACCCTCACATCGGCATTGACCTCAGCTGGTCAGTGCCAGTGTGGGAGATGGTCTGGGCACCAAGTTTCCCAGCTCAGTGCCAATCCATCCACAGTGAGCAGGGAGGTCCAAAGCAACCTCACGTCAGCCCAGCAGCTGCCTGTCATCTCTGTGGGCTCCTGTCAGGGAGCTCCGGATGAGGGCGGCAGCTCCTCCGCCCCTCTCCTAGTGACTGTAGCGACAACTGGAGAGATGCCAGCTGTGGAACTGGCAGCTCGCTCCCAGGTGGGGCCAGCACAAGATCCACGGGCCAGAGGATGCCCGCCGAGGTCATCGAGGCCAACAGGAGAGCATAGTGAGCAGGCTGTCTCAGTTGCCACTCCGAGCGATGGGGCAGCACCAAGATGTAGCACCCAAAAACATAAACATAAGGCACCTTAGGCACACCACGGGTTTATCACTGGTGTTTTTGTGTTGACCTGCAATGGGGCTTTTATGAGTTGGTGTGATTTTTAACACCTTTGTCATTTTGTTTTCTTAAGTTCCTTTGTTTGTAATATTAAATTCAAATATGTCACCATGGCTGAGGGTGCCTATTTTCTTCTGCAGGTGTATGGTTTCCAAAAATGTTGTGAGTGATTTGTGGGACTTTCAGTTTTATTAACAAGGCCTTGATTTGGCACTCAGGTATCGAGTATGGAGCCTGCAGCCCAGGCTTGTCCTGGAGGTCCATATGTGTCATGCTACCTGAAGGTTCATATGCCCAGGTTAGCGTCTACTCCCTCAGCATGTCCCTGTGTGTGCTCATCCTCAGACTCACTGCTGGACTCATCGTGTGTGGCTGCAACCACTGTGTCGGCGTCTTCATCGTCCACAGTGTCCCCCCTTTTCAGTGCAAGATTGTGGAGAGTGCAGCATGCAACCACTATTACTGAGACATGACCTGGGGGGTATGGGAGTGCGCCTGAGTGGTCTATGCATTGGAAGTATATTTTGAGAAGACCAATGGCTCTCTCCACCACAGCCCTTGTGGAGGTTTGGTTCCTATTGTAGTGCTGCTCAGCTTCTGTTCTTGGATGGCGGAGAGGCATCATGCGCCACCTTCTGAGGGGATAGCCCTTGTCACCCAGCAGCCATCCATCCAGCCGGGCTGGAGCACTGAAGAGTCCCAGCACCTGGGAGTGTCTATGGATGTAAGCGTTGTGGAAGCTGCCTGGGTACTTCGCACAGACTTGTAGAATCAGCATCCTGCGGTCACACACAATCTGCATGTTCATGGAGTGGAAGCCCTTCCTGTTGACAAAGGCACCGGGCTCACCTGCTGGCACCTTGATGGCCACATGTGTACAGTCTATAGCACCCTGGACGTGGGGGAAGCCAGCATTGGCCGCGAAGCCTCTGGCTCGCTGTGCCTGACTTGCCTGGTCCCAACGGAAGTATTGAAGGTCAATGCATGGCTGAACAAAGTGTCTGTAACCTGCTTGACACAAGTGTGGACAGCTGATTGGGAAATACCGCAAAGATCACCCACTGACCCCTGGAAGGAACCAGATGCATAGAAATTGAGGGCAGCCGTGATCTTTAGAGCCACTGGCATTGGGTGTCCACCCACACAGTTAGCGGAGATCTCAGGCCCAATCATCTGACAGATACAGTTGACTGTCTCCCTTGAGAGGCGGAACCTCCTTAGGAGCTGCACCTAAGACATATTGAGGTAGCTACTTCGCCATCTGTATACCCTGGCAGCAGAATAGTGGCACCTTCTGCAGCCCCTTTCACCTTGGTCTACCTCTTGGCCCTGTGCCCCTTGTACTTGCATCTGTCCTCCCAAAAGTCACTCTCCTGGAGGCTGAATGTGCACTCCTGGCCTCCCCTCCCTCCTCGTCCTCCCTCCTTCTCAGAAGAGGTGCCTCCAGTGGAGTGTTCTGCTCCCATTCCCAGGCTAAGGGAAGGCTTCCTGAATCCTGCAGGTCCAATAAAGCTTCCTCGCTGCAGAGTGCTGACCTGAAGGTTGTGAGTCCAGACAAAGCAGCTGGTATGCGTTTTGAAGTATTGCAGATCACACAGGCAAGTATCAGTAACTTTGAAAAATCAATATTTGACAGAGCACACTTGAGCCCCAATTACCCCTCTTATCCCACCTGTGGATGAGGTTTATATAAATGTGTCCTACCTGCCTGCCCGTTGCACCCATGTGCCGACACGAAGATTGCACAGACGCCAAAAAATTGCCATCAGTTAGTGCCTCAAGGGCCTTAAGTGGCCCATTAATTAATGGCGGGCCCGCAGTGGATATCATCGTGCGCCCACCCAACGAAATAGCGCAATGGCGAGTGGTGACATCAGAATGCTTGCCCGATGTCACTGCACGTCATTTTATGTGTCAGCGTGCTGGTTCTGCCCCACACTCCAATGGGAAAATTCTGGTCATAGTGTTCCCTTCATACAAATGAAAATCAAAATCATTGAAAAACCACAAGTATGGCAATATCTCACATTTGTAACCAATCCACTGGTGATTGCTTTACCAATCCTGTAGCCTATTAGGATAAAATAATCTAGAAATTCTAGTGTAAAGTGGCCATTTCTTGGGCAAAAATGGATACTGCAGGACTGACATGTGCTCGCTCAATCTGCACCAGAAGTGAACCATGTGCCAGATTGTTTAGGGTGCCCTAAAGTTGACCAGGACAACTGCCTGAATTGGTCATTCAGCATATTGGTTAGACAAATAGGAAGTCTAATGAAAAGTCATCGACCTGAAATAATAATGCTGTTTCTCTCCCCACAGATGCTACCTGGCCTGCTGAATATTTCCAGCATTTTCTGTTTTTATTTCAAATTTCCAGTGTTTGCTTTTGTTTAAGCCATTTTATGCCTGTTTCAGGCCCTGTTGTGAAGTTGTTTGGCGACTGACCACAGCATACGCCATAAAAGCTATAATCAGTTTTCTCAGGTTCACAACGTTTGAACCAATGGCCCTTATGGGAGCCATTGGAGACCACCACTCAAAAAGTAAGTCAAAATAACTTTCCTTAGCTGAATGTGGAGTTGGGGGGGGGAGCAAGAGTGCTTCTCCTGGCTCCACATTAAAAGTGCAATTTTTACCAGCCTGCATTTGTCCCTCTCCTAATGTTTCCCCATTGGACCCTTGGGTACTAACCTCTTTAGGGACCATTTCAAACACTATCCAAGTTTTAAGTCAGTGTGTTTCTACTCCATTAAATAATACAGTAGAAAAAATTAGGATAAATCTAACCTGGTGAATTATCATGTTATCAGTCTCTACATAACCATTGCTGCACATCTTAGCGCAGTCTTGATCAAGACATAGAAACAAGAGCTTGCCAGAGGACATGTGAGATTAGCTGCCCTGAACATCAAGGGAGTATTCAATGAGGTAGGATCAAGGAGTTCTAGTAAAACTGCGATCAATGGGGCTCTGTGTGAAAAGTTTTCAGTGTTTGAAGTTATAACAGATACAAAGGAAGATGACATTGGTTGTTGGAGGCCAGTCGTTGCAGTTCCTAATTATCTCAGCAAGAGTTCCTCAGGGTAATGTCCTTAGCTCAACCATTTTCAAATGCTTCATCAATGACTTTTCCTCCAGCTTAAAGGTAGAAATGGGACTATTCCCTGAAAATTTTACATTACTCAGATCCATCCAGAGTTCTGTTATAATGAAGCAGCTCATACCGGTCTATAGAGGGACCTGGACAACGTCCAGGTTTGTGCAGTAACAGGTAATGACGATATCCAACAACAAAAAAAATCTCTCCCTAATCTTCAATGGTGTCACTATTGCTGAGCCCTCCACCATCCTTGAGGTCAGCAATGACCAAGTCAACTGGATAAATGCAAGGTAGAAGCTAGGTACTGCGCAATAAATGGCCCATCTCTTATTCCTCAATACCTCGACGCCATCATTCAAGTGAGGCACATGGGTCATGAAGCTATTAATGTATATAATATTATTGGAAAATATTTTTCTTTTAAATTAGAGGTTTAGTCTGTGGGTGTGTCTTAATTGGATTAAAGCCAGCTTGTCTGGGTGCTTTGATGTGTACTAATTTTGATATGTAAGAGAGGTGGAGTGCATTTGCATTTCTTGATTAGAGCATTCAAGAAGGTGAGTGAAATCTGGCACCTAGCTAGCAAAGACTGGGCAATATGTTTATATTACTAATAAAATTGGTACTATGAAAGGGGTTTTGTTGTTAGAAGTGGCTGGTGATACACTGAGAATTTACATTCAATGAGCTGTGCTAGGTGTAACTTCAGCAGTTTTGTGTGTGTGGAGAAGAGGCAGTGTAAGATCAAAGTAACTGTAAGCCCACAACTGTCTCCACAGAAACTAAAGTGGAAGGAACCTCATTTTGAATTTGTAAGGTGAAAATGCTTTGCTTGGTGTCTGGTTAAGTCTATGGGTTGCTGTTGTCTTAATGGAGATTAGTTTGGGAATTTGTTAAAAGTTATGATAGTAGCAATTTGTAGCCATGTGTATATATTTAACTTGTGTAAATTAATAAAATATTTCATTTAGTTTAATATAAAACCTCTCAAGAACTGGTGGTCTGATTCCTGAATTTAGAGTTGCAGCTCAAACATACCACTTAAAAATATAGGTAATGACGGTTGTTTAAAGATTGCCTCTGGGATTGCAGCTGCAACAGCGCTCAAATAGCTCAACACCATACAAGTCAGATGAGCCCATTTAATCCAACCCTGTCACTGAACTCAATATTGGCCATTGCCCTTGCACCACCTGTAACTGAAGAATATATGATAATTAGATGTCATGCAACAACTCATCAAGGTTATGTCAACAATACCTTCCAGCCTTGTGACATCTGTCATTAACAAGGAAAAGGGCAATTACATCATGAGAACACCAGCACCTCTAAGTTTCTCTTCAACCCGATTTGCACACTTACCAATGTGCTTCATTGTTGCTAGGTCAAAATCCTGACAATTCCTCTTAACAATATTGTGGGGGCAACATCAGCACATTGACTGCAGTTAATAAGGACAATAAATTGTCAGCAGTGCCACACCACAAGAACAGCTTAAGAAGGTTAATTATGGGGGGAATATTTCAAAACCCTGAACCATTCCTGAAGTCTTGAATACAGCTTATGGAAAATCAAACTGATGCACTGGGGTAGAAATTGGATTTTGACTACGTAACTTGAATTGATGAGTGTCATAATATTAATTAATTGTAATGTTCAGATACTTTTGCTGGTCTTATAGGACTAGTTGTACAAAATTATACTTCTAGTCGGTAGTCTTTGTTTGCTAGCTGCACATATTAGGCACATTTCCCCAACTTTGAGAAATGTAACTATAATTCCCAATATGACAAGATCTAGGATTTGGCATTTGAAGCTAGTCCTTTATGTGTGGGATATTTCAGTCACTTTGCCAAAACAATAACCTTCCAAAAGCAGCAACAAAAATATGCAGAGACAGATTAATCAATATGGTAACATGAATTATATCCATCTTTTTACATAAAAGGTCAGCTTTAATAACTCCTAGGCCAAGCACCACTAGTTCAGGAAAAGAATGTTGTGGTGGAATAAATTGCTGAATTGCTTGATTCTGTTGAAGTCGGCAAACGTTTCACAGCACCTGATGCTCTAGAAAATCATAACGCTGAATTAAACATTATTAAGATAAGTGCTTAATCAAATTGGAGGAGAAATGTAATAGTAAAAATATGTAGTTTTTTTTAAAACCTGAAATTTCCAATGATTACAGATCTGTCAAAATATGCAGTTTTTTTTTAAAGTTGGAGTTTCCAAAGGTTACGGGTCTGTCAAAATGTGTAGTTTAAAAAAATAGCTGGAGTTTCCAATGATTATGGATCTGTCAGAGAAGAAAGGAAAATATTACAATTTTTCCCAGAAGGTTACATCGGATATGACAGTTCATCCAAAGTTTGAAAGACCTAAATAATGTAACAGGAAATATAGGCCTTGGGTCTGGCAGTACAATTTTCATTTCTAAACTAAAAAAAAATTGTTGAACTTTCAATTTTGCATATATCATAAAAGAAATGGGGATAAAATTAGAAACAAAACAATAACAAGTTGAAAGTTTGACTTACAAAGTGCTTGATATTCTACTCTACTGAAGTTAATGAAGAAGCAGATTGCTTGGTGGGGAGGGCTGGTGGTGGTTGGTGGGGTAGCAGTGTTAAATGCTGTTTGTTCACAGTCAGCCTATTTCATTCTACTGGTGAAGATCAATTTCACCTTCAAGGAATCTGATGATCAACAGGTTTTGATGCTCAGCACACCCTGGAAATAAAAGTAATGACCCTGGCACTTATGGGAAAGCAAAGGAGGGAGCAAGGAAGGCTGAAGAACTCAGCAAGGCTGGGAATGCAGAGGTCCTGCTGATCTTTATGGCCGTTCATTGGCACTGTTTGAATCTGTTTCCCATGCAGCAGCTGAACAAATTGGTAGCCTGGCCAGTGGTTAGGTGGAAAAACCAGGAGGTCACAGCACATCCTTGGGGACAGTCCCTACCATTTGGGAGTGGTGAAAGTTACCCATCACAGCAGGGCAGAAGGGTGAAGATTACACATTGGGCCTTGAAGGAGGAGAGAGGACATCAGGTCTGGAGGCGGGGGCTGGGGTGTGTTGCCGGTGATGTGCTGGGGTAAGACAGAGGCTTTGGGAAGATATTTTGGAATCCAGCACAAGATCTATCAAATTTAAAACAGGGCTCCCAATTGCACTGTGGGAGGCTGATTTATATACGTTATTGAGCCGTCCACCTCTCCACACCAGGACCCTTGACTCCACAATATCCACATCAACCGGTCCCTGAGTGGCAGATATGGATCACGTTTGATATAATTAAAATTTTAACCTCCACCCTCCTCTGAATTTCTTCCTTTCCTTGTCAGGGGCTACTATTGAGGCCAATGAAGTGGAAATTTTTAGCGATGATCAGCCCAGACTGATCCTAGCCTACAGGTTGCCCCAATTTATGTCTCAGGCAATGTTTGGGCTGGGCACTGGGATGTTTGAAACATTTGGGTGCTTCATTAATATACACAGAAGGTGACAAGGAGCGGTACATTTCTTGACACAGTAAGTTGTTGTACGAAATTTCTAGCTGTTTTTTTTAAGCATACAGGTGCCTGAAGTTGCATAATTATTTGTGTCCATTGTTCCAAATTATTAGCTGGAATTTTTCGTTTCTGTTTGTGATGGGCATGTTTGGTGGTGGGGGCAGGAAATATCGCGAGATGGCCCTAGTCATTTTTCCCAGTGACATAAATTTAGGACGTGATTGTCCCCTCTGCTGTCCAATGGCAGGACCTTAATTTCAATACATTTGCATCTCATTATTGTGCCCACACACCAGAAGCATCCATCCAAATCAAATTTAATTCCCACACCGGCATGACTTCTGAACGACGTGATTTTAGATCACCTTTAAAAGGCGTGCACTGGTGAGCTGAACTTTGAGGGTTTTACGTTTTACTTATCCAGTTCATTTTGTCCATTGAACTTGAGCTGCGCCCTTGAAGTTCACACATTTGTTGATGCTTGAAACGGTATGGGCAGAGATACCGATTGACTGAATAAACGCTAGTAGTTCATTGGAATTATGAACAATGGGGAGAATCTTCGGCTTGGCGAGTGGGGGTGGGGACCGCGTGCCGAAGTGTAAAATGATGGGCGGTGACATTGGGTGTGCATCCCGGCGTCACCGCACGTCACTTAGATTTTCAGTTTGGCAGGCGGGCAGCCGAGTCTGTTGCATACCCACCGAACTGTCAGAGGCCTAGAAAGCCATTTAACTAAGAATTAAAATAATTAACGGAGCTGCCTGTCCAACCTTAAGGTTGGCGGGCAGGTGAAGAGCTCAGGCGGCCTTCGCATTTTTCATGGAATCTCATCCACGGGTGGGATGAGGTTTCATGAATGATTTTAAATTTTCTCAAAAATTTTTATTGAAATTAATGTACATGTCCCAGCTCATGTGACAGTTTCACGTGAGGAGACATGTCATAAAAATCTTTTCAATACTTTATTGAACTGTTAAAATTTAAAACTAATCTCTCTGAGGCACTTCTGTGCCTCATGGAGATTTCTGCACTCTTTTGCGTGCATGTGTGAAAGAGCGCAGGCCCTGACTCAGGGAAGCCCCCCTGCCCACACAGGGAGCGCACAACACTTCCAGATGCACATCACGTTGGGCGGGTCTTAATTGGCCCGCCATGTAAAATAGCGGCACAGACACCTGATCGGGTCCATGCCCACCCGCACCGCTCCCACACAACCCCCCTGACGGCGGGAAAATTCTACCCAATGCGTGCTTCTTCAGTCACCCAAGAAGCCCCTGCTGTACAGCGATTGGTTAGTACAGCCACATGGTCAGTTAACTACATTCCTTAAAGGTCCATAGCACTCCACTTTACCACAGAGGAATACTTGGATGTACCAGGAGTACCCTGGCCCCAACCGCTTCCTCTTCACCATGGACATCCAATTCCTCTACACCTCCATCCCCCACCAGGATGGTCTGAGGGCCCTTAGCTTCTTCCTCGAACAGAGGCCCGAACAATCCCCATCCACCTCTACTCTCCTCCGTCTGGCTGAACTTGTTCTCACGCTGAACAATTTCTCCTTCAACTCCTCTCACTTCCTCCAAATAAAAGGTGTGGCTATGGGTACCCGCATGGGCCCCAGCTATGCCTGTCTCTTTATGGGGTATGTGGAACATTCCTTGTTCCAGTCCTACTCTGGCCCCCTTCCACAACTCTTTCTCCGGTACATCGATGATTACTTCGGTGCTGCTTCGTGCTCTCGTTGGGACTTGGAAAAATTTATTAATTTTGCTTCCAATCTCCACCCCTCCATCACTTTCACGTGGTCCATCTCTGACACTTCCCTTCCCTTCCTTGACCTCTCTGTCTCAATCTCTGGTGATAGACTGTCCACCAATATCCATTACAAGCCTACCGACTCCCACAGCTACCTTGACTACAGCTCCTCACACCCCGCTTTCTGTAAGGACTCCATCCCATTCTCTCAGTTCCTTCACCTCCGTCGCATCTGTTCCGATGATGCTACCTTCAAAAACAGTTCCTCTGACATGTCCTCCTTCTTCCTTAACTGAGGTTTTCCACCCACGGTCGTTGACAGGGCCCTCAACCGTGTCCGGCCCATCCCCCACGCATCCGCCCTCACGCCTTCTCCTCCCTCTCAGAAACATGATAGGGTCCCCCTTGTCCTCACTTATCACCCCACCAGCCTCCGCATTCAAAGGATCATCCTCCGCCATTTCCGCTAACTCCAGCATGATGCCACTACCAAACACATCTTCCCTTCACCCCCACTGTCGGCATTCCATAGGGATCGTTCCCTCTGGGACACCCTGGTCCACTCCTCCATCACCCCCTACTCCCCAACCCTCACCTATGGCACCACTCCATGCCCACGCAAAAGATGTAACACCTGCCCCTTCACTTCTTCTCTCCTCACCGTCCAAGGGCCCAAACTTTCCTTTCAAGTGAAGCAACATTTCACTTGCATTTCCCCCAACTTAGTCTACTGCATTCGTTGCTCCCAATACGGTCTCCTCTACACTGGAGAGACCAAACGTAAACTGGACGACCGCTTTGCAGAACACCTGAGGTCTGTCCGCAAGAATGACCCAAACCTCCCTGTCGCTTGCCATTTCAACACTCCACCCTGCTCTCTTGCCCACATGTCTGTCCTTGGCTTGCTGCATTGTTCCAGTGAAGCCCAACGCAAACTGGAGGAACAATACCTCATCTTCCATCTAGGCACTTTACTGAGTTCCGGACTGAATATTGAATTCAACAACTTTAGGTCTTGACCTCCCTCTTCCATCCCCACCCCTCTTCTGTTTCTTCCCCCTTCCTTTTGTTTTTTACCAATAAATTATATAGATTTTTCTTTTTCCCTCCTATTTCCATTATTTTTAAATATTTTTAAATCCTTTATGCTCCCCCCACCCCCACTAGAGCTATACCTTGACTGCCCTACCATCCATTCTTAATTAGCACATTCGTTTAGATAATATCACCAACTTCGACACCTATGTGTTCTTTTGTTCTGCCGTCTGTGACAGCTTTTGATGATCTGCTTCTATCACTGCTTTTGCCTACAACCACACCACCCCCCTCCACTTCTCTCCCCCAACCCAACCCCTCTCCCTACCTCCCCCCCGCACCCCCCCCCCCCCCCCCCACCACCTTAAACCAGCTTATATTTCATCCCTTCCTGGGATTCACCTAGTTCTGTCGAAGGGTCATGAGGACTCGAAACGTCAACTCTTTTCTTCTCCGCCGATGCTGCCAGACCTGCTGAGTTTTTCCAGGTAATTCTGTTTTTGTTTTGGATTTCCAGCATCCGCAGTTTTTTGTTTTTACTCACAGTATCGTTGTTTGATGAGTCTTGCAGTGCAGGGTCCTCACTTGGTTGAGCGCCAACCTCACTGTCTGTGCAGGAATGGTCCAGATCCTTGCCAGCCAGCTGGATGGCTCTATGTTCAAAGGCTGTGAGGACCATGATGTCAGGCATTCCTCCAACAGCCTGGGACATCTCCCTGTTGTTGTGGGCTAGTTTATCTTAAATGGAGACAGATGGAGAGAGTGTAAGCAAGATGCCTGCCAGGGCAGAGGAGAAGGATGCCTGGCATGTGTGAAGTGTGTGTGGTACCATGGATGGCATGAGGGCACAATGGGCAGGGGAGATGAGGGTGCTTGTGAGATAGTGAGTGGTGATGTCCCTTGAGCTGATGTTGGCAGCAAACACTGTGGATGTGTGATGGGTTTTTGAGTGCGTGAGTTGAGAGCGATGAGAATAGTGACTTATCCTGGGGGAAAAGAGGAGGTCATTCACCCTCCTGTGGCACTGGGTCGCTGTCTTCATTTGGAGAACTTTGGTGGTCACCACCGCCATCACTGCTTCCCATGCTGGATTGGTGACCTTGGTGGTTAGTCTTCGCCCAGAATGGGGATAGAGGAGTTCGCGACAGGCTTCAACTGTATCCAGCAGGCACCTCAGAAAGGCCTCACTAAATTTGGGGGCTGCTGTCTTCTTTGCTTTTGGGATAATCTGCCACCTGGATTAGTCCTCTGATCCAATGACACGAACTAGGATACGCTTGAAATATGACGCCTGGAGCGAGGAAGTGCTGACGCCATGGCGCGGCAGGCAAATCTGAGTCCACCCGCCAGTGATCTGGCGTGTTTCCCTTGCATGCGTTATTAATGAGTTGGGACATACTGGGAAGCAGATGCTTTGGCGGAAAAACCCGACGTTGCGGCCGCTACTACACTTAGTACAAAATAGGGAAAATTCCGCATATTGTTTTCTGTCACCATTGCTGACAACAATAATTTTCCAAAACAACATTCCCCTGAACTGATATAATTGGAAGAGCAGGATATATACAGGAAGGGCATTCAGGTCAAATTGTTCAAAAGGTGCTTTTTACCTGCCTTCTGGTAGTTGCACACCTGCACCTATGGACAGCGGTTTTGGCAGAAGTGACGCTGATGGAGGATTCCCTTCCCAAAGGAAGCTGAGACAACAGATTATTGTTGGCATCCATGAAGGTGTGTGAATTCATGACTTGATGTCATGCTGCATGGTGCTATCGAAGCACTCCAATCACAGCATACCCCACTTTCAGTGATACTGCCTGGAAGAGATCATGACTGAGTGAGCATGTCAGCAAACCCTGAGAGGCTGTATTTGTCACCATTCACTTCTCCAGGCCCCAGTATACCATCTTGTCTTCTCAGAGTTCTGATTAGAAGGAGAAAAAGCTGCTAAGCTGTGACCTCTGCTTTCAGAACACCTGCAGTAACCATGCAATGTAGGGGTTACACATGCAGTGACAGTAATGGATGGTCTACTGCCTAAAAATTCTAAAGCCTAAAATTCATCTGCACCTTCTTGTAAACTTGCTACAATGCCAATGTATAGGAAAGTGTCATGGAGTGATAGAAAGGACCACTGTCCTGCAACCATATCATGCAGCGCCACCTGCACTTCAGTAAGTGACCTTATTGGATATGGATAAACAACTCCATGAAAACTGCATGGAGTGGCTGGTATCTGCCATTTCTGGGTCCATGGTTAACGTCTTGCCTCTCCACCAACACTCAACAGATTTCCAGTTCCACTGATCTGAAAAGACCCCTTTTACTGAATAAGCATGAATCTTCTTTTCCTGCAGTGGCCATTTCACAGACTCTCTGAGTGAGATTGCCACACTTGTCATGCTTTTTAATTCATTCTTGGGATGTGAGGATCACTGGCAAGGCCAGCATTTGTTGCCCATACCTAATTGCCTTTGAGAAGGTGGTGCTGCCTGTAGGCGGAGGCAACATTAAGGTGAAGTTTTTAGTTGTCAGCAGCAATACACACAAAAGAGAACCCCAGTCAGCTGATTCACATTTTCTGGGGTGAGTCCTTTGCCTCTGTCTGTGGACAACACCAGGTAAACGTATACTGAGCATGGCCAGACGTAGCAGCTCTGTCTGTTCAAAATCTATTCCGTCTGTCTGCACACCAGACATTAATTTATGTTTGGGATGGATGTGTTTGGATGGGCTGGTGGTCTCTTGCATATCCCAAAAAATCTTTGTGGCAGCGCAAAGAGTTCAAAGGGAGCCCCTTGCTTTGGAACCCTGCAAAAACCATTTCTGTAAGAAAACTCCAGTGTGACTGAGAAAATACAAGATGACACTTTGATAAATTGAAGTATAACACACAGCCTAAATTGTTTTTAAGAGGTGCATTCATTGCTGACAACATTCTTCAAGATTGTTGTATGTAATTAATCTAATGCCCAAAGTAATTTTAAGGTGTCTTAATCACTAACAAATGCACACCTTCTCAAACTTTATAGCTCTTGCATTATATAATAAATCAGGTTATGCAACATCAGCTTATTATGAAAACAAATTCAATTTGTTCCATGAAGTTTAATATAAAACCCATTAATGCAATGATTTTAAGCCATTTGCCTTCCATTGGTACAAAATACTTGACACAACACAAAGTGAATCCTTCAATCTATTTATTATTAGCTTCCACTTATCTATATATCGACATTTGGAAAGGTGAAACTGGGCTTGGCAAATGAAATTAAGATTGTTCCCTTTGAATTGGCAGCTTGTTTTACACCGTGGTCCACTTTATTTTCTAACACAGGCAGCAAAGGCAAGAGATTGGGCAAGATTATATCAAAAATATAAGTTATAAGCACAGGCATTTTCCAACCTCCCCATTTGAGGCACAGCTGTAGTTGTGCAAACAGAGCCTGTTTGATGTTTTTTTTTTCTTTTCCCCTTGTTATGTTCTACTGTGGGAGTGCTTTGCACGCTTATCTGTTGGTGGGTGAGTTGACAGCAACACACTGCAGATGCAAAGACCAATATGAGGTGAAGCCCATGCTATTTATTTACACAGACAACAGAGCACTAACATGATACGTGCTGACGGTGAGGTCGGCGCTGCTCTACCAAGTGATGATCCAGCAGTGCAACAACCATCAGGCAACCATGCTGTGAGTGATGTGTCCAGTTTCACAGGCCACTGCCATGCACTAATTATCTTCCCTTGCTTTCACAGGTGTATTGGGGAAACAGCCGATGGAGTCCACAATCTAGGGCCTCCAATCAAGCCCCAAACAAACCTCTGAAGAGGAATCTGAAGGCTCCTTCTCTGAAGTCCCATCACAGCCCTCCCCCAGCGCAGAGGCACACACCTTGGTGGGACCTAGCTTTAAAGTAGCCATAGGATCACAATCTGATGAGCACATCGCAGTGTCTGATCCACAGCAGGCGGCGGCAGGGACTTCCCAGCTCTCCGGCACTCGGAGGACTGAGTCCAAGTCAGATGACGAGCCTCTGGACTTGGTCATGTCACGTTTGCTGGAGCTGCAAAGGCGAGCTCAGGAACATCAGGAAGGGGTGTCTGCTGCACTCATCAGATTTCAAGGCACGATGATGGAGTTTGTCCACCTTCAGTCTGAGGTGATAGTGCTGGCCAACGAACCGAGGTCAACACTGGTAGGATGGCGGCCGCCATGGAGACCTTGGTTCAGGACATCGCTCCTGCACTTCTGCATGGGCTGAACTCCATCGCTGACACCATAGTGGGCTTCCAACAATGTGTACGTGAAAGGAGTGCGGGGCAGCTTGATCTCACTCCAGCTATCCCTTCTCCTCAAGGAATTAGCCAGGGGCCCTTGGGCACTCATAGGGTGGAGGATCAGCGGGTGCACACCCCGGGTCATCCATCCAGGAATGTTTGGCCCATCCGAATACCCTCTTTCTGTGAACCCAGCAGCTCCAGCTCCACAGGTTGAGGAGAGTGCCGCTGCCACACCCATAAAGCAAGCCAGGGTCCTCCTGGTCTCAGCCCTCCAGAGGTTGCCCACTGAGGTCAACACAGACATTCATGGTGTCTCTCCACTGCATGTCATCATCATCCTCCACAAAACATAGCACTCAGCAGGCTACCTCCACCTCTGCTGTGAATGCCCATGGAGTACCAACTAACTGCAGTATTAGGAAGGTTAAGAAGATGTAATTGCACAGCTTGGACAAGGGTGTTAATCGCTTGTGCATAATGTTCACTGTTGTAAGAAACTCCCAAGAATGTCTCCCTGTCTACGGCTCCTTGTCCTGATGAGCAGTGTTCATGTCATTCAGATTTGAATCCTTGGTTTCTGCACAAGATAAAGGCAGGTGTCTCAGTCCAGGGCCTCTTCCCTGTGCCCTGTGCAGCCTTCAGGCCAAAATGATGGTCCAGCCTCACAATCCCTGGACACATTACTGTGCCTGTACCTCAACGATGCTGGTCATTGCTGCCAGAGTGTTGTGGGCAGGCATCACAGAGTTCCATCATTCTCTCTGTGTGCTTTCAGTGCCTTTAAGGTGGGGATGGCCCCCATCTCATCAGCATCTGTGATCAGTGACGCTGTGCTCCTGAAGGGGTCAGGTGCTGAAAGCAGTTAAAGGATCAGATGCTTTTAAAGTTTCATGGCTGTGTCTCTATGACGTGTCCCTGATCACAGAGAGCAAGTGAGCTGCTCTCGGTCAGACAGAAGTCAGACATTCTCAGAGGCTATGTGAAGATCTATGGAGTGTCCTCACTGCATGTCATCATCATCCTCCTGCAATCGATGACAGGTGCCTTATCGCAGAGGGTATGTGTGCTGTCATCAGCCAAGCTGTAGTCAAACATTCATAGGTGCAATATGAGGATCTGTGGCGTCTCCTCACTGAATATCGTCATTATCCTCCACAAATCTAGCAGCTATGAGGTCCTCCCAAGCACACCTGCCTCGTTTGGCCAAGGCGAAGGCCTCATCACCGGCATCCTCGCCTTCGAACACCTCCTCACCCTCATCCCCGTCAACATCCTCCTCATCGGAGGAGACATCCAGATCCTGCATCTCTTCCTCAGCCACCTTCACTGCCTGTTGCATTGTTAGGTTGTGAAGGGTGCAGCAGGCGACGGCGATGTGTGACACCCTCTGTGGACTGTATTGCAGGGCTCCACCAGACTGGTCCACGCACTGGAACCTCATTTTCAGCATCCTGCTGGTTTACTTCACCAAGGTGACGGGGAGGCGATGGCGTAGTAGTGTTGTTGCTGGACTAGTAATCCAGAGACCCAACGTAATGCGCTGGGGACCCAGGTTCGAATTCCACCATGACAGATGGTGGAATTTGAATTCAATAAAAACTTGGGATTAAAAGTCTAATGATGAACATGAAACAATTGTTGATTGTTGCAGAAACACATCAGGTTCACTAATATCCTTTAGGGAAGGAAATCTACTCTTCTCACCTGGTCTGGTTTACATGTGACTCCAGACCCACAGCAGCGTGGTTCTATCAAACTACTACACAGCCTCAAAAAAGGAATGAAACCAGACGGACCACCTGGCATCGACATAGGCACCAGAAATAAAAGTGGCATAATCAGCCCTGTTGACCCTGCAAAGTCCACCTTACTAACATCTGGGGGGCTAGTGCCAAAATTGGGAGAGCTGTCTCACAGACTAGTCAAGCAACAGTCTGACATAGTCACCCTCACAGAATCATACCTTACAGAAAATGTCCCAGATTCCACCATCACCATTCCTGGGTATGTCCTGTCCCACCTCAAGGACAGGCCCAGCAGAGGTGGTGACACAGTGGTATACAGTCGGGAGGGAGTTGCCCTGGGAGTCCTCAACATCGACTGCAGGCTCCATGTAGCTTCATGGCATCAGGTCAAACATGGGCAAGGAAACCTCCTGCTGATTACCATGTACCACCCTCCCTCAGCTGATGAGTCAGTGCTCTTCCATGTTGAACACCAGTTGGAGGAAGCACCGAGGGTGGCAAGAGCACAGAATGTACTCTGGGTGGGGGACTGCAATGTCCGTCACCAAGAGTGGATTAGTAGCATCACTACCGACCAATCTGGTCAAGTCCTAAAGGACATAGCAGCTAAACTGGGTATGCAGCAGGTGGTGAGGGAATCAACAAGAGGAAAAAACAGAATTGATCTCATCCTCATAAACCTGCCTGGCACAGATGCATCTGTCCTTGACAGTATCGGTAGGAGTGATCACTGCACAGTCATTATGGGGAGAAAGTCCCGCCTTCACATTGAGGATAGCCTCCATCGTGCTGTGTGGTATGACCACCGTGCTAAATGGGATAGATATTGAACCAATATAGCAACTCAAGACTGGACATCCATGAGGTGCTGTGGGCCATCAGCAGCAGAGGGATTGTACTTGGACATAATCTGTAACCTCATGGCCTGGCATATCCCCCGCTCTAACATTACCATCAAGCCAGGAGATCAACCCTAGTTCAATGAAGAGTGCAGGACGGCATGCCAGGAGCAGCACCAGGCATACCTAAAAATGAGGTGTCAACCTGGTGAAGTTATAACGCAGGACTGCTTGCGAGCCAAACAGCATAAGTAGCAAGTGATAGAGCTAAGTGATCCCACAATCAACGGATCAGAGCTAAGCTCTGCAGTCCTGTTACATCCGGTCATGAATGGTGGTGGACAATTAAACAACTCATTGGAGGAGGAGGGGGCTCCACAAATATACCCATCCTCAATGATGGAGGAGCCCAGCACATCAGTGCAAAAGATAAGGCTGAAGCATTTGCAACAATCTTCAGCCAGAAGTGCCAAGTGGATGAACTATCTCAGCCTCCTGAGGTCCTCAGCATCGTAGATGCCAGTCTTCAGCCAATTCGATTCAGGTAGGTCCTGTACACAAAAAGCAGGACAAATCCAGCCTGGCCAATCACCACCCCATTAGTCTACTCTTGATCATCACTAAAGTAATGGAAGGCGTCACCAAAAGTGCTATTAAGTGTCACTAGCTTAGTAATAACCTGTTCACTGATGCCCAGTTTGGGTTTGGCCAGGGCCACTCAGCTCCTGACCTCATTACAGCCTTGGGTCAAACATGGACAAAAGAATTGCTGTCCTGAGGCAAGGTGAGAGTGACTGCCCTTGACATTAAGGCTGCATTTGACTGAGTGTGGCATCAAGGAGCCCTAGCAAAAATGGGGTCAATGGGAATCGGGGGGAAAACTCTCCACTGGTTGGAGTCATACTTAGCACAAAGAAAGATGGTTGTGGTTGTTGGAGGTCAGTCATCTAAGCTCCAGGCCACCATTGCAGGAGCACTTGAGGGTAGTGTTCTCGGCCCAACCATTTTCAGCTGATCTTCTTTCCATCATAAGGTCAGAAGTGGGGATGTTCGCTGATAATTACACAATGTTCAGCACAATTCACAACTCCTCAGATACTGAAGCAATCCATGTCCAAATGCAGCAAGGCCTGGACTGTCAAATGGCAAGTAACATTCATGCCACACAAGTGGCAGGCAATGACCATATCCAACAAGAGAGAATCCAACCATCGACCCTTGATGTTCAACGTTATTACCGTCACTGAATCCTCGATTATCAACATCCAGGGAGCTATCATTGAGCAGAAACTGAACTGGACAAGCCATATAAAGACTGTGGCAACAACAGCAGGTCAGAGGCTAGGAATCCTGTGATGAATAATTCTCCTCCTGACTTCCCAAAGCATGTCCACCATCTACAAGGCACCATTCAGGCATGTGATGGAATACTCTCCACTTGCCTGTATGAGTGCAGCTCCCACAACACTCAAGAAGCTTGACACCAACCAGTGCAAAGCAGCCCACTTCTTTGGCAACCCAGCCACAAACATTTACTCCCTTCACCACCTACGCACAGTAGCAGTAATGTGCACCATCCACAAGATGCACTGCAGGAATTCACCAAGATCCTTTCAACAGCACCTTCCAAACCCATGACCACTCAAGGGCAGCAGGAACACAACCACCTGGAAGTTACCCTTCAGTCACTCACCATCCTGACTTGGAAACATATCACCATTCCTTCGCTGCCGCGGGGTCAAAAACCTAGAACTCCATTCCTAGCAGCACTGTGGGTGTACCTACACCACACAGACTGCAGCAGTTCAAGAAGGCAGCTCACCTCCATCTTCTCAAGGGCCACTAGGGATGGGCAATAAATGCTGGCCCAGCCAGCGAAGCCCACATCCTGCGAATGAATATGAAAAGGTCTGTGTTGCAACATGAGCCTTGTTATACCATCGCACTGCCGCAGTCTAAGGTCGCCACACAGCTGTCATCAGCCATGTGCCTTGAAAGTAGCCCTGAGGAGCCAATTCTGCAGCCTCTGTGGACCTTAGAATACGTCAGGGAAATGCGAGCAACTGAGAATGTAGGAGTCTTGGACACTCCTGGAAACTGTGCGCAGACCTGCAGGATGCCTTTGCAGTGATCGCGTACCAGCTGCACATACAGTGAATGGAAGCCCCTGCTATTGATGCAGTTAACCACTTCTTGCGATGGAGATCTGAGTGCCACGTGAGTTCAGTCGATGGCACCCTCGGCCAGACAGGTGTCAGGCATTCTCAAGGCTATGTTAAGACCTATGGAGTGTCCTCACTGCATGTCGTCATGTTCTTCCTGCAATTGAGCGACAATTAGGGCCTCCACTGCGTCTCCATGGCAGGAGCTTTATCACAGAGGGTATATGCGCTGCCATAAACCAGGCTGGAGCCAAATGTTCATAGATGCAATTTGAGGATCTATCATGTCTCCTCCACAAATCTAGCAGCTATGAGGGCCTCGTGAGCGCGCCTGCTTCATCTGGCCAGTGTAAGGGCCTCATCGCCACCATCATCGCCTTCAAGTAGCTCCTCACTCTCATCCCCATTGGCATCCTCCTCATCGGAGGAGACCTCCAGCTCCTCCATCTCCTCCTCAGCCAACTCCTCTCCCTATTGCAGCGCCAGGTTGTATAGGGTTCAGCAGTCGATGGCCATGTGTGACACCCACAATAGGCTATGTTGCAGGGCTCCACCTGACCAGTCCAGGCACCAGAACTTCATTTTCAGCATCCCGAAGGCTTGCTCTATCAAATTGCAAGTTGCATCGTGAACCTCGTTATAGTGTCGCTCTGCTGCAGTCTGAGGCCGCTGCATGAATGGCATCAGCCATGTCCTCTGCGGGTAGCCCTTGTCCCCGAGGAGCCAACCCTCCAGCCTCTGTGGACCCTGGAAAAAGTCAGGGATCTGTGATTAACTGAGAATGCAGGAGTCATGGACACTCCCTGGAAACCATGTGCAGACCTGCAGGATGGACTTGTCGTGGTTGCACATCAGCTGCACATTCAGCCGAACATAGTTGACTGCTTGTTGTGATGGAGATCTGAGTGTCACATGAGTGCAGTCGACGGCACCCCGCACATATGGGAAACTTGAGATCTGGGCACATCCAATCGCTCTTGCATTCTGGCTGTCCTGGCACATATTTGTGTGCCCTCGCAAAGATGTCATCCTTGACCTCATGGATGCACTTGTGGGTGGAGGCTTGTGAAATCCCACAGAGGTTACCTGTGGAGCCCTGAAAGTAGCCACTGGTGTAGAAACTGAGCACTGCAGTCACTTTCACGGCCACCGGCAGTGGATGCCCTCCATGTCCACATGGCGCCAGATCCTGCAGCATCTGGCAGATATGGCTGACCAGCTCCCTAGACATGCGTAGTCTTTGGTGGCACTGGTTCTTGGTCATCTGCAGGAATGAAAGGCGGTGTCTATAGACCCTGGGTCTAGCTAGGCCCTGTGGCTCTGCAGTGGTGTTTGTGGGAGCCCCAGCTGTCCCTTCTTCCTGAGGGTGCTGCTCCTCTCTCTGCCCAGCCAGGCGCCTCCATTGCTCCCTTCTCCTTCATCTCCACTCTCTTTATGCCATGAGGCATACACTTAGGCCACCAAGCCCCATGTTCCTGATGTACACCTCCTGCAGGGTGAAAGAGAGAGAGAGAGATACATGAGTTAACTTGGGTGTTCTAAGAACCTCTCTTGGTTAAGTCTGAAGGCTCTTTAACACATCACAGACAGTGCCAGCCACTACTTGGATGGCCAGAGTTTAGTGCACTGCATGGCTGCCCGAAACCCCACCCACCTCTGCCCCACTCCACCTGACCGATTGACAGCAGCTTTGCCCACTGGACTGCATGCTGTGCTCTCAGCTCAGGCACAGGCATTCTCCTAACCTACGCAGCAAGGCTGCACTGTTAGCTTGAACCATGGGGGACACTGGTCCAAGCCTGAATAGATACATTGCAAAGGGCTGTGACCGCCTCCACCAGTGACTGCTCCATGCCCATCTTTCGCAGGATGGGCACCGCACTGTCAGTCAGGCAGGAAAAAGTGACTTGCCTGTGTCCTCACCTGAATGAGTGGCACCTGAACCTTGAAGCCCAACAGCCGACCTTCGCGAGCGCTGCACAACGTTACTGTGCACTCACCTTTCCAAGCCCTGTGATGGTGAGCTGGGAGGCAAGTTCCAGGGAGATAGGTGGAGCCACTTTGGGATGGGCCACCAAGGAAATTTCTCCTGGGTCAGTGCGGGCACAGATGGGCTGCCGGCCACCAATTAAGGACCAAATTAAGTCCAATTTTGTGGCTGAGCTGGCTTTTTGCCACCGACAGTAAAATTTTCTACAATTATAATAGAAAGAAAATGGTAGTCAGGATCACAGTCAGCCTTCCTGTAGCAGGCTGGGGGGGTGCAGGGGCAATCAGAGCCAGAGGCTCCAGGCCCAAAGGTTGGTAAAGGCTGCACCAACAGCCCAAACAATCCATTCAGAGGGGATTCCCTTGGATCTCAATGGGTCTTTAGGCTTCAGCCCTAAATATTTTCTCTTTAAATGCACAGCTCCGAGGGACCTCTTTGTTGAGGCACCCTGATAGCTCCTGACCTGCCTCAGCTGTGCCCACAATTCTTGGTGGCACTGCCATTGCTCCAGAGCTGCCTGCTCTCTGATTGGGCCTGCAGTATCAGAAGCTCGCCTGATGCCCTTAACAGGATGATGAGTGACCAATTAGGAGGACACCTCTGGGAAGCTGTTACATCAGACCCACTGCATCCTGAGTGTTGGCCTCAAAATGCAGCACACTATCCAAGTAGTGGCCAGCACTCTCTGGAATGCATTAAGGGGCCTTCAGACTTAACCCACATTAAACTCTTGAAGACTGGGTGAATCCATGCCACACAAGTGCCAGGCAATGACCATCTCCAACAAGAGAGAATCTAACCATCTTCCCTTGACTTTCAGTGGTATTACCATTGCTGAATCCCCCACTATCAACATCCTGGGAGTTACCATTGATTAGGAACTGAACTGGACCAATCATATAAATATGGTGGCTAAAAGAGCAGGTCAGAGGCTAGGAATTCTGCAGCGAGTAACCTCTTGAGTATTCAAGTCTGTCTACCATCTACAAGGCACAAGTGATGGAATATTCTCCACTTATCTGGATGAGTGCAGCTTCAACAACACTAAAGAAGCTCAACACAACCCTGGACAAAGCAACCCATTTGATTGGCACTTCATCCACCAACTATACATTCCATCCCTGTGTGGTATAAGGGTCTGGCACATATAGGCTTAATGTGGGGCTGAGTATAGTACTGCCCACACAGTGATGTAAGAGAGCACAGGACCCACACCTAGGGTCAGTCTACTATTGGACAGAGTCGTATCTGCAAGAGGGAGACAGCTTCTAGATTGTACCCTTTACTGTATATTTGTAAATAATTCTGAGAGTCAAAAAAGATTACAGTTAAACCTATGTATGGCTATGAAGACTTTTTCAGACCTACCAAACTATAGCCAACACCATACAACACCGACACACCATGAAGGCAATGTGTACCATATACAAGTTGCACTGCAGCAACTCACCAAAGCTCCTTCAGCCGCATCTTCCAAACCTAAGACCTCTACCACCTAGAAGGATGAGGGCAGCAGATGCATGGGAACACCACCATCTGCAATTCCCCTCGAAGTAACACACCACTCTGACTTGGAACTATATTGCCGTTCCTTCACTGTCTCTGGATCAAAATCCTGCAACTCCCGACCTAACAGCACTGTCAGTGTACCTGCACCAGATAGGTCGCAGCATTTCAAGAAGGCAGCTCACCACATTTTCTAGCACACTTAGGGTTGGGCAACAAAAGTTGGCCTTGCCAATGACGCACAGAACTCATGAAAGAATAAATTTTAGAAAAGCAAACATAGAGTCTTAGAATGATTACAGCACAGAGGAAGGCCATTCAGCCTGTCGCATCTGTGCTGACTCTCTGCAAGAGAAACTCAATGAGTCCCACTCCCCTAACTTTTCCCTGTAGCCCTGCAAATGTTTTACCTTCAGATAATTATCCAGTTCTCTTTAGAAGGCATCAAATGAATCTGCCCCCAATCACATTTTCAGGCAATGCAGTCCAGCACCTTACCACATGCTGTGTAAAAATGTTTTTCCTCATGTTGCTTTGACCCTGTTGCCAATCACCTCAAATCGGTGATCTCTTGTTCTTGTTCCTCCTGCCAACAGAAAGTGTTTCTCCCTTACTACTCTGTCAAGACCTCCACTGATTTTGAACACCTCTAACAAATCTCCTCTTAATCTCTTGGGAAGTACAGCTTCAGTTTCTCCAATCTATCTACGTTGCTGAAGTCCCTCTTCCCAGGAACTATTCTCATGAATCTTTCCTGCACACTCCCTAATGCCTTGACATCCTTCCCAAACTGTGATGCTCAGAACTGGACACAATAATCAGAATTTTATGTCTATGAGTGGGCACGCGCCCGACCCGAAGGACGTGAAATAGCTTAAGATGTCATCAGGAAAGCGTCCTGATGTCGTCCCGCATGTGAACAATCTTCAGGTTGGTAGATGTGCATAGAAGTCGCCCCCACCAGCAATTAAAGGGCCACTTAAGGCCATTAAAAAACCAATTGATTCCGGTTTTATGTTGCCGGTGCAATTTCACACTCATTGCATGGGCAAAACGAAAGGCAGGCAGCCCACTTATAACGAAACCTCATTCAAGGGCAGGATAAAAAGGGTCAGCAGCATTGCCATTGTGAGTAGTGAGGTTTTTGGGAGATAGTTTACTGCTGGTTGCTTATTTAAACTAGACAGCTTCATCTCTGTTCTGAGCTTCAGCCTTGGCATTTCTAGGCTTCATTTCAGGACTCTTGGGGTCTCCAAGGCCCTTGGAGGATTTTGACCATATGGACCCTTCCAGGTATCAGACAGCCTTCTGTAACCCTGGTAATGGGGATGGTGGTCCCTGCAGGTGGCACCTCCTCCTCTGAGGAAGAGAGGGGCAGAAGGGAGAGGTGGCCAGGTGTCCCAATGCAGCTTTTAGTGGAGTGACCTGAGGGAGGTGAGGTGCAGACACAAGGGGCACAGGGCCAGAAGGTAGTCCAAGGTTGAAAGGGCCACAAAAGACGCCACTATCCTGCTGCCAGGGTTTACAGGTGGTGAAGCAGCTGCCTTAATATGTCTGAGGTGCAGTGCCAAAGGGGGCTCCGTCTCTCCAGGGAGAATGTGACCTCCATTTGTCAGATGATTGGGCCTGAGATCAGCTCTGACTGTATGGATGGGCACCCTATGCCAGTGGCTCTAAAGGACACAGTGGTCCTCAACTTCTATGCCTCCGGCTCTTTCCAGGGGTCGGTGGGGGATTTTTGTGGAGTGTCCCTATCAGCTGTCCACAGTTGCATCAAGCTGGTGATTGAAGCTCTGTTCAGCTGGGTAGTGACCTTTATTTATTTCCAAATGGTCAAGACCAGCCAGGCTGAGTGAGTCAGAGGGTTTGCAGTGTTTGCTGGGTTTTCCTGCATGCAGGGTGCAATAGACTGCACACATGTGGCCATCAAGGCACCAGTGGGTCAGCCGGGTGCCTTTGTCAACAGGAAGAACTCCCACTAGATGAACATTCAGATAGTGTGTGACCACAAGATGCAGATTCTGCAAGTCTGTGCAAGGTACCCAGGCAGCTCCCACGATGCTTACATTGTCAGACACTCCCAGGTGCCAAGGCTGTTCAATGTTCCAGCCCGACTGGATGAATGGCTGCTGGGTGACAAGAGCTATCTGTTGAAAAGGTGGCTTATGACACCTCACCGCCATCCAAGAACAGAGGCAGAGCAGCGTTATAATAGGATTCATGCCTCCACAAGGGCAGAGGTAGAGAGGACTTGGGTCTCCTGAAGTCTTCAGAGCCTGGACCATTCAGTAGGGGGCACTACAATACTGCCCCCCAGAATGGGTGTCACTGATAGCGGGTGCATGCTACGCTTTCCACAATCTGCAACTGGCAAGGGGAGACCCACAGGAAGGAGAGGATCTTGAGGCAGCTTCACATGCCACAGATGATGAATCCAGTGGCAAGTCAGAAGAGGAGCCTGGTGAGGAGCATGGTAAGGATGTGGAGGCAGACCTCTGGATCCTTCAGGGAGGCAGGGGCACCAGGGGTGTCTTGATCCAATGCTCCTTCAACTAGGCTGCCAAAGATCTGTTTCCACCTCATGCCAGGCCTGCTGCCTCCAACCCAGATGTTTGCAATTACCCTTTTCTTTGAACCCAAAGTCCACTCAGTGCCTGTTCAATAAAGTTTAGAGCCACTCACGTCCAGCATGAGATACTGGCATGTTCTGCATCTACAAAATTAGTGAAGCATACACAGGCCATTAAGACAAAAGCAAAATTCATATCATGCTGCCACTCACATCAAATGATCATAACAATATAAGGGGTTAATGGCCACACCAGTAAACATATCAACAAAACATGGCAGAACAGGAGTTCGCTCGTGAACAGTCCCTCTTTTGCTCACAGTGCCTTAAACTTAAGTTTGCGAGGGCTGCACTTTGTTCCTCCGCCCCTCGCTGACAATGGCATTGGAGGCAGCCTGCTGACTGTGCTGTCCTGTTGGCCTTGATGACCTTGGTGGTCATCCTCTGGCCAGTGGAGTATTCTTTTTTATTCATTCACAGGGTGTGGGCTTCACTGGCTCGGTCAGCATTTATTGCCCATCCCTAATTGCTCTTGAGAAGGTGGTTGTGAGCTGCCTTCTTGATCCACTGCAGTCCATGTGGTGTAGGTACACCCACAGTGCTGTTAGGAAGCAAGTTCCAGGATTCCAGGAAGGAACAGTGATATATTTCCAAGTCGGGATGGTGAGTGACTTGAAGGGGAACTTCCAGGTGGTGGTGTTCCCATCTATTTGCTGCCCTTGTCCTTCTAGATGGTAGTGGTCGTAGGTTTGGGAGGTGCTGTTGAAGGAGCCTTGGTGAATTCCTGCAATGCATCTTGTAGATGGAACACACTGTTGCTGTCGTGCGTCGGTGGTGGAGGGAGTAAATGTTTCTGGATGTGGTGCCAATCAAGTGGGCTGCTTTGTCCTGGAATGTGTCAAGCTTCTTCAGTGTTGTGGGAGCTGCACTCAGCTAAGCAATTGGAGAGTATTCCATCACGTTCTTGACTTGTGCCTTGTAGATGGTGAACAGACTTTGGGGAGTCAGGAGGTGAGTTACTCATTGCAGGATTCCTAGCTTCTGACCTGCTCTTGTAGCCATAGTATTTATATGGCTAGTCCAGTTCAGTTTCTGGTCAATGGTAACCTCCAGGATATTGATAGTGGGGGATTCAGTGATGGTAATGCCATTGAATGTCAAGGGGCGATGGGTAGATTCTCTCTTGTTGGAGATGGCCATTGCCTGCCACTTGTGTGGTGCGAATGTTACTTGCCACTTTTCAGCCCAAGCCTGGATATTGTCCAGGTCTTGCATGCTTTTAGACATGGACTGCTTCAGTATCTGGGGAGTCGGAAAAGATGCTAAACATTGTGCAATCATCAGCGAACATCCCCACTTCTGACCTTATGATGGAAGGAAGGTCATTACTGAAGCAGCTGAAGACGGTTGGGCCGAGGACACTATCCTGATGAACTCCTGCAGTGATGTCCTGGAGCTGAGATGACTGACCTCCAATTACCACAACCATCTTCCTTTGTGCTAGGCATGACTCTAACCAGTGGAGAGATTTGCCCTGATTCCCACTGACTGTAGCTTTGCTAGGGTACCTTGATGCCGCACTTGATGTCAAGGGCAGTCACTCTCACCTTGCCTCGGGAAAGCAGTTCTTTTGTCCATGTTTGAACCAAGGCTGTAATGAGGTCAGGAGCTGAGTGGCCTGGCAGAACCCAAACTGGGCATCAGCAAGCAGGTTATTTCTAAGCAAGTGCCGCTTGATAGCACTGTTCGTAACCCCTTCCATTACTTTACTGATGATTGAGAATAGGCTGAAGGGGCGGTAATTGATCGGGTTGGATTTGTCCTGCTTTTTGTGTACAGGTCATACCTGGATAATTTTCCACATAGACAGGTAGATGCCAATGTTTTGGCTGGACTGGAATAGCTTGGCTAGGGGCGCAGCAAGTTCTGGAACACAAGTCTTCAGTGCTATTGCCAGAATATTGTCAGGGCCCATAGCCTTTGCAGTATCCAGTGCCTTCAGCCATTTCTTGGTACCATGTGGAGTGAATCAAATTGGCTGAAGACTGGCATCTGCAGTGCCAGGAACCTCCGGAGGAGCCTGGGTTGGATCATCCACTCGGCACTTCTGACTGAAGATTGTAGCAAATGTTTCAGCCTTATCTTTTGCACTGATGTGCTAGGCTCCCCCCATGAATTGAGGATGGGGATATTTGTGGAGACTCCTCCTCCAGCGAGTTTTTAAATTGTCCACCAGCATTCATGGCTTGATGGGCCAGGACTGCAGAGTTTAGATTTGATCGGTTGATTGTGGAATCGCTTGGCTCTGTCTATCACTTGCTGCTTATGCTGTTTGGCATGCAAGTCGTCCTGGGTTATAGCTTCACCAGGTGGACACCTCATTCTTAGGTGTGCCTTGTGCTGCTGCTGGCATGCTTCCTGCACTCTTCATTGAACCAGGGTTGATCCCCTGGCTTGATGGTTATGGTAGGGTGGAGGATATGCTGGGCCATGAGGTTACAGTTTTTGTTTGAGTACAATTCTTCTGCTCCTGATGTCCCACAGTGCCTCATGGATGCCCAGTCTTGAGCTGCTAGATCTGTTTGAAATCTATCCAATTTAGCACGGTGGTAGTGCCACATAGCACAATAGAGGGTATCCTCAATGACTGTGCGGTGGTCAATCCTACCGATAATGTCATAGGCAGATTCATCTGCGGCAAGCAGGTTGGTGAGGATGAGGTGAAGTATGTTTTCCCTCTTGTTGGTTCCCTCGCTACCTGCCACAGACCCAGTTTAGCAGCTATGTCCTTTAGGACTTGGCCAGCTCCATCAGTAGTGATGCTACCAAGCCACTCTTGGCGATAGACATTGAAGGCCCCACCAAAAGCACTTTCTGTGACTATGTCAGGCTGTTGCTTGACTAGTCTGTGAGATAGGTCTCCCAATTTTGGCACTAGCCAGATGGTAGTAAGGAGGACTTTGCAGGGTCAACAGGGCTGAGTTTACCGTTGGTGTTTCAGATACCTACTCAATGCTGGGTGGTCCATCTGGTTTCATTCCTTTTTTGAGACTTTGTTGTGGTTTGATACAACTGAGTGGCTTGCTAGGCTGTGGCATTTAAGAGTCAACCACATTGGTGTGGGCCTGGAATCACATGTAGGCCAGATGAGGTAAGGACGGCAGATTTCCTTCCCTAAAGGACATTAGTGAACCAGATGGGTTTTTATAACAATCCCAATGGCGTCATGGTCATCACTAGACTTTTAATTCCAGATTTTTATTGAATTCAAACTTCACCATCTGCTGTGGGGGGGATTTCAACCTGGGTCACCGGAGCACTACCCTGGGTCTCTGGATTACTTGTCCAGCGACAAAATCACTATGCCATCGCCTCCTCTGTGCTGGCCCCACCTGCGAGGCAGTGACCAGTGCCATGGCTGGCCCCTCCCCAGTCATCGGAGACTCATCAGATGTCACGGTCACTGGCAGAGAGGTGGAGGAGCTGTTGCTGTCACCCAGAGCACCCTGAGAGGAACCCGCAGAGATGACAAGCAGCTCGTGCGCCATCAGGAAGTCGCATTGGATCTCCCTGCTCATTATTGATGCCTATGCACCTAGATGGGAAACTGGGTGCCTCATCCATCTCCCACATTGAAACTGGCTTCCCTAGGTCATTGCCTGTGTGAGGGCTTGCAGGTCCAAGTGCAACCCCAAGAACCCCTGATTCCATTCCTGGATCTACCTCTCCATGGGAGTTGCTACTCTCTCCATGGAGGAGTCATTGTGCTTGGCCATGAGGGTCAATGCAGTGCTCATGCTCCGCTTGGACCCCTCCATCACGGAGACCATGGCACACACAGTCTCATGGATCTCCGCCAGATCGTCCCACATACCCCGCTGGACATCTAGCATCTGCCGCCTAATGAACAACTCCAGAGGCTCATCATCAGCCTTCGACTCAGCATCATCCTGGACTCTAGTGGTCTTCCGACTGCTGGCATCTTGGGCACTCTCTGCCTCTGCCTGCTCCTCAAGTGAGTATGACATGCTGTAAACACTATGCATCAACATTCTGGCCGATGATCTAATGCCCAAGGTGTTGGTATTTGTGCTGGTGCTTAGTTTAGTGAGGGGGTGTGACACTGGTGCATCTTAAGCCCCATGGCCCTCTGGCGTCAAGGCTGGTTCTTCAAGGTCCAGCATTTGTGGGCAAGCTGGTGATTCCAGGAAAGAACAATGACATATCATCATTAGTTTAAGTCATCACACTGTCACTGTGGATGTCAGGTACCCTGGTGAGACAATGGAGGTCTGCATCATGGTGCCATTGTCTTTCAATGATCAATGGGGACTCCAGGTTTGAGGCTCCCAGTAATGATTAGACTACACAAGAATGTTTGCACAATCTGACACTCTCACCCTTGTGCACTTCACTCTTACCTTGGTCAGAACCCCTGCTTCTCCACGACTGGCTGACCGAGGTTGGTGGTGGCACTCAGTTCCAAAGCATCCATCTTGTACCTCGTCAGAATGAGGAGGTTTGGGAGGCTGCCGTCTGTCTTAGTTCTTTCACTGGAATTATGATTCCTCTTCTCCTGAAATGACAGAGGAGCATTGATTTGTCCACTCCCTATGTGCAGCGCCATTGCAGGGATGTGTTAAGTGCTATGTTTTGGTCAGAAGAATGATGCAGATACACAATATAAAATAAAGATTACAATGCTAAATGGGGTGCAGGAGCAGAGGGACCTATGTGCACAAATCATCGAAAGTGGCAGTCAATTTGGGAAAGCAGTTAATTAAGTCAATGGGACCCTAAGCTTTAGGAGCATACAGTTCAAAAACAAGGACCCCTCCCCTCTGGGACACCTTGCAGGGAACATCCAAATCATGGCCCTCAAAATGCAAGGCACTCAGGCCAAGCAGCCAGGGCTCACTTCCTTGGCCGGTACCTATGTCAGTGACAGTTGGCATTCAGACTCTAACACTCCTGAGATCCACAGTGGGGACAGGCAGTCCTTAACACTTCTCCACACTGATCCATGCCAACTCGATACTCATCCTTGACGAGTGCAGCAAATTGTTGAACCTTTGCAGCACTGCACCCACGTGCGCTACACAACATCGTGGCCACTAACCTCGGCTGTCATCTTCTCCCAAGCTTTGTTGGCCAAGTGCAGTGGCCTTCTCCTGCCATCCCTGGGTACTAGAGTGTCCTGCCTGACACCGATCTCTTCCACAAGGGCTGCAAGGCACTCATCAGAGAAACCGGGGAGCCGAGTGCCCAGCCGACTTGCCCTCCCGCCTGATGTCTCCAGCCACTGGTGAGGCCATTGCTCGAATAAAATGGTTTCTTGGACAGACTCCAAAGATTCTCCCCTGGCAGCATTCGGGGAGCTGCCTCTGCTGGTTTTAAAGCACCCACCGAGTCACCATTGGATCCGGCGCCCAACAGGTTCCCTTCCTGACCATTCAGAAGATGCATTTCATGTTGGGCGGTCCATAATTGGCCACCCAGCATGAAATCACATTTGCAACCCGACCGCGGCCTGGAGCAGATTCCACATCCACTTCCGCTTCTGCCGACTTGGCGTGCATGCCAAGCATGAAATTCAGGCCAAATTCCAATTGAGGCCAAACCAGTGTTTTATACATGTTTATCATAACATCCTTGCTCTTGCACTGTATGGTCCTAAAGCGTAGGGGCCCATTGACTTAATTAACTGCTTTCCCAAACTGCCTGCCACTTTCGATGATTTGTGCACATAGGTCCCTCTGCTCCTGCACCCTATTTAGCATTGTAATCTTTATTTTATATTGTGTCTCTGCATTATTCCTCTGACCAAAACATAGCACTTAACACGTCCCTGCGTTAACTTTCACCTGCCACTTGTATGCCTATTCCACAAACCTGTCTCCGTCCTTTTAAAGTTTAGCCCTATTCTCCTCATAATTCACAATACTTCCAAGTTTTGTGTCACCCACAAATTTTGAAATTGGGCCCTGTATACCAAGGTCTAGGACATTAACATGGATTAAGAAAAGCAGTCCTGCTAGTGGGAACCCCGCTATATGAACTGGTTGTAGTGTAGCCCACTGGAGTGGGCTAGCTTGTGGGTAGGCATACATAATCGTGGGGGGAAGCCGTGCATCCCATTCCTTCCGGCGGGAAAGCTGACTCTCGTTAAGTCAGTGGCAGGAACGGTCTGATGCATGGAACCTGCCTGCTAGCTAATTAGGCTCATTATTAAGCCACTTTAAGGTCATTATCCCTGAGCCCACCAGTATTTTGTGGTGGCTCAGGGGTTCTCCTGAACTTGCATGGGTTTCCCGTGCTTTCTGAAGGCAGCCCAGCAAGAGCTGTTGGGTTTGACAGCAGCCTCTCAGAGGTCCCCCTGTCAAAGACACTTAGTGCCCACTTGAGGGACCTTATTTTGGGAAGGGGGTGGGGTCGCCGCTGAGAACCACTCCCTTTTCATCTGACCCTGCTTCCTCCCCCTCACTGTTGACCCCCTCCCCATGTCCCCTAAATGGCTTTACTCAGCTCTCTTCAGGAATCCCATGGTGATCTCTGATGAAGGTTTTACTGCTATTAGGCAGGAGCCACCACTCCTAGTGACGCTGCTGGCATTGGAGAGTTGCTAACCTCAGATTGGCTAGGACTCTCAGCGGGCAGGATTTTTGCTGCAGGGAATCCTAAACTCTGGGGATGTCCTGACACTGGCCAGTTAAGTGCCTGAGAGGCACTTAATTTAGTTAGGCCTGCCGCACTGAAGCTGTCCAGGACCCAAGGCAGGAACATTAAATTCAGCCCTATATTTTCCTTCAGACTGAAAAACAACTGTTCACCACTACTCTGTTTCCTATCGCTCAGCCAATTTCATATCACACTGTTACTGTCCCTTTTATCCCATGAGATCTGTTCTCACTGACAAGCTTGTTATGTTGGTACCTGGTCAAGTGTCTTTTAGAAGTCCACGTAAACCACATCAACCATATTACGCTCCTCACCCTCTCTGTTATGTCAGCACGAAACTTAAACAATTTAGTTAAAAATAATTTTCCCATAACCAAACTGGATTTTCTTAAATCATTAGCAGTTGCCCAAGTGACTGTTAATCTTGTCTTGAATTATCGTTTTTGAAAGCTTCCCTACCACCCAAGTTAAATTGATTGGCTTGTAGTTGCTGGGATTATAATTTTTGAATGAGGGTGTAGTACTTGCAATTCTTCAGTCCTCTGGCATCACTCTGTATCTAAGGAAGACTGGAAAATTGTGGCTAGTGCCTTGGAAATGTACCTCAGTCTCCTTGGATGCACCTCATTTTGTCCTTTGTGAGTCATTTAATTTAAGTAGTCAGCCTATCTAATATTTCCTCTTTATCAATGTTTAGCCCATCAGCCGAGAGAAGAATTGAATTCCCTTTTATATTAGCTGCCAGTCTCATTTCATACTCTCTGCTTTTCTTGTTTCTTCACTTCTCTTCTGAACCTTCTGTACCTGGTTCTCAATCATATTATCCACCTTTCTGCTTCATCTTATTCTCTAGCTCTTCCATAATCAGTGAGCTTTGGATTTCTTTGCTCTACTTTTTCTTGTGATGGGAATGTACCTTGACTGTACCTAAATATTTCCTCTTTAAAAGCAGTCCATTTTCCATTACAGTTTTGCCTAACAATCCTTAATTTAAATTTACCTGGGCCAGATCTGTTTTCACCCCATTAAAGTTGGTCCTCCCACAATTAGTTACTTTCACTCTGGATTGGTCCTTGTCCTTTTCAATAGCTAACCTATGATCACTGTCGCCAAAATGTTCCCCTACTGGCAATTGATCCATTTGAACCATCTCATTACCAGAACCAGATCCAGCACAATGCCTCTTTACTTGTTGGACTGGAACATATTGATCTAGGAAATCCTCCTGAACACACCCTAGAAACTCTTGCCCCTCTCTGCCCTTTAAACTATTACCATCTCAGTCTATGTCAGGAGAATTAATATCCTTGATTATAACCACCCTATAATTCTTACATCTCACTGTAATTTCCTTTCAAATTTTTCTCCTATGTCTTTCCCAATAATTGGTGACCCACAGAATACACCCACAAGTGTAATCATACCACAAATGTTATTTAGCTCTAACCAAGTAGATTCTGTCCTTGACTTCTCTGGGACATCCTCTCTCTCCAGCACTGTAATGTTTGCCTTAATCAATATTGGTGTCCCGACTCCTTTTTTTCCCTCCCTATCTTCCCTGAACATTTGGGTCAATTTTGCGAGTGGAAGTAATGCTCGTCCACCACCACTGCCCTCATCCCACCAAAAGAAGGATAGTCAATGCCTCAATGATCAATGCTCAACAAGGCCACCTTACAGCAATAATATGCTGTGGGTGGCATTAAGCAGGTGAGGGTCAGACTTCTGTCCCTCAGTGGGACCAAGTCCTACCTTCAAGAGCTGCCAGCCGACCTGATGGGCCGACAGCTCTAGCAGTCTCAGTAGTGCCAGAGGTCAGTAGTGGACACGGCTGGGGCTGCAAGCAGTCCCACAGAGAAGATCTTTGGATCCCAGACTATGGTAAGTACCAGGCTTTTAGGGCAGGGAAGGATCAGGGAGCCTAAGGCTTTGGGGGGGGGGGGGGGGGGGGTGAGGCGGGGGGGGGGGGGGGGGGGGGGGGGGGGGGGGGGGGGGGGGGGTGCGGTAGCGTAAGGGTACAGGATTTCAAGGCCAGGTGGGGGCAAACAGAGTGGTGGGTAACATCTTTGGGGATGCCCTTGATGCACACAGGGCATTCCCAAAAGATGCGCCCCCTTCCTTCCCCCCTTTTCCATAAAGTTGTTTAAAAAAACTATCTTCAGTCTCTTTCTCACCCACCCACACCAAATATTTTATGGTGTGGGCAGTGTATTATTTGGATCAATTGGCTTGTTAACAAGCTCAATAGCCCATTAATTATTTATTTAAAAATGGCGGGCAGGCTGCTGATTTCGGAGCCCACCCACCTACTGTATTATGGGGGCTGGATTAGGGTAGGCATGAAGAGGGTAGACAGGCTAGCCATCTGTCACATTTTACCTGCCCACCTGACCCCTGCCACTGTAAAATCCAGCCCCTTTTATCCAGGACTATTTATTATCCAATCCTTCTTTGACCTGGTCTTCTTTGACCAGGTTTCAATTATCACCACAACATTATATTTCCACATAGCTATCTGTGCCTGGAGCTCACTAACCTTATTTACCACACTGCACACATTCACATATATGCACAGTAACACTAATTTGGGGCCTGTTACATTTTTGCTTACTCTGACTCCATCTAATACTTTGCCAAGAGTTATCTGTCTCGCCCAGTTCTCTGTGCACTTTGTTTTTCCCTCTCTAATATTACCTCCTAATTCTCACATGCCTGCCAAGTTTGCTTAAACCCACCTCAATAGCACCAGTTAATTGCCCAGCATGGAAATTGGTCCCGGCTCTGTTTCGGTGCAACCCATCCAGCCTGTACAAGTTCCATCTCCCCTAGAACTGCTCCAAATTTCTGAGGAATCTAAAGCCCCTCCCTCCTGCACCATCTCACAACCACACATTCATAATTTCTGTCTTCTTATTTCTATTTTCACTTGTATGGGATGGTGGTGTGTGTCAGCTCCACCTCTGACTTCTGAGCAGTCCGAATCGCTCCCACTCCCTGGGTCTAGACCTTGGACTTATTTGGCGGTTGTGACAAAGTGCAGCAGACAACTGGTTTAGGTGCAAGAAAACAAAAATTGGGTTTATTGAAGTCACAAGTGAACTTACAACATTAGGATTACACTGAGATTATACAGACCTACAAAGTACACTTAGTTAAGAATGAGGAACACACGGCATAACAAGGGAAAATCATGCTACTTATCCCCTTACGCTTGTCCCACCCCCAAAACCTAACTAAATTGAACTAGGAGAGGTCGGGGATCATGTTCATCAACCCAGGGTTCTTTGACAGTTCAAAATCCAGCCAGGTAAGCTGGTTACAGATTTTGGGGTACGCTGTTTGTGTCCTCTGGGGCCTGCCGTCGCCACATGGTCCTGATCTGTGGAATCTGCAAAGATTCTTCAGTTGGGTGGTGGGCGTGGTTGTGGGTGGTCAATCTTCGTGGAGGGCTGTGGTTGCGGCCTTGTTGTCTTCAGTTGAACCTGCCACCCCATGTCCCTCGCCTGCGGGCTGCAAACCTCCAGATCTCCTCCCCCTGCTTGGCTCAGCTACCTCTCCCTGTTTAAAACCCTGCTTCAACCACTCCAAAGCTGCTCATCCTCCTGTGTCCCCTTCACCTTCGTAACTGGTGGCCCAGTTATACGTTTTTTTGAATTTCTTATCTCAATCCAAATCAAGGTTAGTTCTTTGTCTGATTTTGGTGGATTTCCCCAGATAATTGTTGTCTCATTGTTCTTAATAGGCTCATATAATATTTATCGTTGTCTTCCTGTCCCCATAACTAGTCTTGAACTGAAAGCTACTGGATATGTGGAGAGTTGATAGGTTCGCATTATTACATTGATTGCGGCCTTCCTGTCTTAGTAGTTAGTACGATTATTTATGCAAGATTTTGATGGGCTTTAGTTTCGTGTAAGATGAAATCTTTCTCTGGGTTGATTGTTTTAAAGGGAAAAATGCGTATTCTGTCTCCTCTCATTACAGGCAACAATCCACACTGCACTCAACGATCCCGGGCATGTCCAGTCCCAGGCCTTCATGGGTTGCAGGGTTCAACACTTAACTCAGCAGTTGGGTCTTCTGCCATAAAAGTGCAAAAAGTCATATTCTTGTTGATGATATGAAAAATGTAGGAATTTTGAGAACCCTTCACACTTGTGCCTAGTACTGGGATATTCCAGCGATTACTACTGTTGAGGTCTTCCTTGCTATTTTCCATCCAAGCTCCCTAAATTCTGATTGTAGGATCACATCCCTCTTTCTATCTATGTTGTTGGTACCAACATGGACCTTGACCACTGGCTGTACACCCTAACCCTTCAGAGTGCTCTGCAGCTGCTCAGCTGAAACCAGGGAGGCAACATACCATCTTGGATTCATGCCTGATACTGCAGAATTGCCTGTCTGTTCCCCTAATTATTAACTCCCTTATCACTACTACTTTTCCAATATTCCTCCTGCACCTGCTGTACAGCTGAGTCAGCCATGGTGCCATGAATTTGGTTCTGGCTGCACTTGCCAGGTGAACCATCAGTCTCACCGGTATTGAACTGAATACTAGCTGTAGAGTTATGGACGCTCAGGGGACTCCTGTACGACCTGCCTGGTCCTTCTTGCCTACCTAATGCTCAGCCATTCCCTCTCTGCCAGCATACCCTTATGTGGTGGGGTGACCACACATCTAAAAATGTTATCCAACTCACAACATCACAGATGCACTGCAGCGATGCCAGTTGCTGCTCAAGCTCTGAAACCTGGATCTCAAGCTGCTGCAGCTGATGACACTTCCTGCAGATGCAGTTATCCAGGGCATGAGAAGGATCCTGAAATTTTCCACATGGTGGAATTTGAACTCATGTACCTGGATCATATGTCCAGGCCTCTGGATGATATAACCACCTTGCTTTCAGACCCCCATATCCAGTCCAATATGTCCGAGATTCAACAGTGCGACTGAACTGCACTGGGCTGGACTGATGAAAGGCTTGCCCTTCCGTTTACAGACTTGTCTCTGTTGGTCATTATTCAAACAATGAGGCCACAAAGAGAAGTCCTCTGCCCTGAGGAAGGCCAAAGGAAGCCAGCCAGCCAGACCAAGCAGGCGTGGCTTCAAGTAGTTGAGGTGGGGAACAGCAGGATTGTGGTGCCCAAGACCTGGATTAGCAAAAGGTGTAATGGCCACATGAGATCCTACAATTCTCAGCTGGCAGCCATCACTCACTCACCTCCTGAGCATTCTCCTGCACAGCACTCCTCTGACTGACACACCTTGCTGTCACACACTTTCTCTTCTCTCCAGCCTCCTCATCAAATCTCCATTTCATCAGACAACACTCACACTCACTTGCAATCTTTTGCCTTCTTGCATTCATTCCACACACTCACCCTCCTGTCAATCCTCCATCTTCAGCAATCAGTTCACTCCTCACACTCTGCCTTTTCTCATTGCAGGAGAAGACAGTCCACATTGCAGGGAGATGCAGAGAGCCAGGTGTGGAGCTGCAGCTATGGCCACTCTGACACCGATGAAGGAGGAAACACTAGATAACGGCATCAGGCTGCTGCTGATCAAGAGATGGAGGTGGCTTGGGGTCTGGTGACAACATTAGATATCACTCTGCCACTATGGCACTGAACAGTCCCTCTGTTGAAGCAATGTCACCGATACTTTAAATGTCATGATCTGCATTATGCTAACTTTGGAATCCAATTTCACCTACTTTTTGCACTAACTCAAGCCTTTCATCTCTCCCAAGTGCATTGACGGTGCCAATGGAGGAGATGAGAGAGGAGCCTGAGGAGTGCCTGGAGGAAGACCAGCACTCTGAGGATGCACCATCACATGACTCTTGCCTACCTTCTGCCAGTGCAGGTAACTCAGCCTGGTGGATCCAGCCTCTCAGATCGACCAGGTGGCACATGGTGAGGAGCACAGCACATGGTGAGCAGGTACAGGGCCTGGAGACAGGGACAGCAGTGGAGAGTCCCTGTCAGAGCACGCAGGGCACATTACATTCTGCTCAGCTAAACTCAGATGCAGAGCCTTGGGAGTTACACCTATGAACATACGAACAAGGGAAAGGAGTCGGCCATTTGGCTCCTTCAGCCTGCTCCACCATTCAATAAGATCATGGTTGATCTGATGGTAACCTCAAATCTGCATTCCACCTACCCCCAATAACTTTCACCCCTTGCTTGCCAAGAAGCTATCCACCTCTGCCTTAAAAATATTCAAAGACTCTGCTTCCACCACCTTTTCAGGAAGAGAGTTCCGAAGGCTCATGACCCTCTGAGAGAAAAAAAATTGCCTCATCTCTGTTTTAAATGGGCAAGCCCTTATTTTTAAACAGTGACCCCATGTTCTAGATTCTCCCACAAGAGAAAACATCCTCTCCACATCCACCCTGTCAAGACCCCTCAGGATCTTATATGTTTCAATCAAGTTGCCTCTTACTCTTCTAAACTCCAGTAGACACAAGCCTAATCTCTCCAACCCTTCCTCATAAGACAAACCACCCATTCAAGGTATTAGTCTGGTAAACCTTCTCTGAACTGCTTCCAACGCATTTACATTATTCCTTAAATAAGGTGACCGATATTATACACAGTACTCCAGATGCGATCGCACTAGTGGTCTGTATAACTGAGGCATAATCTCCCTACTTTTGTATTCAATTCCCCTCACAATAAATGATAACATTCTATTAGCTTTCCTGATTACTTGCTGTACCTGCATTCTCGCTTTTTGTGATTCATGCACTAAGGCACCCAGATCTCTCTGCATCTCAGTGCTCTGCAATCTCTCACCATTTAGATAATGTGCTTCTCATTTATTTTTCCTGCAAAAATGTGTAATTTCATATTTTACCACATTATACTCCATTTTCCGGGTGTTTGCTCACTTACTTAACCTATCTATATCTTTTTATGGCCTCCTTATGTCCTCTTCACAGCTTACTTTCCTACCTATCTTTGTGTCATCAGCAAATTTAGTGAACATCCCATCCATCCCTAAATCCAAGTAGTTTATATAAATTGTAACCAGTTGCGGTCCCAGGGCTGATCCCTGTGGCACACCACTCGTCACATCTTGCCAACCTGAAAAAGACCCATTTATGCCTACTCCCTGCTTCCTGTTAGCCAGCCAATCTTCTATCCATGCCAATATGTTACCCCCTATACCATGAGCTTTTATTTTACTCAACAGCCTCTGATGTGGCACTTCATCAAATGCTTTCTAGAAATCTAAATACAGTACATCCACTGATGCCCCTTTATCCACAGCATATGTTACTTCCTCAAAAACTCTAATAAGTTGGTTAAACATGATTTCCCTTTCACAAAACAAAACTCTGCTTGATTACCTTGAAATTATTGAAGTGCCCTGACTTTTTAATAATAGCTTCTATCATTTTCCCTATGACAGACGTTAAGCTAACTGGCCTGTAGTTTCCTGCTTTGTATCTCCCTCCCTTTTTGAATAGTGGAGTTACATTTTCTATCTTCCAATCTAAAGGGACCTTCCCTAAATCTAGGGAGTTTTGAAAAATTAAAACCAAGTATCTCACAAACCATTTCTTTTAAGACTTTAGGATGAAGTTCAACAGGTCCTGGACACTTGTCAGTCCGCAGCTCCAACAATCTATTCAGTACCACTTCCCTGGTGATTGTAATTTCCCTGAGTTCCTCCCACACTTCCATTTCCTGATTTATAGCAGCTTCTGGGATGGTACTTGTATCCTCCATAGTGAAAACTGATGCAAAATACCTGTTCAATTCATCTGCCATCTCCTTGTTTTCCATTATTAATTCTCCAGACTCACTTTCTATAGGACCAACGCTCAGTTTGTTAATTCTTTTCTTTTTAAAATATTTATAGAAACTCTTACTATCTGTTTTTATATTTCTGGCTTTCTCTCGTATTTGAATTTTCCCCTCCTTATTAGTCTTTTTGTCACCCTTTGCTGTTCCTTATATTATGTCCAATCTTCTAGCCTTTCACCTATCTTTACATAATTGTATATTTTTTCTTTAGGTTTGATACTATCTTTAACCTTTCCAGTTAACCATGAATGGTGTGTCCATCCCTTGGACTTTTTCTTACTCGAGGGAATGTATCTATTCTGTGTATTCTGAAATATCTCCTTAAATGTTTACTACTGCATCTCTATTGACCTATCCCTTATCCTAATTTGCCAATTCATTTTAGCCAGCTCTGCTTTCATGGCCTCAGCATTGCCCTTACTTAAGTTTAAAAACATAGTTTCAGACCCACTCCTCTCCCCTTTAAACTGAATGTAAAATTCAATCATATTATGGTTGCTGCTACCTAGGGGAGCCTTCACTATGAGATCATTAATTAATCCCATCGCATTGCGCAATACCAGGTCTAGTATAGCCTGCTCTCTGGTTGACTCCAGAACACGCTTTTCTAAGAAACTATATCAAAAACATTGTCCCTCAGTACTGCTCTGGAGTTTCAGCCTAGGTTATGTGCTCAGGTCTCTGGAGTGGGGTTCAAACCTACAGCCTTCTGGCTCAATGGTGTGTTCCCAACTCAGTCAAGGCTAGCACAAAATATATGTACAAGATATAATGGCCCTGATTTTGCTTTCACCATTCACCTCATTGGTGGTTGTCCATTGACTTTTAATGGGCTTGTCAGGTGGGACTTCCCATAATCCGGCTTCTATCTTAGTGCTGCACCCTCTATAGGGATTTGTGATGTCTGACATGTGAACAGTTCAAGCCACTGCAAAGCTCTTCAATCAATCGGATTGAAACATCTGCACTAATAAATGCAGATTCTAAGCTACGAATAAAAAAAACAGGAAATATAATTTTAATAACTCTAACAATGATTTCCTTCAGAGAGAATGAGTCTCCAAATTTGTAAATAGCTTTTTCAGGGCGAGAGAGGTTGTTCAGCAATAATTATCACTTATTATGCTGTTAAAAAAAATCTCTTACTCCTGAATGCACTAGCCCTAACCTTTTCAGCCATTTTTAGTGGGTAACCAGTGGGCACACACCCCAAGTTCATGCCATTACCATGGTTTCAGTGCCAGGTCCATCTGCAACAGCATACCCTGTGGAGCAGCCGGGCATATCTCAACAGCAGCTTTTGGATTTTCATGTTTAACTGCATTTATGTGGACACCAGAAGTTGCTATCAGATTTACCCTGTAATAAGGACGAGCATTGATAACATCACTATTATTATTACAGCACAGTCCAGGTCATGATAAATATTTTCCCTCTTCTTTTTCTGACTGTGTTAATGTATCTGACCAACTTTTATTTTTCAATTTTACAGTAGGATTTACACCCTAAATATTAACTGGTCTATTTCTCCATAGATGCTGACTGGCCAGCTGTGTGTTTCCAGAATTTTCCATTTTTACCTGTGTGTTTCTCCAAGTCTTCCATCGTCCAAAATATTCCCAAATTCAGGAGTGCATTTTACATTCTGAGCAGATGGAACTGCTTGTAGCTTACCAGGTAACCATGGATAAAAATAAATACTGCTAGTTTTACATAACTGCAAATGTCATGTTAACACCCATGTTACAGAAGAGCAAAATTGATTGCACTGCACATAAGCTTCCATTGAACAACATGACTGCAGCAGAACATGATAATTCATGCCATGGTTCTAAAATCAAGTAATCTGCTTTAAAGCCAATTACATTTTTGCAGGTAGCTTGTCTGTTCCCAGTAGCAACTTGGGAATAGCAATTGGACTCTAATTTGATAATGCATAATCAAATTTTCACAATGTCATCTTGTTCACTCAAAAATCTAATGCTGCTGTATGAAGAAAAGGTGTAATGAAAATGGTTAAAGAGCTTCCTAAGCTCTTTCTGCTCCAGAGTGTAAAGTGGTTTGGCCTTCTCAATTCCACTTTTCCTCTTGTGTTTAATTTAGTATCATAGGGGAGAATTTTTGGCCTGGTGAGCGGGGACGGGGCCCGCTCGCCGAGGCGTAAAATGACATGCAGTGATGTTGGGCATGCGTCCCGATGTCATCGCCCGCCGAACTGTCAAAGGCCTGTTAAGGCCAATTAATTAACTAATTGAGAAAGCTGCCCGTCCAACCTTGAGGTTGGAGGGCAGGTGAAGGGCTCAGGTAGCCTTCACATTTTTCATGGAACCTCAACCACAGGCGGGATGAGATTTCATGAATGTTTTTGAAATCTTGGAAAAAATTTTAATAAAATTAATATACATGGGCAGAATTTTCTGTCTGTCAGTGGGCGGATCCGACTCAATCTCCGGCGGGCGGGGAGACGATCCCCGCCGGAGAAACGGGCCCCGCCACCATTTTACGTGGGTGGGCCAATTAAGGCCTGTCCAGAGTGACGTCTGGTGGGAAGTGCTATGTGCTTCCTGTGTGGGCAGGTGGGGGGTGGGGGGGGGAGGGGGAGGGGGGTGGGTGGGGGGCGGAATTCCCCAAAAACGAGAGTGCGCTCTTTCATGCATGAGCACGAAAAAGCCACATCACCCTGAGGCTAAGTGCAGCCTCAGGGGGATCGCTGACACTTTTAAAAATATTAAAAATAGAAAAAAAAATTCTCTAACATGTCCCCCTCATGTGACACTGTCACATGAGATGGGACATGTTCATAATTAACACAAATTTATTAAAAACTTTAAAACACTGCATGAAACCTCATCCTGCCCGTAGATGAGGTTTTATGTTTTTTATATTTGCCGCCGGGGCTCCTGGCCTGTCCACCAACCTTAAGGTTGGACGGACAGGTACACTAAGTACTTCAATTAATCTGTCAATGGCCTCAATTGGCCACTGACAGGTCGGCTGTGTGGACAGCTGGTTTTGCTGCGGGCCCGCCTTCCTGTAAATTTAAATGGGGCGGGATGACATCGGGGGTTCTGGCCAACGTCATCTCGCGTCATTTTATGCGTTGGTGAGCGGACCCCGCCCCCTGCTCGCCGACGGCAAAATTCTGCCCCATGTCCCAGCTCATGTGACAGTTTCACATGAGGAGGCATGGCTTAAAGATTTTTTTCTCTTTTATTAAACTTTAGAAACTTTAAACTAATCTCCCTGAGGCACCTCAGGGAATGCTCGGTGCTTCCGGATGCACATCACGCTGGCCGGCCCTTAATTTGCCCGCCCATGTAAAATGGCAGCACGGACCCGATTGGGGCTGCCGATCAGATCCATGCCCGCTCCCCACAACCGCTCCCCCCCCCACCCAAAACGGGGGGAAAATTCTCCCCATATGTTTGGTTCAAGATTAAATGAAAACGTTCCTGAATAATTAACCCTATGACCTGGTTTTACCTGACAGTTTGGTTTCATTTAGTACTTTTTCCCAGAATCCTATTGATCCTGATCTCAAATTTTGGTTTAGCGACAGCATCAAACCTACACTTCTATGACATATTCATGCAACCAGAGACACACCATAAATTCTTTAATGTGTCAATAGAGTTTTATTTATCTTAATCAAATCTCCCCTTGCTAAAAGCTTGATGAACTATGCACAAACTACTGGTCAACTGTCAAATGGGTGAACTGTTCCCAGGCTTCCACCAATGCTCTTAGTCAGCTACTAAGAACCATGCATGAATATCTTTGCAACAACTTATTCTATGGTTGCCATTTGCTGAGGAAGTGTTAGTGTCTTGCTGGGTGTTCCTAGCTAGGTTCTGTTCAGAAGAACAAAGGGTGATGGAGGAGTTGGGTTGAACTTGTGTCCCTTTGTTCATTGAGCTACATATTAGTACTTCAAAATGCAGGACAACTGCACCACCCTGCTATGAAAACTGTCAGATATGATTGCATCTTTCATTGTGCGAATAATGCTGGCCTATTTTTATTTCTCAGCTAACCACCAAAGACAGCGTAACTGGCCATTCATTTCATTGTTATTTGTGTGATCTTCCTCTGTACAAACTAACTGTCAACTTTGCCTAAAAATACTTCAAATGTAAATCATCAGCTTGAAAGCATTTTGCCACATCCTGAGGAGCTGAAAGATGCAACATGAATTCAAGTTCTTTCCTCCCTTACACATGGAACTTAGGTTTTGGCTGCAGTTATACTGCCACTTTTACATCAATGGGAAATAGTCGAATAACTCTGGCATTAAGTCACAATCTGATAACGTGTCCTCTGATTTTCCACACATGCTGAGGAAGACCATTTTACACCCCTTGTGTTTGGCACTGCTTTAAGTATAACTCCAGCATAATGTCAAGACAGATTTAAAAAATATTTGATGGCCCAATTGGGCATTTTAAAAGCTTATTATAATATTATGGGCAGAATTTTTCCCTCGTTGGGCTAGCGTACGCCCCACATGAACAAGATAAAATATCACGTGATGACATTGGGTGAGTGTCCTGATGTCATCACGCACTCACATGATATTTCGCTCGGCGGGCGTACCCAGGTGTCAGAGTGGCGCCCACCATTAGTTAACAGGCCACTTAAGGTCCTTACCAGACTAACTGACCATGATTTTACCTTGCCCGTGCGATTTTCTGCTTGTTGCACAGGCAAAGCGGATAGGCAGTCAGCCAACATTTTCACAAACCTCATCCAAAGGCGGGATAAAAAGGGTCAGCAACATTGTCAGTGCAAGTAGTGAGCAATTTTTGGAAATAGTTTGCAGCTGGTTGCTTACTGGTACTTGGCAGCTTCATCTCTGTTTGGGGCTTCATTCCTGGCATTTCCAGGCTTCATTTCAGGACTCCAAGGCCCCCGGAGGATTCAGGCCATGTGACCCTTCCAGGCATCAGACAGCCTGCTGTAACCGTGATAATGGAAATTTGGTCTCCGCTGGAGGCACCTCCTCTGAGGAGGAAGAGAGGGGCAGAAGGGAGAGCAGGCCAGGTGTCCCAATGCAGCTTCCAGGGGAGGGACCTGTGGGAGGAGAGGGGCAGGCACAAGGGGCGCAGGGCCAGCAGGCAGTCCAAGGCAGAAGGGGCTGCAGAAGATGCCACTATCCTGCTGCAAGGGCTTATAGGCGGCAATGAAGCTACCTCAATATGTCTGAGGTGCAATGCCGAAGGAGGCTCTGCCTCTCAAGGGGGGACCATAACCTCCATTCCAGAGGAATGGGCCTGAGATCAGCTCCAACTGTATGGGTGGTTACCCCATGCCAGTGGCTCTGAAGGTCATAGTAGCCCTCAACTTCTATGCCTCCGGCTCTTTCCAGGGCTCAGTGGGGGATCTGTGTTGAGTGTCCCAACCAGCTGTCTGCAGTTGTGTCAAGCTGTTGACAGAAGCTCTGTTCAGGCAGGTAATGACCTTTATTCTTTACTGTATGGATGAAGCCAGCCAGGCTGAGCAAGCCAGAGGCTTGGCAGTGATTGTTGGGTTCCCCCACGTCCAGGATGCCATCGACTGCACACATGTGGCCATCAAGGCACCAGCGGGTCAGCCGGATGCCTTTGTCAACAGGAATGGATTCCACTCCATGAACGTGCAAATATTGTGTGATGCAGATTCTGAAAGTCTGTACCCTGGCAGCTCCCATAACACGTAAATCCTGAGGCACTCCCAGGTGCCGAGGCTTTTCAGTGCTCCAACCCGACTGGATGGATGGCTGCTGGGTGACAAGGGCTATTCCTTGAAGAGGTGGCTCATAACACCTTTCTGCCACCCAAGAACAGAGACAGAGAAGTGTTACAATACACGTTATGCCTCCACAAGGTGGTAGAGAGCACCATAGGTCTTCTCAAGATATGCATCCAATGCCTGGACCATTCAGGAGGAGCACTACTATAACTCCCAGAGCAGGTGTCACACTCTGATAGTGTTTGCATGCTGCACTCTCCACAATCTGGCACTGGCACAGGGGACCCAATGGAGGAAGAGGATGTTGACGCAACTGCACGGCCCCAGATGATGAGTCCGGTAGTGAATCCAAAGAGGAGCACGGTGAGGAGAACGCTGAGGGCATGGAGCCAGAACACAGTAATCTCCAGGGAGGCAGGGACACCAGGGACGCCTTGATTCAATGCTCCCTCAGCTAGGCTGCCAAAGACCAGCTTCAAACGCACGCCCGGGCTTCCTCCTCCAACCCGGATATCTGAAAGGATCCTTTCATTTCAACACAAGGAATACTCAGTGCCTGTACAATAAAGTTCAGAGCCACTTACGTCCAACATTACATACTGGCGTATCCTGCACCAATAAAATAAAAAGTTGAAGCATATTCAGGCCATGACGGTAAAAGCAAAATTTATCTCACACGGACAATTCCAAACTATTTACATAGACTTCTCTGGTCTTTATTCTCATACCAGTATAGGTGAAGTAGACATAAATGAACATAAAATTACCCGTGACTTATCTCTCTTGTACTCAAAGTGCCTTTAACTCACGTTTATGAGTGCTAAGTTTAGTTGCTTTCCCCTCACTGGCACCGGCATTGGAGACAGCCTGCTAACTCTGCTGTCTTGTTGGTCTTGATGACCTTGGTGGTCATGGAGGCCTGTGGAGCCTGTGCTATTCCTGCCTGGGAGGGAGTGGCCAGTGGCATGGCTGGCATCTCCCCAGTCACTGCAGCCTCATCAGATGCGACAGTCACTGGTGGAGAGGTGGAGTAGCTGCCGCTGTCACTCAGAGTGCCCTAGAGGAGCCCACAGGGACAACAGGCAGCTTTTGCACCAATGTGAGGTCGCTCTGGACCTCCCTGCTCACCATTAATGGACAGGCACCTAGCTGGGATGCTGAGTGCCACATCCATCTCCCACACTGGCACTGATGTCAGTGCCTTGTGAGGGCTTGCAAGTCTGAGAGCAACCCCAGAAGCCCCTGATTCTGTCCTTGGAGCTGCCTCTCCATGAGAGTCACCACTCTCTCAATGGAGGGGGCAGTGCGCTCGGCCATGACGGTCAACGCAGTGCTCACGTTCTGCATGGACTCCTCCATCACGGAGACCATGGCACACAGACCCTCATGGATCTCTGCCAGATCCTCCAGCACATCTTGCTGGACATCCAGCCTCTGCCACCTAAAGGATGATTCCAGAGGCTCATCATCAGCTTTTGACTGAGGGTCGTCCTGGTCCCTAGCAGTCCTCTGACAGCCGGCGCCCTGGGCATTCTCTGCCTCCGCCTGCACCTCAAGCGACTGTGAAGTGCCCTCACCAATGTGCACCAAGATAGCCGTTGGTATAATGCCCACTGAGCTGCTGGTATCTGTGCTGGTGCCTGCTTCCTAGAGCGGGTGTGATGCAGGTGAAAGTGACGCCCGGTGTTCCTCCAGTGTCAGGAGTGGCCCTTGAGGGTCTGTAGATCAGTTGCCTGCTGGTGAATCAAAAGGGAGAAGAAAGATATGTCATTAGTTAAAGTCATCACACTGTCACTGTGAATGCCAGGCACCCTGATGAGACAATGGAGATCTGCATCATGGTGCCATCGTCTTCCAATGATCAATGGGGACTCCAGGTTCAAAGCTCCCATCAATGAGGAGACTACACTAGAATGGTTGCACAATCCAACGTTCTCACCTCTGTGCCCTGTGCACTTACCTTTGCCTGGCACCCCTGCCTCTCCATGCCTGGTTGCATGCGGAGCATGCTAGCTCTCCAGTTCTAAGGCGTCCTGCTTGAATCTGGTGTGCAGCAGCAAGTTGGGTGGCCCTCCGCCTGTACATGCCCTCTCCGCTTGGCTATGGCTCACCTTCTCCTGAAAGGACAGAGGAGCATTGATTAGTCCATTCTCTACCTGCAGCGCCATTGCAGAATGGCCAACCCCACCAGAGGACCAGCTTGCAGCACACATCCGAGTCATGGCCCTCGAGCGGCAACGCACTCAGTCCAAGCAGCCAGGGCTCACCCCCTCAGCCAGCTTCGGCATGATTGACAGATGGCATTCAGACTCTAACACCCCTGAGGTCCATGGGGGGATGGCCACACCTTAACACTTCTGCACACTAACACGTGCCAACACGATACTCACCCTTCCTGAGTGCAGCAGGTCATTGAAGCGCTTCTGGCACTGCACCCATGTGTACCACACCACGTCATGGCTGCTCACCAGGGCTGCCAACTCCTCCCATGCCCTCTTTGTGAGGTGCGGTGACCTCCACCTCCCATCTCTGGGGATAAAGGTGTTCCTCCAGGAGGACAGCGAGGCACTCATCTGAAAAGTGGGGGACCGAGAGCCCACCACACCTGCCCTCCCGCCCGGCATTTGTACATGCACTCAAATCCATCTTTACAACGGCAGACAGATACCTTTCCCTGGCAGCCTTTCTGGGGCTGCCTGGGCCGCTTTTAAATCAGCTGACGGGTTGCCACTGGACCCGGCAGCTGACAGGCCCCCTTCCCCGCTCGGCTCTTCCCGGCCAGTGCGGAGCCATGTTTCACGCTGGGCGAGCCTTAATCCATCCACCAGCGTAGAACTGCGGTCGGGGCCCAATCACGGGTGGCGGTGGTTTCGCAGCTGCTCCCAGGTCCACCCACCATGCCTACCCGAACAAGTGAAACATCCTGCTCTATGAGAACACAGACATCCGTACTGTCTGCTTCTCTAACATTTAGAAATAGCCAATATGGGGTAAGGAAGTGATGATCCACGTAAGAATATTTGGAAAAAGTTCTTAAATGATATAGTGTGATTCTCAGGGAGGAACAGTCTGCAGTATAACCTAGATGTAGCCAACTGCACGAGGAACTCCCAGCAAAGAGTGCCAGACACAAAGGGTGTAAGGTGGTCTTCCTCAGCATGTTGTGGAAAATCAGTGGACAAGTTATAAGTATCAACAGAGTAAACTCCAAAACGAAAAGCTATAAAAGAGTCTGATGGAAAGATCTTCTTCACCCATTCCCTTTTGTTTTTAGGGTTTATGTTCACATCCCTTTTCAACGATCTGTTACGAGACAAGGTTTTATTGCTGAATCATCCGACATATTACGCAAACATTAAGAAATACAAAGCAGAACATCAAGCTTGCAATTATTTCTCAATAATAACCTAGATAATTAAATGTTGCAACACCCTATCAAATATGCTGCACGGGCAACCCCAGAAGATCATTGGATAGCTGTTATACTTTGATGATTTTTTAACCTCTCTCGGGCGAAGTCTGAATGGAGAGAGAAGTTCCATGAATTGATGAAGATAGAAAAATGGTTTTAAATTCAAATGTCAAAATTAGATGCTATTATCCCTTTACATCTGAGTTAAGTTTCCTCATTCTTACACAACCATCGCTGAAAAGTGCAGAGTCCTTTAGGATGAAATTTCTTGCATTGCTAATTTTAGCAAAAACAAACTGCTTGAGCGCAGAATGAGACTAAAAACAAGAGGTATTTATAGAGAAGGCCCCGAAGTAGTTTGTTCCTAGCGTGTGGCAAAGTAGGTGGAGGAATGACCACCAGATAAGGAAGGAATAAACCCTGGTAATAAAGAAGTTAAAACGTACTGACATATCAACAAAGTTAAGTGCTTAATTTATTACCATATATATATATATGAATGTAGGAAGGGGGTCAGCCATGCAGCCCCTTGTACCTGTTTCACCAGTCAGTGAGATTATATCTGTAGCTTAGCTCCATTCACCTACTTTGGCACCCTATACTTTTATACTCTATTCTAGCAAGAGTATACTGATCTCCAATTTAAAATAACTAATTTAGATAACATCTCCTGCTTCTTTTGAAGGACAGAGTTTCACAATTCTACTACCTCTTGCATAAAGAAGTGTTTTCCAACTTCTTTCCTGAATAGCTTATCTGATTTTAAGGTTATGCCCTCTTGTCCGACACTCCCCCCCCACCCCCCAACAGATTAAAAAATCCCACCAATTCCTTTCAAAATCCTAAAAAAACACAATCAAATTGGATAATAGAAACTTGGAAGCATTGTGAAATGTGGGGAGGATTGTATAGAACTTCAAAAGGACATAGACAAGTTGATGAAACGGGCAAAGAAGTGGCAGATGAAGTTTAATGCGGAGAAATGTGAAGTGGTTCATTTTGGTAGGTGGTACAATCCCAGCTGATGTTACTCCTGGACAAGTCAGATCCGAAGTGGGACTTGGCTTAATAGATCCTAATTTTTATTTATTTATTTACTTTTTAAAGAAACCGAGGAGGGCAGTTACTGAACAATTCACAGAAGTCTGCTGATGTACTTTTAACACAAAGAATAAAATGTTTACTAAAGAGGAGAAAATGAATTATATTACACTAGACAAAATGTTGGAAAGGTTTCAGTACAGATACCAGAAGATGATTCACTCTCACACTATTCCTTTCATCCCAGTCCTTATAGACACAAAACCCCAGTGAAGATTTACCACTATTTCAATGCTAAGGCTTGGGCTGGTTCAGTTTCAAACAGTTTTCTTCCTATGGACTTCTGAACATTCACTAGATGCTCTTCCTCAATTGGTATCTCACCCTGAGACATCCAAAAATTGCACTCTAAACTCACTATTACTTTAACCTCAGAGCAAACATGAGTTAATTAAACTCAGTTCTCCAGCAGTCTGGCAGGATTTCTTGCTAGAAGGTTTTAGACTTTCTGCCTATGCTCTCTGGAATACACATACTAACTGACAGTCCTTCTGCCTTTCCATGTCTCTCTGTGTCTCAACCCCTGTCGCCAGGCAACAACACAGTTTTTTTCTACTTTATGTCCTTTTTAACTTCACTACACTGTTCACCCCTTGGTAACCCATCACTTCACTTCAAGAGTTGTAAAACCTCATTAAAAATGCATGTATACAAACAGGGCCACAGACTTGCTGGCACCTGGCTCACTAAAACTCTAAATGAAACTAGACCTGGTTTTACCTTTCTTAGCACATAAATACAAAATATAAATTACATAAAATTTAAATTAAACTTAAAGCTATGCATTGTTCCTAACATGGGAGGAACATGGAGAGACAACATAAACTAAAAGGTGCAGTTCTAAAGGGCGTGCATGAGCAGATGGACCTGGGTGCACTTGTGGATAAGTCATAGAAGGTGGCAGAGCAGGTTGAGAGAACAGTTAATAAAGCATACAATATCCTAGGCTTTAATAATAGGGACATAGAGTTCAAGAGCAAGGAGGTCATGTTGAACTTGTCTTAGTCACTAGTTCAGCCTCAGCTGGAATATTGTGTCCAATTCTGGATGCAGCACTTTAGGAAGGATGTGAAGACGTCGGAGTGAATCCAGGAAAGATTCACGAGAATGGTTCCAGGGATGAGGAACTTCAGTCATGGAGGTAGATTAGAGAAGTTGGGATGGTTTCCCTCAGAGAAAAAAGGCTGAGAGGGGATTTGATAGAGGTATTCAAAATCATGAGGAATCTAGACAAGGTAGATAGGGAGAAGCCATTCCCACTTGTGAAAGGATCGAGAACAAGAGGGCACAGGTTTAAAGTAATTGGCAAAAGAAGCAAAAGCGATATGAGGAAAACCTTTTTCACGCAGTGTGTGAATAGGGTCTGGAAAGCATTGCCTGAGAGTGTTGTGGAGCTAGGTTCAATCGAGGCATTCAAAAGGAAATTAGACTATTATCTGAAAAGGAAGAGAGTGCAAGATTACAGGGAGAAGGCGAGAGAATGGCACTAGGTAAATTGCCAGTGCAGACATGATGGGCTGAATGGCCTCCTTCTGCATTGTAACAATTCTGTGATTCTGTGAGTTACCTCTTAACCTTCTAAATTCAAGGGAGTACAAGCTTAATTTATTTAATCTTGTCTCATGATCTAACCCTTTGGGCACTGGTAACATTCTGGTGAATCTGCACTGCATTCTTTCTGAAGTCAACACATCCTTTCTACTGCACACATTATGGCTCATGTGTTTAGTACAGCTGTAGCAAACTTTCCTTTATATTGTAGCCCTCTAGTTATAAAGGCTAGCATTTCATTAGCCTTTTTGGTTATATTTTGTATCTGACTGCTTTAATTTCGTGATCTGTGTACACGAGTCTCTAAATTTCTTTGGACCTCCATTTTTGCTAGCTTTTCACCATTCAAATAATACTTGGATCTATCCTTTTTTAGTCCAAAATGGATGGCCTTATATTTAACAAGAAATCCAATAGGGAATTCCAAAGAAACTCCTTTCCTAAAGAATGGTAAGAATGTGGAACTCGCTACCGCAGGGAGTGGATGAAGTAAGTGGTATAGGTTAATTTAAGGGGAAGATGGACAAGCATGGAGGGAGAAGGAAATAAATCATTATGATGGTAGATTTACATGAGGAAAGATGGGAGGAAGCTTGAGAGGAGCATGGACTGGTTGGGTCAAATGGTTTGTTTCAATGCCATATATCCCATTTAATCCAATGTAACCTGCATTGCGACCCATTGTCACAGTTTCACACTCATGTAATAATAATGCTTCTTTGTAATTTTCTGCTCCCATCTACACTAATTATATCATCAGTTTTTGTGTCATCGGAAAACTTGGATATATGCCTCTCTGTTGCATTACATAAGTCATTAAAATGTAGTGAATAGTTGAGGCAACAGCACAAGACCTTGTAGAACACCACAAGCCACTTTCTTCCAATTTAAGTAAATATCCATTATTCCCACTTTCTGTCCTTTACTGCCTAACTAATCTCCTAATCAGGTCAATAATGTGCCTTCAATTCCACAAATTTTAATTTTAGTCAACAGTATATTATCTGGAATGTTATGAAATGCCTTCTGGAGGCCCACAGAAATTACAACATTAGACATTCCCCTGTCTTCTGTTTTAATTACTTCCTCAAAAAATTTCAATTAGGTTTGTTAGGCAGGGACACCCTTTCCAACTTCATGTTGGCTCTTTCTAAATAAATTTTTAGCTGCTTTAAAGCCCCTAATCCTCATGAAATAGTTGATTTTATACAAAGTCCATACAGCATTTGTCATTTCAATATTTGCATAATCAATTTTTCTTGACATGTATAATTCCATATATATTTTTCAAAATATTAAGCCGATTTACATCCACTGGCATATATCAGTTGCAAATAGTGATAGTGTTAGTGATAGCAGAATTAATGCTACTTTTCCAGCATTTTATGTTTTTATTATTGCCACAGTAATGTGCGAATAGCACTCAAATTTAATTGAGCAACACAGTGACATAGTTATTCACAGATATGGGTGTAGATCTGGAAGGATGCACAGTATACTCAAATCGCAGGCATGTAAAATTGCACGAACATGAAAATTAAAGGCATGGGAGACAATCAAAGGGGAGTGCCACAATGTGGTGACAAATTTCTGAAGGGTTTTAGAAAGGTTCAAAAGACATTTCAACGCATTGCCACCTTCTACCAAGCCGGAAGGGACAAAAGGCCAAAAAGTGAAACGAAAGGAAATTCAATGTTCCCCCATTCTGGCCCACCGAAAATGTGCATTGTGCACAAAAGAAGCGGAGACCCAACGTTGTGGGATTCTGATGTTTTCCCATGCCTTAATGTCCCATAAAATGATGCACACAGTTCATTCACAATGATCATTAGCCTCAATACCTGTACAAAATAGTTTTCTTGCTTCTCCTAACCGTTCCTACTTTCTTTCCTTCTACTAGGAAGCTAACATGGTCCTCAAATCTCACCAGTGTTATTCTCAATATCATTTCCTTGCAACGTACCTTAGTAATGTCAGTTTTTTTCTCCTTCCCCAATATTTTTCTCCCACCACACTGTTTTTCATCTAGTGGTCAGTCTATGAACTACAATAAAATGTCCAATGAAAGTGACAAATAGTTAACATAATTTGGAATTATATTCACAACCCCGAAGTACAAGTTGAATGTTCTACCACAGAACTGCTACACTTTCTCCCATAATTTTTTCCTTCAAACGGACATGGCTTTTTTAGTGTCAAATTTAATACATGACTAAAACAATTACGAGAAAGGAACTCCATAAGCTTATAATGAGGGAGAAGTTAAATGTTGGCTTCTTCAGGAAGGACTGAAGTCCTTCATACTCATCTGTACTAATTGACTCCCTACACTACTATACTGTGATGACAGTCCAACAGTGAATTAACATCTATGTGACCTGACAGGCACATTTGACCTACAAGTTGGAAGGTCACATGTCAAAGGGTGGACCAATTATTATAACCGACCTTGTCTTTTTGATCTCAAAGTTTCTTTAGATGCCAGTACCTCTCCAATTTGGCAATATTAAGAAACATTCAATCACATGTCCAAGTGTACATCATATGAGATTTCTTCTGTCACAGCTGGGCCAGTTTTCCTGAATGCAAATGTATTAGAGCAAATCATATTATAGTTAAAAAAGCTGAATCGACAGTCAAGTCTCTTGTGGCACAGATGACTCTCCTAACATATATATGGAGCACAACACTAGTCAAAACCTTTTATTGTACCTGCTACATCATGACATGAGAAATTAATTAAAAACTATACCACCAGGAGCTCAGTTCCCACCAAATTTAACTTCTTCAGTACTGTAGTGGTTTGGATTCTTACCTTACACGATGACTGCCTAATGTATTCAAAAATTATTATATGTTTTCCAAGGTAACTCTGATTTAGAAATTGGACCTTATTGTGCATGTTTTCTAGGTGTAAAACAGACTCATGGGATTCCGATTTTGAGGCCCAACTTCTCATGCCCAAATTACACTTGAAAGACACAAGTGACTTGTGTGAGGCCATTTTTCAGGTGTCACTGACAGCTTTCTAAAACAGGTGCTTTGGCTCTCTGCGTACGTAAATGAAGTACCCAGCACCTTTATAAGGCCCTTTTCTGACTTAGGATTCTTCTGTAGTGTGAGTTCTAAAAATATATGTTTTTAAATTGGTACCGTGAAATCTTGCTCGCTCACTTATTCTATCTATATCCCTTGAAAGACTCTTTGTGTCCTCCTCACAACTTAATTTATCACCTAGCTTTATGTTCCCCCATCCAAATGCCCCCACTTAGTCATATTCACACTAAGTTCACTGGCTGACTCTGTTAACCTGTTCGGGAAGGACCAGATTTTTGCTACCACGGCTGATAGCTCAAGTGTTAATTTCCTGACTTGGCAGACCTGCCTCAATAGAAAAAGCCCCGTCAGACCCAATACTTTGCTCAGAGGGGTGGAGAAGAGGGCATTGGGGCAGGGGCTGGATACAGTTGGGCCTATGCCCTGAAAACAGATCAAAGGCGGCCACAGGATCAACCAAGTGCTGGGATGGGCTGGTTAAAAGGCCCGTCTCATTCTCTGGGACTTTGTGCAAGTTGTTTTGTTAAAGTTTAGGCCCCCTAGCCATCACACCTCACAGCCCATAACCCCCCACCTACTATCCATGCCACCTCCATGCCTGTGCCAACTCAATGCCAAACTCATTCCCCACCCCTCATGGCCCCTTATAGCCTCCATGCAAAATCAATGCCAGCCCATAACCCCCACCGACATCCATGACCCCTTACACCTCCAGTGCCTATTCACCCAGTATCCATTATAGACAGACCTCACGTGGCACATTGAAATTAATTAAAGTAAAAATTTGAAAATGTAATTATCCTTCACTATTATAAGAAAAACTCCCATGCATGAAAGCCCATTCAATCCTTTTTAACCTTCTCAAGTGGTTAATCTCTGATTGAAAAAAAATCTATTCATAGCCCCACATCAAAGATAGCTAGTCCTTTAACAGCCTCTGAGCTGTCACTCAAACTGTGAATTTAGAACCTTCTGCTGAGATCTTTATAGTTTTTGGAAATCAGCAAAGCATTCATAAAACACCCTTAGGGAAATGTAAACAAACAACTATTGTAATTGCTAGAACAGATTTTTTTCCTTCCCTCTAACACCAGTTTGAAGAGCTGGGGAAATTCACATCATGACAGTTATACAAAACTCATCTGCATTTTAAGGTCCTTTACATCTACTGCATAAGTTTGTGACACCCACATTGTTTATTAAGGCCCTTTCTACAGCCAAACTTGGGCCTGATTGAACTTAGTACTGAGTTCAAATGGCCCTGTTGAGTTCAGGTTTTCCTCATGAGTGAATCACAGCCCTTTCCCCTATTAGCAAAAATAGGATCTGTTGGACTTCACACCCAGATCCTGCTTGCCATTATGGAAGCTCTACAGAGTCTCCACAACTCCACAAAAATCAGGCCCAAAGTCTTGGTAAATGTCACTCTTTTGCACTAGGAGAGGCATAAATTTTGTTGAAAAGAATGATTCCTTATCAGTCCAGTTTGTTATGCTCCCTGATGGAAAATCTAAGACCAGCTCTTCAATTTTTGAGAATTTTTAAATTTACATTACAAGATGCTGTGCATGCTGTGACTCTGGAGTACCTCTAAAAGACAGCCTTTGTCCAAACATGGACAAAAGAGCTGAACTCAATGGTTGAGATGAAATTGACTGCCCTTGACATCAAGGCACCATTTCGCCAACTGTGGCATCAAGGACTTCTAGAAAAACTGAAGTCAATGGGAATCAGAGGGAAAACTCCCCTCTGGTTGCAGCTATACCGAGCACAAAGGAAGATGGCTGTGGTTGTTGGAGGCCAATCATCTCAGTCCCAAGACATCACTACAAGGGTTCCTCAGAGTGGTGTCCTAGGCCCAACTATCTTCAGCTGCCTGTTTATAGAACAGATGGGCCTCGGTGGCTCCTTGCAGGCGTTGCCCGTCTTTTACCAGGACCTGATCAAAGTCTGGAAAGTGGTCGCCTCGCGACGCAGCTCTCCCACGTCAGAGAGCCACTGCTCAGGAATCCGCCCCTCCGTCCTTTTCAGTGGTTGGCGGAGAGGAGGGCTGTGGCCGCAGTGGTGACCAGGATCGGGGACGTGCTGGGTGGCGGAGGACTGGGCTGGATGCTCCCGCAGGAGTTGGCGCGACACGCGTCTGTGAGTGTCCAGGTCGCAGCCGATGCCATCCAAGACCTGAGAACGGTCGTGCTCGGACCCGACGTTATTTTGGGTCTTGAGGTGGCCCAGGTGCGCGGTGGTCTTCCGTCTGAACGTTCCCCTGTTCGGACGGAATTCCACATTGGCCCCAAGCCCCGAACCCTCCCTCGGGTGCTGGTGCCCCGCAATATGAGCCGCCTCGGGGACATGCTCTCCGTGCCTTTTGGCACGGCAAAGAGGGGCTTTTTGTATGGACTGCTGCTGCACACCTTCCATTTTCTTGCCCTTGTCCGTCGACCGGACACGCCCTGGAGTGCCTTGTTGCCGTCCGGCGGCGGAGGCCCCTGATGGGAGGCCCTCTACGGAGGTGTCCTCCCCCTTTCTATCGGGGACCTGGGTTGGAGGGTGTTGCATGCAGCAGTCCCCGAAAATAAGAGGATGCATAGGTTCATGGACTCTCAGGACACGTGCCCTTTTTGTGGTCTTGTGGAGTCCGTGGACCATGTATACGTAGGGTGTTGTAGGCTGCACTCACTTTTTAGTTATTTGAAAAACCTTTTATTGATGTTTTGTTTGCACTTCAGCCCCACACTCCTGATCTATGGGCACCCGGTGTGGAAGGGGGTCGGGAAGGAGGAGGACCTCCTCGTGAACCTGCTCCTGGGCCTGGCCAAGTTGGCCATTAACAGGTCCAGGCAGCGGGCGATCGACGGGGGAGTCCTGCCCGATTGTTTGTCCCTCTTCCGCGGCTATGTTCGCTGCCGGATGTCCCTGGAGAGGGAGCACGCGGTGTCTGCTGGCACTCTCGAGGACTTCCGTGTTCGGCGGGCACCGCGGGGACTGGGGTGTTTTGTTGGCCCCTTTAATCACATTTTGATTTAAAGTTTGTAAGGTTCCTTTAAATTTTTGTCCTTGGTTTTACAGGTGACCTGAATTAGGGGCTGTGCCTGATTTATCCCAATTTTCTTGATTTGGTTTAATTGTTTTCATTTAAAAGATTATCAATGACTTTCCTTCCATCATAAGGTCAGAAGTGGGGATGTTTGTTGATGATTGCACAATGCTCAGCACCATTCATGGCTCCTCAGATACTGCAGCAGTCCAAGTCCAAATGCAACAAGACCTGGACAATATTCAGGTTTGGGCTGACAAAAGGCAAGTAACATTCGCACCACACAAGTGCCAGGCAATCACCATTTCCAACAAGAGAGAACCTAACCATCTCCCTTGACATTCAATAGCATTACCATCGTCGAATCCTCCATTGTCAACATCCTGGGGAGTTACAGTTGACCAGAAACTGAACTAGACCAGCCATATAAATACTGTGGTTACCAGAACAGATCTGAAGCTGGGAATTCTGCAGCACTTAACTCACATCCTGACTCCCCTAAGCCTGTCCACCATCTACAAGGCACAAGTCAGGAGTGTGATGGAATACTTGCCACTTGCCTGGATGAGTGCAGCTCCCACAACACTCGAGACGGTTGACATCATCCAGGACAAAGCAGCCCACTTGACTGGCGCCCCATCTGCCACCTTAAACATTCACTTCTTTCATCACCAGTGCACAACGGCAGCAGTGTGCGCCGTATACAAGTGTTGCAAATATCTAGTTCATGGTTCATGTTGATATTTTAGAGGTAATCTTTTTTAGTTCTGAGAAGGTTACAGTTGTCAAGGTAAAGTAATTAAAATGCTGGGCTTTAGAGATTGCCAGAGTACCTCAGGAAATGGCACTTTAAAAGGCAACCCATTTTTGTTTTATAAAGTCAGGAGAAAAGAGATAGAATTATAAAACTGCAGGTGGGCTTACTTAGCTGGGGAACTGGAGACTGCAACCCTCGCAGTAATGGCAGTATAGAGGGATGTTTCCATTTTGGGATTTAGACTTAATTTGGTTTAAAAGCTTTGGTGAAGCCTGAAAAGTTGCAAAACCCATTTACTTCATCAAATCAAAGAAGAAATTGTAAATGAGAAACAATCAACCTCAAGGTCAGTTTGAGGACATCCCAGAACTTGATATGTTGTCATGGAGATGAATTGAGTTCAGGGGGGTTCTCTGATTTCAATTTGTCTACGTGTTTGCTGAGAGAGTTTGTTGTGATTTGGACCTGATATGGTGTGCAGCTCACTGAGAAAAGATAACCAAAGTAGATGACAGTTAGATAGATAGGCACTGTGAGTAATATAAAAAATTAACTTCATCATTCACTGCATGGAATGCGGGTAAGGCTTAATCTCAGTTTGAATTTTGTGAGTGAACAGAAACAGGAAAATTTCCAGTTTGAAATTAGTGGAACAATCCACAGTGGTCTCTACAGCACCTTGTGGCATAGAAAGCACCAGCAGATTAGCTTGGAAGTATTGGAAATGTAACCAGAACAAGGGACTGAGGCCTCCATAGTCAAGAGATGGTAAATGAATGTTTTACCTCTGAGAATAGCTGGAGCTGAAGAAATTTCTCCAGAGTTTAGGATTATACATATGGATGGTCCCTACCGAAATAAATAACTTTAAGATTAATTTGTCTTATGTGAGAAATCTTGGTGGAAGTAAGAAGTAAACCTGAGTGTATAACATATGTAATTATATACCATATTGTTAAGCTAATAATGCTTGTTTTGTTTAATTCTTTAATATACTATAATGTTTGTTTCATTTTTTATAAAGTGAAATCTTGTGGCACAGTTCTATTGGTTAGAATGAGGTGTTCAGAATTCTCTTTAAACCTTAACATTACTTAACCGCATTATAAAACAAGATGCATTTCAGCAAATCAAGAAGGTTCCTTCAATAGCACCTTCCAAATCTGCAACTTCTACCACCTAGAAGGACCAGATTCATTGGAACACCACCACTCAAGTCCCTTTCCAAGCCACACACCATCCTGACTTGTAACCATATTGCTGTTCCTTCACTGTCACTGGGTCAAAATCCTGGAGCTCCCTTCCTAACAGCACTGTGAGTGTAACTACATCACATGGACTACAGCATTCAAGAAGGCATCTCACTACCACCTTCTCAAGGGCAATTAGGGATGGGCAATAAATGTTGGCCTAGCCAGCAATGCTCAAATCCTGTAAAAAAATTTAAAAATAGCAGACTTTTTACAATGTACTGCTGGAAAATAGGACAATTGTGTACGCTATGCACCAGGGCTAGAAAGTGAAGTCTCCCTTCTGCAAACTGCTTCCTTGACCACCCTATGTCCCTGCCCTTGCTTCTGCACACTTGTGCTGCGTGAATCTCCATGTGCAGACTCCTATCGCCTACCTTCCAAATCTGCAGGTGTATGGACAAGTGACGTTTCCTGTTAAGCAGTGCTGTCCTCTTCTTGTCTTCTGCTTCCTGAAGGCTGTGTGGAGCCCTCCGTAAAGTAAAAGGTTTTGTTTTTGTAGAGTTCCATCACGAAGCCTGTTTCAAGCTCCATTGGGATACAAGATATTCAAGTAACTTGAGACTCAGTATTTACTCCCCATTTCCCTTTAGTTTTGCTGCTTTAGTAACCAAGAACACAGTAATGTACTCTACACAGTGCCCAACCATGAACAAATTCCAGTCTTTTTACATTGTATGGAAGGCATTATGAACCTGTACTCCTGGCATGAAGCTTGCCCTCTGGGAGAGAACATTGGGAATTCAGGTCAGAGGCCAGCAGGATTCATAGGATTCTCTGTCCCTTTGCACAGGAAATCCTGAGAGACCTGGCTGATGAGCTTTGTGTACAAATTCCTAAATTGTGCGGCTGCAGTGTGAAGCTCTGCACTATGAATTCAAATCCATAAAATCTATCCTTATGGGAGGTTCCTTTCATTTTAAAGATTTCCATCTGACATACTTTTGCAGTGTGCAGCTAACAATGTTATAAAAAAGGAAGAACAATGTCAAAGTCGTGCACAGCACATCAGCAGTAAAATTCTCATTAATCTCCTATTAAACAGTTTGCAGTTGACACACATCCGTTTGTGAGATTATTAGCTTGATTTTTTTTAATGGAAAATATGCTAACAAAAAGGAACAAGGTCAATAATTCCCAAAATTTATGCCTTCTTGTGTTTATTTCTCGAGCCTAATTTAAAACATACAGACAAATGTGTATATAAAAATATGTATATATTTGTATTAAATCAGGCAGTGTGGATTCCATCTTCAGAATTGTATTGAAGAGGTTCGGCAGGCAGTGAGTGTGAGATGATTCAACCTCCACAGGGAGAATCAGATCTTGGCAGCTTCTATTTTAACTTTGTAAGTTAATTAATTTCCCTCATGATGTCAGGTTTCCATGTTAATTCTCCTGATTATGCCATTAGTAAATAAAGAAAAATAGTTTATGAACTTAATGTTTTTCCTTCATAATTATTAATTATTAAAAGCATCATTGATGGTCATTTTATCTCTTTAGTAAGGTCTAATAAAGGTTCATTATATTTTCCTACAAACCATCTTAGAGTAGAGAGAACCGGAAATGAGTAATGGGCACATCATATTATCAATGTACAAATGTTAATTTATTGATTTTTGCTTTAATTTATTGATTTTTGTTTTATCAAAAGAGACTATAAATTGTAACCTAATGAAACATTTGATGGATGGTTGGTGTTTTGTAGACTGAAAAGGATGTGTACTGCAATTAAATCAAATACAGAAAATGCATTTATTATTTTTTAAATAAATTAAGTTGCAGCACCATTGCCACTTCAGGCATGAATCAATTTTACTAATAAACATTCATTAATTTGCAAATTTTGGAAACATAAGAGTTGATTTTGTGTCTACAGAACTGCTTCTTTATGCAGCTTCCTTAAAATAAATTCTGCACATATATTAAACAAGACAGATGAATGACACCTTCTTGAGAGGAGGTTTGACGCAGTCCCTCAGCCCAGTCAATTCACTCAGAGTTAAGTGTTCACAGCCTTTCATTCCAGTTATTTAACACTTTGCTGCAGTCAAATAGGAATAGCCATCTTTGTTCATTATTGACATTATTCAAAGCTGTTTTGAAACTTTAAGCAAATTTTGAGCAATTAGTTTTATTTGCTTACCTGGTTGAAAGAAACTGGAAGGTGTCTGTGGGCAGATTGCACATACAGGCTAACCAGTAGGGGGCACCCTCGCTTGTTAGCAATATGATCCATTAAAGCAGACTGTTATATATGTAAAGATGAGATAGTTCTCCTACTTCTTTGTGTTTGTGTCTATTTTCTGTACAAAATGTTTTCATACTCAAATCTAAATAACTTTCAGTTTTATTCCTCTAGATACATCATAACAGAATTTTGATGCCTTTATGATAGATCGATCCAGTTAAACTGAGTGAAAGGAGAGATTGTTTCTAACAAAATTATGTTGGAAAGCAAATGGTGGAGTTTGCAGCTTATGAGCTACTCACAAGAATGTGAGTAGCTTTAGTGTCCATTAGCAAAGTGAGTTTATTTTTTTTTAATATGAATCAAGGCATTATGAAAAACAAAGAAGTGGAGATTCATTTAGTAAGATTACACACAAATGTATGACCTGATTTATTTGCACCATCAACCAAATTTTAACAGGCTCTGTGACCAGGTCAATGCAAATTCATATTTAGAGCTTGCACTGCCATCTGAATTCTCATATTTCTGCTGTACCACGCAATGAGAAACACTACCAATGGAGTTTTCATACTATAGCTTATGTTGATGTGCTGTGATTTTCATATTGGAATAATATACAATGCACAGTATAGAGTGCATCTGATTTGAATTTGTCAGTTTGAGGCTGATTCACATTTTGTCAAATAGCCATATCATTGTGAGAAAGGTAAATGCTTCAACTTCATAATAGCTGCTGTACAACTGCAACTGAAGCAAAGAGATATATTTTCAATGCTAGGAAAGATTTAGTAGCATAATCAACACTTCAGTTAGATTGAAAAGTATATTCCTATGATGGTCAGCAGAGATCTGTCCTTGTATTTGTATTCTGCATTGCCAGAAATAGCATGGAACTGGCAATATAACTTAATGCTGTTGGCTCACAACTCTTTAAAGCAGGTAAATTTGTTAAAGCAATATGTAAGGATTTATTTAAATATATATTTTAGAACTATCCTTTTCTTTTCTTTCAACAAACGTCTTAAAAATGTTGTTGAAATGTCAACATAGGCCAGTTTTTTAATGATGAATAACAAATATACAATATATATTTTGCTATAGTGATAAAAATATTGGAAGAAATATTAAATACTTCAATAAATCAAAGTAATTAGCATATACATGGGGCCTACTGCCACCCGGGATGGCTGAACATTTTGAGGGGCAAACATTGCTTTGGGTGTATTTCAGGTGATCTTAGGCCCTGGGGTATAGCCCCACAGTATTGGTCATTTTTGACCATTTTACACCCAAGAAATGGGTGAAGTGGATTCCAATTTTTAGGCCATTGTGCTGCAAATGAAAATATTTCAAGATGTTGAACTTGATATCAACTCTTTAAGAACTTTGCAAGTGCATAGGTGACATTAAAATCCAATATGGTGGAAATGTTAACTTTAAACAACAGAGAAATATTTTTCAAAAGAAATCTATCCAATAAATTTAAACATGTGGTTCCTCAATTGTCCAAAAACAGAACATGTGAATCCAAGAACATTTTTGATCCTTATGATCAGCCTATCTATTGAAGAACTAAAAAAGAAAGGAGTAGCTAGAAACTTAAACTGCACAGTAAGCTGTCTTGAATTTAGTAAGAGTAATGTTATCATTGAAGCAAACTGGCTCAGCAGGAACAGACAGCAGTCCGTCAGGATCCTACTGAGGTGGCAAGCAGCTATACACTGACAAATGCATAATGCTGTAGAGCACAGTCCAACTATATCTGTAACATGGGCTGTTGATAAATGAAAAAAAAAATAGATAGGAGTAAGTTAAAGGCAGTAATTTAATCGAGGAAATCGAAAAACATTAAAACTGTGAAAATGAATCCTGAGCGGTTTATAACCATCATCAGATTAGAGCATAACTTTGAACTCATCCTCTTTTATCTGTTTTATACATTTCAAAATATACAGTTTCATTTGTTTGAGGGCTTTTTATTCCAGTTTTGAGCAGCAGTTTTATTGGAGATGTCTGACATCGCACATCCTTGATGCATGAGGATGTTTGCAAAAGGGTATTAATGCCTACTGATGACTACAAAAGGGTATTAACAATTTTTAATCTACTGTGGATTACCAGGATTTACCATAGTTTGATATACTTGCATGGAAGGTTTTTTTTTTAATAGTCATTTGAATCTTGCAATTTCAATAGATGCAGTGGCTTTCTAGACTTTTCTTTTCTGTTTTGTTCCACTGGGTGAGCAAACAGCCTATGGCTGCCATTAAAATGCCAATTCTGCATCCATAAAAGGTGATGTCTGATGCACATTGACTCCACAGTGATAGGTTAACTCAGTAGCCAAATCTTTATCTGACTCCCAAATGCTCAAAGTCATAAATGAGAGAACACCTCCAGTACCTAGACTCTTGGGCTTCACAGTAGATAATTCCAGCTTGGTTCAAAGTGATGTTTGAAAAGTCCCTAGTAACCTATCTGCACATTTAATATGTAATCTTTCTAATCTTAGATGGCAGTGTCAATATTATCACTCATGCACTCGCAGAATTAGAATGGACCCCTGCAAGCATGGAGGTCCTTTGTCACTGTGAAGTCCATTAGTTTGAGGCTGGTAATTGCAGTATAACAGCAGTCATGTGCTGCAGAATACTGTACTATTGAGGTTGATGCCATACCAGTAATTTTGATGACTGGTGCCAAATGGCATTGACAATACAAGCCAACATCAGTACGAGCAAGGTCACCGCCAGAAGATGGGGGTTTTGCTTCATCTTGCTTCATAGTTACTCTACATTTGAAGCCTGTTTTTCAAGTTGCAGAAGGGTATTAATGCCTACTGATGACTACAAAAGGGTATTAGCAATTCTTAATCTACTGTGGATTTCATATTTAGACTGAACGAGGGGCAAGAACTTGTTCTTGGAAGATAAAATTCTTAGGGCAGGATCATCTCAGATTTGCACAGAGCTGTAGCAGGCAGGAAAAAGCACAATTTACTTGTGGGCTGTAATGGCAGCTTTTTGAGCTGTATCATCCCATTCCCGGCCTCATTAATAATGCATTCACGAGAAACACGCCAGGTCGCTGGCAGGCAGGCTTGGATTTGCCTGCCCCACTATGACCTCAGTGCTTCCTTGCTCCGGGAGCCGTATTTAAAGTGCGCCAGAGCGCAGCCTACTTCACATCTTCAGATCAGGACCGCTCCAGGTGACAGATGGCCCCGAAAGCAAAGCAGGCCCCAAATTTAGTGACGTCCCGCTGGGGCACCTGCTGGAAGCAGTGAAGACCCCTACCACCACTCAGGCCAGAGGAGGTCCACCAGAGTCATTAATCCTGCCTGGGAGAAGGTGGCAGTGGCAGTCAGAGCCACTGGAGCACAGAGGAGGTCAGCCATCCAGTGCCGAAAGAGGATGAATGCTCTCATCTGTTCCGCCAGGGTAAGTCATCCACCTCATCACTCTCAACTCACACACTCACAAACCCATCACACATCCACAGGGATCTCACATCTCAAGGGACAACATCACTAACTCTCACACACACCCTCACATCTCCATCAGGCTCATATCCTCTCAAGCTTGCGAACTCATCCGGTCCATGGCTCCGCGCACCACACCAACATTCCAAGCAGTACCATGCTTCCTGCTCGCACTCTCTCCACCTGTTTTATGCAGGAGAAGCTGGCTCACAACAGCAGGGAGAGGTCCCAGACAAGGGGTGGAGTGGCCCACATTAGACCCCTCACTCACTTTGAGGATCATGCCATCGCGCTGACCGGTGAGGGTGTGGACCGTGCCTGCGGCGACAGTGAGGTCAGCGGCAAATACCCACGTGAGGATCCTGCATCACACCTTCCATCGCTCAATGTAACTATGAGTTCTCTCTCTCCTGCTTTTGACTCTGCTGCCATGCACTAATGATCGCTATGTTGGTTCACAGGGAGCTCTGCCAAGCGACTGACACCCTCAGCCAGCCAGTCCCTCAGCTCCAGCCACGTCCTCACTTCCAGTGAAGAGAACACCTCCTCCAGTGAAGAGCTGGAAATAAGCATCCTGAAAGACCCGTCACAGCGCTTACCCACACCCTCCACCAGGGGAAGAGGCGTCTGTGAGGTCTGAGTCAGATAACAGGCACAGGGTGTCATCGACTGCACTCACGTGGCATTCAGATCTCCATCGCAACACGCAGTCAACTACATCTACCTCAAGGGATTCCACTCGCTAAATGTGCAGCTGGTGTGCAACCAACACAAATGCATCCTGCAAGTCTGCACACGGTTCCCAGGAAGTGTGTACGACGCCTACATTCTCAGTTGATCACAGATCTCTGACGCCTTCTAGGGTCCACAGAGGCTGCAGGGGTGGCTTCTTGGTGAGAAGAGCTACCCGCAGAGGGCGTGGCTGATGACACCCGTGCGGCGGCCACAGAGCGGTGCTATAATGAAGCTCATCCAGCAGCTCGCAACTTGGTGGAGCAGACCATCAGGATGCTGAGAATGAGGTTCCGGTGCCTGGACTGGCCTGGCGGAGCCCTGCAATACAGTCCGCTGAGGGTGTCACACATCATTATCATCTGCTGTGCTCTTCACAACCTGGCACTGAGAATGTAGGGGAGAGGAGCTGGCTGAGGAGGAGTTGGAAATCTCCTCCAATAAGAAAGATGCTGATGGGGATAAGGGTGCGGAAGTCCTCAAAAGTGACGATGACAGGAATGAGGCCCTCGCACTGGCCAGACGAGGCAGACATGTTCGGGGGGGCGGGAAACCAGCTTATATTTCACCCCTCTCCTTGGATTCACCCAGTTCTGTTGAAGGTCATGAGGACTCAAAATGTCTTCTCCACCGAAGCTGCCAGAACTGCTGAGTTTTTCCAGGTAATTCTGTTTTTGTTTTTTCATATCATAGAGACACAGCTATGAAACTTTAGAAGCATCTGATCCTTTGCCCGCCTTCAGCACCTGACCCCTTCAGGAGCACAGCATCACTGGTCACAGATGCTGAAGAGATGGGAGCCAGCCCCACCTTAAAGGTGCGGAGAGCACACAGAGAGAATGATGGAACTCTGTGATGCAAGCCCACGACATTCTGGCAGCAATGACAAGCACCATCAAGGTGCAGGCATCAGTAATGTTTCCAGGGAGTGTAAAGCCAGTCCATCACTTTGTTCTGAAGGCTGCACAAAGCACAGGGAAGAGGCCCTGGACTCAGACACCTGCCTTTATCTTGTGCAGACAGGTTTCACTTCCGAGTGACACAAACACTGTTCATCAGAACAAGGAGCCACAGGCGGGGTGAAACTCTTCGGAGTTTATTGACAATAGTGAACAGTATTTACAAGTGATTAATACCAGAGGCCACACTGTGCAACTACATCTTCCTAACTTTCCTAAGCCTGTCGCTAAGTCTTGGTGCTCCCCGGACATCCACAGCAGAGGTGGAGGCAGCCTGCAGACGGCTACCATAGTGGTACCATATGTGATGACCATAGTGGGCATCCTCTGGAGGGCCAAGACTTGGAGGGCCCTGGCCTACTTTTGGGGTTCTGTTGTGTGGCAGTGGCACCCTCCTTGACCTGTGGAGCTGGAGATGCTGAGTTTACAGGAAGAGAGGATTTAGATGGGCCGGACACTCCCGGTGTCATCTGGATGGATGGCCCAGGGGTGTGCACCTGATGATCCTCCTCCTTATGGGTGCCCAAGGGCCCCTTGCTGACTCCTTGAGGAGCAGGGGTAGCCGGAGTGAGTTCGAGCTGCCTGCACCTGTCTCACATAAACACTGTTGGAGTCCAACTATGGCCTCAGTGATGGAGTTAAGCCCACACGGCAGTGTAGGAGAGACGTCCTGGATCAAGGTCTCCATGGCGGTTGCCATCCTGCCAGTGTTGACTTCAGTACATTGCAATGCTAGTGTTATCACCTCAGCCTGACGGCAGACAGACTCCTCCATCATGCCTTGCAATCTGAGGAGTGCAGTGGACATCCCTTCCTGATGTTCCCTAGCTTCCCTTTGTAGCTGCAGGAACTGTGACATGACCGAGTCCAGAGGCTCATCATCTGACTGGGACACAGCAATGTCCTGGCCTCCAGCAGTCCTCTGAGTGCTGGGGACCGGGGAAGTCCCTGTCTCTGTCTGCTGTGGATCAGACAGTGCGATGTGCTCATCACATTGTGATCCTGAGGTTACTCTAAAGCTAGGTCCCACCGAGGTGTGTGTCTCTGCACTGGTGGAGGGTGTGGGTGAGCACTGTGACGGGACTTCAGGGAGGGTGCCTCCGGATTCCTCTTCAGAGGTTTCTTCGGAGCTTGATTGGAGGCCCTGGGTCATGTACTCTGTCGGCTGTTTGGCAGATGTGCCTGTGAAAGCAAGGGGAGATAATTAGTGCATGGCAGTGGCCTGTGAAACAGGACACATCGCTCACAGCATGGCTGTCTGATGGATGTTGCACTGCTGTATCCTCACCTGGTACAGCAGCACCGACCTCACCGTCAGCACAGGACTGGTCCCGGTCATCGCAAGCCAGCTGGATGGCTCTGTTTTCAAAGCTCGTGAGGACCTTGATGTCCTCCACTGGTCTACGGCCTCTCCCTCTTGTTCTGTGCTAGCTTGTCCTGCATAAATAGAAATGGAGAAAGTGTATCAGGATGCCTGCCAGGCCAGATGATGAGTATGCTTGGCCTGTGTAGGTGGTGAGTGATCCCATGGATGGGATGAAGACAATGACAGTGAGTGTGAGAGAGTGAATGATGATGTCCCTTGAGCTGGCATTGAGTGAGGGCCCTGTGGATGTGTGATGGGTTTGTGAATGTGTGAGTTATGAGTGATGAAAAGAGTGACTTAACCTGGTAGAACGGAGGAGATCATACAACATTTTGCGGCACTGGGTGGCTGTCCTCTTTTTGAAGGGCGTTGGCACTGACCACTGCTGCCACAGCTTCCCAAGCTGGAACAGTGAGGTTGCTGCCCATCCTGCAGCCAGAGTGGGGGTAGGGCCTCCACTGTGTCCAAAAGGCACTCAAGGGGCATGTCACTGAATCTGGGGGCTGCAGTCTTTTTGCCTTCAGGGCCATTTCTTCTTTGCAGCAGTCGTGGGCTGGAAGCACTGTGATGTGTGCATACGGCTGGACTTTACATATGTTGATCGGTGTGCTGAAGTGGCAGGTGATTGTGTGGCAGGCGACTGACATCCCGTCGCCATGGAAATGGCATGTTTCCCGGGAATGCATAATTAACGTGGTGGGTTTGGGATGATACGGTGTGAGAAACCGACATTGTGGCCAGTGGGTAAAACACTTTAACTGCCTGCGACAGTGCTTAGTGCGAATCTGGGACAACTCTGCCCATTGTCTTTTAGCTTCATTGACAGGTTTCGTGAGTGTAGCCAATGCATCCCCCCCACAGCTCCATTCCCCCCCCCCACCCCACTAGCAGCTCAGCTGCACATAGTAGGGCCATGAGTGATTCTGGAGGGAGAAGTTTATGTGGGGCCCCGTGTAAGCACTCTCCCACGCACACGGAGCCTTCATCCATCACACTCATCTTACTGTCCCAAGCATTTTCAATGCGGCCTGCTGGGGTTCTCTTTCAGTTGTTCATCTGAGCTGACCTGCATCTCTGCCTACCCACTGATCACACACCCATGTAGTACCTGTGCCCATCCAACACAAGGCTCTGCCCAATTTCAATTCCGTCAGCGATGGTAGTCGTTGAGTTTCTGATCAGATCACCCATTCTTTCCCCTCCACCAGTAACCCACGTCCTTTCCTCCATCACTGTTGACACCCCCCAGCACCACCTTCCACCTCCCAACCGTCACCTACCGACCCGAACCCTTTTCTTTCCAGGATGTCCAGGTAAACACGTATGTTTTCCACATTCCTGATAATCCCATCCCGATCCACATTGATCTCCCCGACCTGCTCCCTCACATCCTCAGGGCCCGAGTCTGTCTCCGTGTCCCCACCAACCACCCTCGTTGTCTGTTCTACCACTGCCAACACCCCCTCAACCGCCCAACCTCCCAGCTCACTCTGCCCCCTCTCATACTCACTATTCCCTCCTACCAGTTTGCTCCCCAGGAGGTAGACATTGACTCCACAGATACCTCCCTTGCATGTTTACCTGGACATCCTCCCCACTTACTTCCTCTTCCATCCTTACTCCCTACTCCTCCTGGACACCTTCTGCCTTCCCCCACAGAACTCCTGCCTCCCCTTGGACTCCTTCTCTCCTCTGGACACTCTCCTCGCCCCCAGATTCCTTCCTTCCTCTGGACTCCTTCCTCCCTCCCTTACACCTACCTCCCCACCTGCTGCATTCTTCCCCATTACACCACCCCCCCACTGTATTCCCACCTCCCCACTCTCAGCCTCACACCCCTGACACCTTCATTCCCCCTGACAACCTCACGCCCTGACACCTTCATTCCCCCCCCAACCTCATCCCTCCCTCTGACATCTTCATTCTCCCCCCACAACCTCAACCCTCCCTGACAGCTTTGTTCTCCCCCTCCCAACCCCCGCCCCCAGTATACCTTCCTCTCCCAGTCAAACATAGACCTTCCTATCCTGCCACGCCCGCCCCCCCCATGACACCCTCCTCTCTCACCCAAAACTGATCCTTCCTTTCCCACCTCCTCCCCACAATCAACCACACTGATCATCTGTAGCAGCCCATGGCCAAGGCCGTGATGTTCCGAAATAGACCCCAGATATCAATAGTGACCATCCACCTTCCATGAGCTGCTTCGCGGTAGAGCCATGTCTATCAGAATCCACTCAGCATGTGATGCACATGTTCCTCCAGGGTCCAGTTGCTGTAGGGCTCCAGCATCTTTTGGTCCTCGGATGTCCGCGACCTGAGCAGGGCCCTAACGGTGAGTCCTGACTTCTGCATGTCACACTTGTCCAGACGTGTTCTGGGCCAGCATGTTTTCCTGCTGGGTGTGGGGGTTGACTCTGGTTGGACCTTACTTTGCATCCCATTACTGGGATACAAATGGGGTTCACGCCAGCTTCCAGTGGGGTTGATTTTCCGCCATGGCGGACACGAATGGATGATCCCGCTATGCATTCACACCGGTGTGAAACTGATTTTTGGCCATCTCACCATATTGATACCCCACCCGCTATGAAGCCTGACGCCAATGGGGCCAGAAACATCTGGTCTTACACTCTCATGTAATACATACTCCTCCTCAATATAAGATAAATAAATCATACTGTGCTGTTGAATTCAACACATCTGGTAATCTGTAGAATGGAAAATGATCATCAAAACGGACTACTTCTTATAAAAAATCAACTAGCTCATTAATGTTCTGCAAAGAGGGAGTCTACTGTTCCTCCTGGTCCAAAGGTGATCTGTGTCCCACATAATAACAAACAGAACATTTATTTATGTAGCACCTTTAATATAATAAAACATCTCAAGCTCCTTCACAGGAGCATTAGGAAACAAAATTTTGATAAGTTGTTGACCTTTAGTGCTCTTGGGAGAGACTAGCATTGGCTAAGAACATAAGAAATAGGAGCAGGATTAGGCCATTCAGTCCCTCGAGCCAGTTCTACTATTCGTCAAGACCATAGTTGACCTGATTGTGGCCTTAACTCCACTTTCCTTTTTTCACTCCTTAACCTTTGACTCCCTTGTCAATCAAAAATTGATCTAACTCAGCCTTGAATATATTCAATGACCCAGTGTCTACTGCCCATTGAGGAAACAAATTCCACACACCAATGGCCCTCTGAGAGAAGAAACTCCTCCTTTTCCCCATCATAAATGGAAGACACCTGATTTCCCCCCACAAGTTGGCGGGGTGGAGTTGTGGGGTGGGCTTGGGGGTGGTTGGGGGGAGGTTGAGGATTAACAAAACATATAAAACTAAATATAAAAACAATCGCTACCACACCACCAGAAGTCCCACCACTATCCTCTCAGGGTAACTGGGGATGGGTACAGGACCTTACTTTGCATATTAACAAAGGTTACCACCCTAAAACAGGGAAATGCTGGTAGGCCATTGTAAAAGTGGCAGTGGGCAAAGTGTTGGTGTTGATGAGGTGGTAAGTCTACCAACAGGCATTGAGGCCAATTAATACCAATTTAAAACTGACGCCATCATTCCTCGCTGAGGTCCAGTTAAGTGAGGTATAAATGGTGCCACATCAGTTAGTTCTGAAAGACTATTTCCTGAGGCCATGAATTTCCCAGACCATGGTTATCTGCTGTTTCTGCCCCTTTTCCTCTAAAATAGCTTGCATTTCGACCCTTGCTGCACCATCCATACTGCACAGCTCACTGAAAGAATCTGTTAGAAGGTATATCCAAATCTGTTCACTACTGGAACTCAGCTGATACTTTTGGCTTGGAATGGGGGATGTTAGCTTGACTTGAGAAAGAAGTCAATGCTGAATAAGTTTGTAGGATGCATGTTAATTGTTGCTTGACAAACAAGTAAAAAGCATAATAAAAGCATTACCTTTGCTTTAAAGGGCATAATGAATAGGTATGCTCACAAGCCATGGGCAAAACTGGTCAATTAGCACTGATCTGCAAAATGGTAACACCTTAACTTACAATTAACATGGGTGCTAGCTCGAATGCTCAGATCACATTAAACCCAGGAATAGACTACAGCAATCAGAAAATTATACACATTTCAAGGAATGGACAATAGAATACATTTTGTGAAGACCTATGCTCCCAGTGTGGCCCTGATAACATTTACCTTTAACAAATCCAAGAAGCAATTACTACTTAAATGGAAAGAAAATTATGTACATGGAAAATGAAAGTGATTTGGAGGTCCCAATGAACAACAAATTATAGTTATTACAACAAAGCTTGGTGACAGTAAAACAATTCAGCCATTTGGATGTATTAAAAGCTTAATATTGAGCTGAAATAGTGATGTAATCCTGCCACTTTATAAATCAATAGCGCAACTGCACTTAAATTATTGTGTGTGCTCTGGTTGCCACAGCGCAAAAAGGATAATGCAGCTATTGAAAGGATACAGAACAGAGCTACCAGAATTACTGAGAGGATGCAGGGATTGGTTTATATGGAGTGATTTCATAAATTAAACATATTCTCACTGGAAAAGAGAATGTTGAGAGGTGTTTAGGATTCTAAAAGGACTAGATAATGTAGACCATGGCAAGCTGTTTCACCTTGTCCAGAACAGAGAACACAACCTCACTTGCACCCCCTCAAATTATAAATTAACCTGCTTAAACAATATTTCAGTGAGTGAGTGGTAAATCTACGGAACAGGCTCCCTAGTGAGGAGGCATGTGGTAAGTGCAGCATTCGTGAGAAGCAAAAAGTGACTTTGGACCTTTGATTCCCAAAGCTTTTACCACCACTAAGGTTTTCCTTGTGTCAATTTCTGTGTTGTTGTTGACTAATTGATAGAGATTGATTATCATGATTAGTCAACAACTTCATTATCGTTGTGTCATGAGATTATCAGCACAGTAGAAGGTGAACTAAATGGCCCTTGGTCTTTTATCATCTAGCAATTCCTATGTTCTTATGTCATTATATACAAATGATAGTATGGACTAAAAGCACATTTTATCAGTTGTTGTACAATTGTCTTTACTCTCTTTGTCATTATGTATTCACTTGATCAGATATTCTGTATTAGTTTTAGACTCAAACCTGTACCCATTATTTTCCTAAACAATAAAATACAGAAAGAATGGCCAAAATGAAATTGTAAGTATTTTGACTCCAGTATTTTCAGGATGAACTAATCAAGTCGCAGCAGAGTTAACAACTGCACACAATGTAATGCTAATCCACCATGACAGTACTGGCAGCTCCAGGCTCAGAATTTGGTGCTGCATTTATGATTGTAGTAATGTGGATGTGGCATTAGAATCTAAGTATAAGGTTGGTGCAATTTGGGCCGCTTCAGTGCAGTTCCTACTGGGCTTGAGTTCACAGTGCAAAGCCACCCGGAATTTGGGACTACATGACACCCTGGAGGAAGATTTCCTTTGGGCACTATGCATTTGCAGCATTGTACATAAAAGGATGATTCCCATTTTCATAACTACTAGCAAAATCGTAAAAAAACATTCAAAAAGAATGTGTTTATGAATTTGCTAAAAATATCATCAGATGAAACCTTACACTAATTATATTGGTAGGCTTGATGCAGAGCAGCACAAGGAATGCTTGATGATGAAATGAGGTGAAAAAGAAGGAAATGTTCCTGGGACTTATATTGCTCACTGGAATGATTGCAAGCTTCTACCTGTCCCTCCCCTTCAAGATGTAACAGATTAAAAAGTAAAGAAAGGGTCAACTCAATACTGATCCCTTTGGCTACACACGTTTGAGTGTTCTTTTAAGTTGCTGCAAATAAACGGAACATTTAAGTATTGGGAATTTCTTCAGGTCCCTGCAGCTGATGATAATTTCACCTTGAACGAGTACAGATTTTACAGGAAAATGGCAACATTAGTAAACAGTGCTACACACTTATTGAATGATGTACACAGCACAAATCTGAGGAAATCAAGTGAAAAGCAATTCCAAATTGTCAGTTTCAAATGAAGAACTAAGCCTGCTCAGTGCTGTTTTAGGGGAAAATAGTCATTCACTTTAATGTGACCAAAATAGCTGACAGAAAAGATCAAAGGTTAGTATATTAAAGAGCTTAAAGGAGCAAGTAAAATATGAAGGGTTTGCTCATCCTTGCTTGAATACACATTAGTTCATCCCCTCCAGGACAAATCATCTAAGTTACCATTTAGTCTGGTGCCTGGAGCAGCATTGGGATCATTTGCTCCCTGTAGCCAACAACTTAATTTTGAAGTCCACCGTTTGCATGACAATATACAGCAGGGCCACTTGGATTTATTTTGAATGAAGAGCAAAGGAAACTTGGGGTGAAGAAAGTCTTTAGCAGCAGTGCAAAACATGTAATGGTGGATCAGCAGGTCATTTTCTATAACTCTGACCTTCGTTTCCATTGACTTCAACATGAAGTCTTTGTCCTCCAAAGCATGCTACATGTAGCACATGTCACATCTCAAATTACTCAAGCTGTATTCCAAAATATAATTTTCTGAAATAAATCTATCTAATTTGCAAGATTAGAGAAAAAAGGCCAACAAGAATAAAAGAAAATCTAATGGCTGAATTTTCAGGTTGGCATGCAGGCGCATGCCCGACCCGCTCGAGCCTAAAATAACGCATGATATATCGGGCAAGCATCCCAACGTCACCCTGTGCTCGCGCGACATTTCAGTCTGTGGACACGTGCGAATGTCAGAAATGTGCCCACTGAAAATTAAGAAGGCAATTAAGCCCATTAGAGCTGTAATTGTCCCCAATTTTTTGTGGTCCGTCCAACCTTACAGTTGACGGATAGACACAACGGCCAGCGGCCTTTATATTTCTCATGAAATCTCATCCAAGGGCGGGATGAGGTTTCCGTCAATAAATAAAAAAAATTAAAAACTATGGACAGAATTTTTATAATGTATATGTTCAGATGACTGTGATGCTTGGATATTTTTGTTCTGATTTTAAATTCTTTATTTCATACTTTTGAAGTCTTTAGCTTCCTGAGACAGCTCTCCACATTCAGGGAGCTTTCATTCCGCACTATCACTGAATTCCCCACTATCAACATCCTGGGGGTTACTATTGACTGGAAACTGAACTGGATCAGCCATATAAATATTGTGGCTACAAGAGCAGATCAGAGACTAGGAATCGTGCGACAAATAACTCACCTCCTGACTCCCCAAAGCCTGTCCACCATCTACAAGGCACAAGTCAGGAATTTGATGGAATACGCCCCACTTGCCTGGATGAGTGCAGCTCCAACAACACTCAAGAAGCTTGACACTATCTAGGACAAAGCAGCCCACTTGATTGGCATCACATCCACAAACATTCACTCACTCCACCACCATCGTACAGTGGCAGCAGTGTGTACCATCCATAAGGTGCACTGCAGCAATTCACCAAGGCTCCTTAGACAGCACCTTCCAAACCCATAACCACTACCATCTAGAAGGACAAGGGCAGCAGATAGATGGGAATGCCACAACCTGGAAGTTCCCATTCGAGTCACTCACCATCCTGACTTGGAAATATATCACCTTTCCTTCATTGTGACTGGGTCAAAATCCTGGAACTCTCTTCCCATCAACACTACCTACACCACATGGACTGCAGCAGTTCAAGTAGGTAGCTCACCACCACCTTCTCAAGGGCAACTAGGGATGGGCAATAAATGCTGGCACAGCCAGTGAAGCCCACATCCCATGAATGAATAAAAAAAAAGGAGGTCCATGTAAGTATATATTTCTTTACTTTTTCACTTCCATTCTGGGCTAGAAGGAGCAGTAGTGGCCCCTAGTGATCCCTTGGACCTCTTTGCCTTGGTCTTTCCCTCTCCCAATCATGAACTTTGCTGATTTCCCACCACCTTCCTCAGGGGTCTTGCTGGGACCTGTTTCTACAGCAGCTGGAAGTGGCCTGTCTGGCTGAAAATTTTCACTTCCACTCCCAGCACCAGCCCTGCCAGCTTCTGGCCGGAGTCAGTACAAGCCATGCCCCAAGAGGAACTGGATGGATCCTCACCACTTCTGGATCCACAACTACCACCCACAGCACCCCACTGCCCACACCAAAGACAGGACATTGATGTAGTAAACTGAAATGTTACATTGGTTAGTTAGTGGTGTCCTTCTGGACTAAGTTTCTGAGTTATGCCACATGCATTGAGTGGCAGAATCATAGAATTGCAGAAAATTTACTACACAGAAAGAGGCCACTTGGCCCATTGTGTCTGGGTCAGCAGAAAAACTAGCCACCCATCCTAATACCACTTTCCAGCATTTGGTCCATAGCCCTGCAGGTTACGGCACTTGAGATACACATCCAGACACCTTTTAAATGAAATGAGTGTTTCTGCCTTTCAAGCTGTGTGTTCCAGACCTCTACAATCCTCTGGGAGAAAACATTTTCCTAATCTCCCCTTTAATCTTCCTACCAATCACTTAAATATATGTCCCCTAGTCACTGACCTCTCTGCTGAAGTAAATATGCCTTTACCATCCACTCTTTCCAGGTCCATCACAATTTTCTACACTTCAATCAAATCTCCCTTCAGCCTGCTCTGTTCCATGGAAAACAGCCCCAGCCTATCCAATATTTCCTCATAGCTGCAATTTTCCAGTCCTGGCCACATCCTTGTAACTCTCCTCTTGTAGCCTCTTTAATGCAATTACATTCTTTCTGTAATGAGGTGATGAAAACTGTACACTCAAGTGGTGGCCTAACTAATGTCTTAAACCAATTTGAAAGTTGAATGACAATGTTGAAAGAAATGTTTGCTTGAAAAATGATTGAAGAAAAATCGAGAAGGGTCATATTGAGCATAAGTGGACTAAATCCCTTGTTGCTGTGCAATAAATGCTGTGTAATTCTATGTAAAAATGACTCAATGCTGTTGCACTGCTCAAAGGGTAAAGTATGATCCACACACACACATTACAAATCTGTTACAGGCAGGCCACTAGCTATAGACTGTGTATCCACCTATGGCCTGATAAGGTTAGATGAATTAAGGTGGGAGGAAGATCATGTGGAATTTAAATGACAAAGCACACCAGTTGGGTTGAGTGGCCAGTATGTGTGCTGTATATATTTTGTAATTCTATATAAACATAAGCAATTTGGGTTCAAAAGGGCAGGGCTACAAAATTTGATTGCGTCTGCCTATGGTTTTGGCACTATGGCTGTGATTTTGATCCAAAATGGCATCCATGCTGTGCACACAAACTTATTGTGCTGCCATGCTGAATGCCAGCTTGAACAGGTCATTAGTATTATGCTAAATCACGTACCAGAAGTATGCAGATTGGCTAATAGTGCTGTCAGTCAGCATATAACACTGATATGACATTTTCAACTTTAACAATTCAGCTAATGCCCTGTCTTAAACTCGCCAAGCTGATCGTGTGTTCAGCAGCAAAAAGGACATATCGCTGATGCTATTTAAAGGGATCATCAACTACTTTCATGGTAGTTGTTGATTGATTTCTGTTGGCTGCTGCTGAGTCAGTAAAAGTATTTGGAGGTTTAACCTGCTATTTAGAGTTGGTGAAGTTGACAGGAAGTGGTGTGACACATGGTGAAGTCCTTGGTTCTGACTTGAATAATTCTGCTCAGAGCGTTTGTTCCCATTCATGGGTACTCTGTAGGTCTCTATCCTTCTAGGCCTGCAGCATGATACAGAGAATGAGCAGAGGGAATACAGCCTGCTCAAAGAAGAGGGAAGAGGGGAAGAGATGCTCAAAGCAGGAGGTCATATCCGCCCTGGGTCATCATGAGTAATTGTTCTATCTGAACCTCAGCAAGGAACAATGTGTGATCCATCTACATTTCGCAAAGGATGTTCTCACTAAAATTTGCCACATTTTGTAGCAGACCTGCAACCTCAGAGCAGGGCATGGATGGCATTACCAGTGGCTATGAAGGTGACTGTGGCATTCAACTTCTGGGCCTTGTGTTCATTAAGTGTACTCAAGGGTGAGCTAGACAGATTTTTGATCTACAAGAGAGTCAAAGGTTATGGGGGGCAGGCAGAAAAGTGGAGTTAACAGCCCAATCAGATCAGCCGTGATCTTATCAAATGGCAGAGCAGGCTTGAGGGGTTGAATGGCTGCTGCTGCTCCTACTTCTTTCGTTCTTCTGACATTTCCAAAACCTTGCAGCTCACCAACCACTGTTGTAGAGGGCAGATCACTGATGCTCGACGTGCAAAGAGAGGGGAATATATTGCTTTCTCTCTTTCCAGAGGGAAGCAGATGGATCGAGGACATAGCTGCACCAAGGAAGCAAGATTCCCAATGGTGCATGGAGCCATTGACTGCACACATGTCACTGCTGGTACTCTATATAAATTCAGGGATGTACCACAGCTGCAAATGGTTCCACTCCCTTAATGTCCAGCTGGTGTGTGGTCAATCACAGAGCATCGTGCAGGTCAGTGCCCGATATCCTGACAGCAGTCATGAAGCTTCTATTCTGTACCCATCGCTGTATCAACAACATTTGAGTCAACACAATAAACCAAAGGGTGGTTGCTGGACAACAATGACTATCCAATGACCATCCAACTTATGACTATACTGCTTAATACATGCACATGTGAGTAGCATGTATATAGTGAGAGCCATGCTGCCACACAAAATGTCATCTAGCAGAGCACTGGGGCCCTTAAGCAACACTTCTGGTACTTGGACTGCTCTGGAGGAGCCATGCAATGCTAACCATGGCACTTCTCACAATTCCTTGTGGCCTACTGCATCTTGCACAACCTAGCAATCAGAAGGCTGTTATGACACAGATGATGTGTGCCAGGCAGATCAAATCCATGAGGGAAACTTGATCACGCGATCACAACAGTTTTGCAATTTGTATTTTATTTTGAGATGTGTGCCTTGAATCCAGAAGTAAAAAGTCCACCAAAACTTCAGAGAATTTAAAAAAAAATACTGAATTAAACGTTTATTAACAAAAGAAAAGATTTCAAGCACATACACAGGTCTACAAATTAGGACTATAATAACTCCTAATTAATCTGGCTTTCAGTTATATGCCAATTAAGGCATCAGTAAAAAAAAAAACAGATTTTAAACAGACCCAGGAAAGTCAACACAATACCGTGAACAGTAGAATTCAAAGTGGCCTATCCCATCTTCGGTTTCTGTAGACAGCAGCCTTAATGAACAAATACTGGAGGCTTCTCACACTTCTGTTAGATCTTACAATGGCTTCCCTGACACATAGCCTCATTCTCCTTTATCTACATTTTACCCTTTTAATGTAAATTCCATCACTCCCATATGTCTTTGGAGCTTTACCTTTCTCATAATATAAATCTTTTAATGGTGCTAATATTGTCGGTAACCTTTGAGAAAAATAAACACACTGATTGGCCTAACTTCTCTTTGAAATTCAAACTGCCCTGATTTATCAAAAAATGCAAATTCTCCCCACCTTACATTACAAGACTTCAGCCATGTCTACATATTTAGCATTTTAAACCTAGCTTCTTTTGATGAATCAAAGCCTCCAGACCAGCCATCACTGATTCAATTAAATCCCCCCCACACACACAAACACACTAAGAAGCCAGGCTTTTGCCCTCGTTGGGCAGGCTCGGCGGGGAAAGTGGGAATGGCCATGAAAGTGAACACCGCCTATGATCGGGCCCCGACAGCGACTTCACGCTGGTGGGCCAATCAAGGCCCACCCAGCGTGAAACACGCACTGCAGCACTGCAGCACTGCCTGTGTGGGGGGTGAAGGAGGACGAGGGCACAGGTTTGCGCATGCACGCGAGTACACGCAATGAAAACTCCCTGAGGCACAGAGCTGGTGGGCTGGCCCCCATCACACCAGCATCTGTGACCAGTGATGCTGTGCACCAGCTCCTGAAGGGCTGAGGTGCTGAAGGCAGACACAGCATCAGATGCACCTAAAGTTTCATGGCTGCGTCTCTGAGATGGATCTGAACATGGAGCGCAAGCAAGCTGCCCTCGGACAGACAGGAGTCAAACATTCTATTAAGATCTATGGAGTGTCCTCACTGCATGTTGTCATCATCTTCCTGTGATCAAGCGACTATTAGGGCCTCCACTACATCTCCATGACAGGAACATTATCACAGAGGGTATTGGTGCTAAGATAAGCCAGGCTGGAGTCAAACGTTTACAACTGTGATGTGAGGATCTACGGGGACATCTCACCGCATGTTGTCATCATCCTCCACAAATCTGGCAGCTTTGAGAGCCTCCTGAGTGCGCCTGCCTCACCTAGGCAGTGCGAGAGCCTCATCCCCGTCATCATCTCCACCAAGGGAGCCCGTCACTCCCATTTCTGTCAGTGTCCTCCTCATCCGAGGAGACCCCCAGTTCCCCCATCTCCTCCTCAGCCAGCTCCTCTCCCCGTTGGAGTGCCTGGTTGTGAAGGGCACAGCAGACAATGACGATGCGTGACACCCTCTGCGGACTGTATTGCAGGGCTCCCCCAGACCAGTTCAGGCATCGAAACCTCATCATCTGCATCCCAATGGTCTGCTCCACCAAGCTGTGAGCTGCTGCATTAGCCTCATTATAGCGTCGCTCTGCTGCAGTCTGAGGCCGCTGCACGGGTGTCATCATCCACAGCCTCTGCGGGTAGCCCTTGTCCCCAAGGAGCCAACCCTGCAGCCTCTGTGGACCCTGGAAGACTGCAGGGATCTGAGAGTGACTCAGATTTGGGTGTCGTACACAATCCCTGGAAACCATGCACATACCTATAGGATGTATTTCTGGTGGTCTCACACCAGCTGCACATTCAGCGAATGGAAGCCCTTGTGGTTGATGAAAGTCCACTGAGTGTAGCAATGGAGACCTGAGCACCACGTGACTGCAGTCAATCGCACTCTGCACCTGTGAGAATCCCGAGATCCGGGCGAATCCAATGGCCCTTGTATCCTGGCTGTGCCGGTCCAGGGCGAAATGCACGAAGTTGTGTGCCATGGAGAACTTGGCATCTGTGACCTCAAGGATGCATTTGTGGGTGGCAGATTGTGATATCCCACAGAGGTCACCTGTGGAGCCCTAAAAGGAGCCACTGGCATAGGAATTGAGCACTGCAGTCACTTTCACAGCCACTGGCAGTGGATGCCCTCCAACTCCCCTTGGCACCAAGTCCTTCAGTAAGTGGCAGACGTGAGCCACCAGGTTCCTAGACATGCGCAGTCATCGGTGACACTGGTCCTCAGTCATCTGCAGGAATGGCAGGCGGCATCCATAGGCCTTGGGTGTTGCTAGGCGCCAACCAGCCATGGCTCGCTGATACTCCTGGGCAGCAAGTGGGGGAGCCCCTGATGCCCTTTCTTCCTAAGGTTGCTACTCCTGCCTTTCCACAGCCAGGTTCCTCAGTCACTCTCTCCTCTGTCTTCTATGGTCTCTGTAGGCCATCAGGCATACAGCTAGGTCACCAGGACCCATGATCCTTACATTATCCTCCTGCAGCTTGAAAGAGAGAGAGAGAGATGTGATTATCATGGCTGTACTTAGCGCCTTTCCTGGCCTTGTGTGACCGCCTCTTAACAGTTCCTGGAAAGTGCTGGTCACCCCTCGGATGGCCAGAAATGAATGCTCTGCATGACTGTCCTGTCAACCTGTGACATGGGGGACACTGGTTCAAACCAGGATGCTGAGATTGCAAGGTGCTGTGAGCTTGTGACGGTAGCAGTGACTGCTACACGGCCAGCATTGGTGAGGACATTGCACAACATGTGCAGTCCAACTGCTGGGGAGGCTAGGAGCCTGACCCCAATAATATCACTGTGGCTGTGCCTTATCTGTCTTAGTTGCAGAGGCAGGGTCAGTTTATACAGGTGTCCCTAATGCATGGCCATTCCCCTCGCCTACCCTGCACCCCCCCCCCCCCCACCTCGATTGCCTGTGCACGGGATGCAGCTCCAGGGCAGCATTTGCTGTCACCTCCGAAGCTGGCCAACACTTGCCCCCAGACACCCCGCACCCCCCTCAGCAGTCACCTCCGAGGGTGGCCGCACTTACCCCCAGCCATCCCCCACCCCTCAGCAGTCACCTGAGGGGCCAGGCATCAATTTCCCCTGCCCCCTCAGTGCCCCGAGGCCTGTAAACAATGGGCGAGCTGTGGAGAACGCTGCTGCTCACTCACCTCAGTTCCCCCAAAGTGAAGGCCATCAAGTGCACGTCACCTGCGTGCTGTTGTGTAACACATCGGCGTGCTTTCTGATGACTTTGTGAAGTGGGTCCCACCATATTTTCCACGCATGCCACTTGGAAAATTCAGCCCCAGGTTTCTCTGCACCTTCCCCTCTAAATTAGGGAATACTAGGCTCAATCTTGTATGAAATTGGCGCTTCACTAACAGTTCTGAAAGTGTTAAACCAGTGGTTGCATGAAGTGTTGTGTGATGGCTGAACAGGAACCTTGAAATTCGTGTTTGTAACACTCCCTCTGTTCGTTTCTTCATGCCTGCTTCAAAGGTTTGTACTGCTCTTTCTGCTAACCCATTGGATGAGGGATGATATAATGCTGTTCTGACGTGTTTAATCCCATTTGAGTTCACAAGTCTTTGGAATTCAGTGCTAGTGAAAGCATTGCTACTATCTGCCATAATATCTTCAGGTAAACCATGAACACTGAAACTCTGGTGCAGTTTTCAATGGTTGCAGGCGAAGTGGGTGATCTCACTTCAAACATGTCCACCCAAATGAAACATGCATTGATAAACACAAGAAACATGGTACCTAGAAATGGATTTACATGGTCTATATGTAGTCTAACCCAGGGTCGGCCAGGCCACTCCCACGGATGCAATGGAGCTGAAATGGGCAACCTCTGCTGTTGCTGGCACTGGAGACCAGTGTTGCACCATTTTTTTCTATATTACTGTCCATGCCTGGCCACTAGATATAGGTTCGTGTGAGCATCTTCATTTTCAAAATACCGGGATGCACACTATGAAGTTCTTCCAGTAATGGTTCTCTTCCTTGCACAGTGATGATGACTCTTGCTTGCTATAACAAAATGCCATCTTGACAACTCAGTTCAGATCTATATACAAAGAACGGTTTTAATTCTTCAGGGACTTGCGCATTCGACCAGCCTTGTAATATTTGTTCATGGACTCTTGCTAAAATTGGATCCCGATTTGTCCAATTCTTTATCTGTCTCGCACAGGATGAATTGAATTGTCTTCTGTTTCTCCTCTGCTGTTATTTTGTTAGCTACAAAGTAGAAGCCTAATCGCTCAATGTATTGACTCCAGTTCTTGACGGGTGAGTCGTACGGGTCAATTCTGCCAAAAAGAGACATTGCTGGTTTGTATACTTCTTTTAATCCCTTAAGAATTGGAATAATCACAGTTGCGAGGTGAGGTGCCATGTTGGCGCTATTTATCTTATTGCCATTTGTAATAAACCTGGAGTGCAGGATGGGTTTCTTGTAAGAAACAGTAAACTTTATTTATTACAGACTCCAGATGAGGCTGCATGCTTGGTCCAAGGCCAAGGCTAGGACAAAAACAGAATTACCTGAAAAAACTCAGCAGGTCTGGCAGCATCGGCGGAGAAGAAAAGAGTTGACGTTTCGAGTCCTCATGACCCTTCGACAGAACTTGAGTTCGAGTCCAAGAAAGAGCTGAAATATAAGCTGGTTTAAGGTGTGTGTGTGGGGGGCGGAGAGATAGAGAGACAGAGAGGTGGAGGGGGGGGATGTGGTTGTAATGACAAACAAGCAGTGATAGAAGCAGATCATCAAAAGATGTCAACGACAATAGTACAATAGAACACATAGGTGTTAACGTTAAAGTTGGTGATATTATCTAAACGAATGTGCTAATTAAGAATGGATGGTAGGGCACTCAAGGTATAGCTCTAGTGGGTTTTTTTTTTAATTTTTTTTTATAATGGAAATAGGTGGGAAAAGGAAAATCTTTATAATTTATTGGAAAAAAAAGGAAGGGGGAAACAGAAAGGGGGTGGGGATGGGGGAGGGAGCTCACGACCTAAAGTTGTTGAATTCAATATTCAGTCCGGAAGGCTGTAAAGTCCCTAGTCGGAAGATGAGGTGTTGTTCCTCCAGTTTGCGTTGGGCTTCACTGGAACAATGCAGCAAGCCAAGGACAGACATGTGGGCAAAAGAGCAGGGTGGAGTGTTAAAATGGCAAGCGACAGGGAGGTTTGGGTCATTCTTGCGGACAGACCGCAGGTGTTCTGCAAAGCGGTCGCCCAGTTTACGTTTGGTCTCTCCAATGTAGAGGAGACCACTTTGGGAGCAACGAATGCAGTAGACTAAGTTGGGGGAAATGCAAGTGAAATGCTGCTTCACTTGAAAGGAGTGTTTGGGTCCTTGGACGGTGAGGAGAGAGGAAGTGAAGAGGCAGGTGTTGCATCTTTTGCGTGGGCGTGGGGTTGTGCCATAGGAGGGGGTTAAGGAGTAGGGGGTGATGGAGGAGTGGACCAGGGTGTCCCGGAGGGAGCGATCCCTACGGAATGCCGATAAGGGGGGTGAAGGGAAGATGTGTTTGGTGGTGGCATCATGCTGGAGTTGGCGGAAATGGCGGAGGATGATCCTTTGAATGCGGAGGCTGGTGGGGTGATAAGTGAGGACAAGGGGGACCCTATCATGTTTCTGGGAGGGAGGAGAAGGCGTGAGGGCGGATGCGCGGGAGATGGGCCGGACACGGTTGAGGGCCCTGTCAACTACCGTGGGTGGAAAACCTCGGTTAAGGAAGAAGGAGGACATGTCAGAGGAACTGTTTTTGAATGTAGCATCATCGGAACAGATGTGACAGAGGCGAAGGAACTGAGAGAATGGGATGGAGTCCTTACAGGAAGCGGGGTGTGAGGAGCTGTAGTCGAGATAGCTGTGGGAGTCGGTGGGTTTGTAATGGATATTGGTGGACAGTCTATCACCAGAGATTGAGACAGAGAGGTCAAGGAAGGGAAGGGAAGTGTCAGAGATGGACCACGTGAAAATGATGGAGGGGTGGAGATTGGAAGTAAAATTAATAAATTTTTCCAAGTCCTGACGAGAGCATGAAGCGGCACCGAAGTAATCATCGATGTACCGGAGAAAGAGTTGTGGAAGGGGGCCGGAGTAGGACTGCAACAAGGAATGTTCCACATACCCCATAAAGAGACAGGAATAGCTGGGGCCCATGCGGGTACCCATAGCCACACCTTTTATTTGGAGGAAGTGAGAGGAGTTGAAGGAGAAATTGTTCAGCATGAGAACAAGTTCACCCAGACGGAGGAGAGTAGAGGTGGATGGGGATTGTTCAGGTCTCTGTTCGAGGAAGAAGCTAAGGGCCCTCAGACCATCCTGGTGGGGGATGGAGGTGTAGAGGAATTGGACGTCCATGGTGAAGAGGAAGCGGTAGGGGCCAGGGAACTGGAAATTGTTGATGTGACGTAAGGTGTCAGAGGAATCACGGATGTAGGTGGGAAGGGACTGGACAAGGGGAGAGAGAAGGGAGTCAAGATAACGAGAAATGAGTTCTGTGGGGCAGGAGCAAGCTGAGACGATCAGTTTACCGGGGCAGTTCTGTTTGTGGATTTTGGGTAGGAGATAGAAGCGGGCCGTCCGAGGTTGGGCGACTATCAGGTTGGAAGCTGTGGGAAGGAGATCCCCAGAAGAGATGAGGTCAGTGACAGTCCTGGAAACAGTGGCTTGATGTTCAGTGGTGGGGTCATGGTCCAGGGAGAGGTAGGAGGAAGTGTCTGCGAGTTGACGCTCAGCCTCCGCGAGGTAGAGGTCAGTGCGCCAGACAACAACAGCACCACCCTTGTCAGCGGGTTTGATGACAATGTCAGGGTTGGACCTGAGAGAATGGAGTGCAGTAAGTTCAGAGAGAGACAGATTAGAATGGGTGAGAGGAGCAGGGAAATTGAGACGACTAATGTCGCGCCGACAGTTCTCAATGAAAAGATCGAGAGAAGGTAAGAATCCAGAGGGAGGGGTCCAGGTGGAGGGAGAATATTGGAGATGGGTAAAAGGATCCGTTGAACTGGGAGAGGACTCCTGCCCAAAGAAGTGAGCCCGGAGACGAAGACGGCAGAAGAAGAGTTCAGTATCATGCCGAGCCCGAAATTCATTGAGGTGAGGGCGTAAGGGTATGAAACTAAGTCCTTTGCTGAGCACTGAAAGCTCAGCCCCATAATTACTAAAGGCTGACGTTTATTCCCTACACAGTCTGAAGGCCAGGAAAATTGAACCAATCACTGTTACACTTCAAGTAAGTGGAAAACTTCTGCTCATGAAGGTTGACACAGGATCATCGGCCACAGTGGTAGAGCGAGTGAAGTGCATGAATAAATGCGGTGCAATATGTTTGGGTGATGTGTAATGTCGGTTGAATAGCTGGCAGTGTGTTCAGTGAGATGTGGGTATGAGGCTTATAGCAGTGCTAAAGATGGACTTTTAACCATGCTGCACCATTCCTAATGGTGGAAAAGGAAGTGGGCACCATGCCCTCTCGCTTGCTTTTTGCCTGGTTCCCACACGATTCCAATTAAAATTGAAATTGTTGGGTGCGTGCACAGGAGACATGTGCAATCACAAAGCAGGGGGATCTTTTCACTGGTGAAAAACCCACCACTAGCTGTCAATGCTGCAGGTACGGGAGGGCTATGAAAGAGTTTCCTGAACAAACAGGGAGAATCTACATCATGGCCACAACTTCCCTGCCCACTCCATTGCCATTAACATAAGACTTACTGAGAGCACAAAGTTGACACAGGTGTTTTTCAAATGTTAATTTCCCTTGTAAATATTTTACATTACATTGGTTTCACTTTCTTCATGTATACATCATTGTTATCACTGAGACTAGCTTTTCCTTATTGAATATTTATATTAGTGTCCAATGTTGTACTCAACACTCTGTGAGACATGGTTGAAGTTGCAGGCTCACCTGGCCCTCCCTTCTACACGTTGTAAAGGACATTGTCCGAGATCCCTCTCAGCAGGGATAATTGAAATGTTGTAGGTGAACTCAAAGCCCTGTAAGGACTCTGCCAACCAACACCCTGTTATGGACCCACATGTGGCAGTACCAACCTCGCCCTTTAGGCCCCTCATTTTCTTACCTTTACTAACTGATCCCGCCACACCCAGGATACCAGGCTCTTCCCACTTCACTCCTCCATGCCCCTGTTCCATGACCTCATACTCTGTCCTCTCTCAGATCCCTCTTCCACTCTTCCATGTCCCCGACTCCACTCCAACTAACTCCATCACTTATTTGCCCTCACCATTCCTGAGCCTCCTGTCTGCAAGCTGCCAAGCTCCTGCTCCCCTTCCTTGTGCCTCAGAATCCAACAAAGAAAACTGCTGACCTCAGGAGCACTGCACTCCACCTTTAAACAAACATGAACTGGGTGCTATGGGATTCTCATGCACCACTGACTTTATCATGAAGAGAGGGCATAATTAAAAAATGTTTTAATATAATGAGTATCCATGGCATGTAAATGTAATACAAGTAGGAAGGTGCCATGGGACAGCATTAGGCCTGACCAGCTACAAACACGATGCTGAATTAATCTCTAAATTTGAACCCGCCATCGGGTCCTGCCTAAGTAAGTCACTCGCTAGCCTTATTTCCTGCTCTTTAAGGCCCCATAAGCACCTCCCCCACCCCTCCCCCCAAAAGTGTGTAAGACTGAGGTGAAGCTCTGAATGTTATGTTTGAATCGTGATTGATAGAGGTTATTGGTACATGCGTTTTGGGGTTGTGGTGATCAAGCAATGTCTGAGGCTAGTGGTGCAGTTGTAAGATTATAATGTTTAAACATGCGTTCATTAACCTTGATCACCCACATGAGGTCATTGAACTTGTTGCGGCACTGCATCTAGGTTCTCGGGCTAAACTGATGGTATTGACCATGATGGCTATCTGTTCCCATTATTTTTGCAGTGTTTGTTTCATGGTCCTCCCTGTCCCATTGGATAGAGGACATCTTTCCTCATGTCCACCTCCTGCAGCAATCCTCCAGTGCTGTGTCAGAAAACCTTGGAGCACGCGCTTTACCTTGCTTCTTTAGCAGGAGAAACACATAGGCTGCCTTGAATTTGTGCTCGCCTTTCACAAATTTGTGCATCATGCTCAAGTGTGCAGCTATTCAACACAATGGCTGCATGCTGCAATCAAGTAAATGAGCAGGCAGCACAAAGTTTTTGTGACTGCATCAGAAGCACCCAGTGGTGGTTAATTAGGCATCGTGCCATTTTTTGGCTTATCGAATTAGATTCAGTTTGAAAGGAAGGAAGCAGCTAACAACAGGCAAAGAAGAACAATTTTTCCATTACCTTTAATTCAAATTAAAGTTCTGAATGAATTAATGAGTAATTAAAATAGAAATACTTAATTTGCTGTTTCAATCTTCTGCTGATTGTAAAACATCATTGATGTTTTGTTCTGACACATGATAAGAGTTGCTACACTACGAACTAATAAAGGATTAATCTCTGATAACATGAAGATTTAGGATAATAAATTATAAATGAGTCAAAAAATCTAGTAGGATGTTGATCATAAAAGCAAACACAAGTAGGCTTAATAAGTTTATTTTATACGTTGCAAGAGTTAATTCCTCTTTTAAGGTTGGAATTATTGAACTGACTAAAAATTGCAACGTAACAACAGATATTTATATTTGCTTAGGAACATTGGATTCTGGGGCTCATTACACATTTTATTACTTGGATTTCCAGTCTTAGGGTAGTTGTAGGATCTGGACACAGTTCTCAGGTATCAATGGGTAGAGTATGCGGAAATTGGGTAAAAACCACGGTGTCAGTGAAGTTTTTTATAAGTGCTCTTCATGACCCCGCAGCAGTCTCCACCCATAGCCCCAGCCACTTAGTAGGCCTTTCTGGATTGTCTCATCAACACCGTCCACCACCCACCACCACCAGCCCACCCCCAACTCAATCCCCATTAACTCAAGGTAAAACTTTGGGCTCAGCTCTGCAGAAGAGCTGTCAGATTTTCTGCCTACTCCCCACCACCTCCTCTGATGGCTGCCCGGAACCAGCGATTTGGTGCTTGCAAGTTGCTGAACTAATTCAAATGAGGTCCAACCATGTAAGTGGTTTGTACACTTTGCCAATGCCACTGGGTGGTCAGAGCAATTGCTCTGCTTATTGTCTGCCCAATTTACTACAATTGAAAATCAACCCCAGTGTTATTGAAGTAGCATCTCATGCAGAGAGTAGGCATGGGCTTGATGGGCCAAATGGCAGCCTTCTGTGCTGTAACCATTCTATGAATTTAGGTTACTTGGGATGCTGTGACGCCCTGCAAAGGAGCTCCCTTTGACTTTGGTATCTGCAGCAATGATGATTTGCAGTAGTCTGCATCTTTGTGGAAGCAAACCGAACTTGCAAGCCCTCAGTCTGAGCTTCCACTGCAGCACCCAGATATTGAGTGGCTTTTCCTTGTGCTGAAATGGAAGCTGAGACGTTAGTCATCAGAAGCTGCATTATGGATCAACCTGCAAGTGTTCTCATGAAGCTGGTCACAACTTCCATGCTGGAGAGTGTGGTCTCTAAGCTCCCTACAAACCTTCTACCGTACTGGGGAGGTGATGGAGTAGTGGTATTGTCACTAGACTAATAATCCGGAAACCCAAGGTAATGCTCTGGGGACCCAGGTTCAAATCCACTACGGATGGTGGAATTTGAATTCAACAAAAATGTGAGATTAAAAGTCTAATGATGACTATGAATTAGAAGCCTAATGATGACATTGGTTCACTAATGTCCTTTTAGGGAAGGAAATCTGGCCTAAATGTGACTCCAGACCCACAGTTGACTCTGAAAAGGCCTAGCAAGTCACTCAGTTGTATCAAACTGCGGCAAAGCTTTACAAAAAGGAACGAATCAATAAAGGCACTAGACATGGCAATGGCAAACTCAGCCCTACAAAGTCCTCCTTATCTGGGGGCTAGTGCCAAAACTGGAAGAGCTGTCTCAGGCTGGTCAAGCAACAGCCTGACATAGTCATCCTCACGGAATTATACCTTACAGATAATGTTCCAGACACCACCATCACCATCCTACAGCGGAGGTGGCAGCACAGTGGTATACAGTCGGGAGGGAGCTGCCCTGGGAGTCCTCAACATCAACTCCAGACCCCATGAAGTCTCATGGCATCAGATCAAACATGGGCAAGGAAACCTCCTGCTGATTACCATGTACCGTAGCCCTCAGCTGATAAATCAGTGCTCCTCCATGTTGAGCACCACTTGGAGGAAGCACTAAGGGTGGCAAGGGCACAGAATGTATTCTGAGTGGGGGACTTCAATGTCCATTATCAAGAGTGGCTCGGTAGCACCACCTGAGTCCTAAAGGACATAACTGCTAGGCTGGGTCTGCAGCAGGTGGTGAGGGAATTGAGGGAACCAACAAGAGGGAAAAAAATACTTGGCCCCATCCTCACCAACCTGCCTGCCACAGATCCATCTGTTCCTGACAGTATCAGTAGGAGTGACCTCCGCACAGTTGTTGTGGAAACAAAGTCCCATCTTCACATTGAGGATACCCTCCATCGTGTTGTGTGGCACTCCCACCATGCGAAATGGGATAGATTTTGAACAGATTTAGCAACTCAAGACTGGGCATCCATGAAGTGCTATGGACCATCAGCAGCAGTAGAATTGTACTCGAACACGATCTGTAACCTCATGGCCCAGCATATCCCCCACTCTACCATTACCATCAAGCCACGAGATCAACTCTGGCTCAATAGAGAGTGTAGGAGGGCATACCAGGAGCAGCACCAGGCATACCTAAAAATGAGGTGTCAACCTGGTGAAACTATAACACAGGATTACTTGCATACCAAACAGCATATGCAGCAAGTGATAGACAGAGCTAAGTCATTCCACAACCAACTGATCAGATTTAAGTTCTGCAGTCCTGCCACATCCAGTCGTGAATGGTGGTGGATAATTAAACAACTCACTGGAGGAGGAGACTCCACAAATATCCCCATCCCCAATGATGGAGGAGCCCAGCACATCAGTACAAAAGATAAGGCTGAAGCATTGCAACAATCTTGATCCATCTCGGCCTCCTCTGCAGGTCCCCAGCATCATAGATGCCAGTCTTCAGCCAATTTGATTCACTCCACGTGATATCAAGAAACTGCAAAGGCCCTGACATCATTCTGGCAATAGACTTATGCTCCAGAACTTGTCTCCAAGCTGTTCCTGTACAGCTACAACACAGGCATCTACCCAACTATGTGGAAAATTGCCCAGGTGTGTCCTGTACACAAAAAGCAAGACAAATCCAACCCAGCCAATCACCATCCCATCAGTCTACTCTCCATCATCAGTGAATTAATAAAGGGGTCATCAACAATGCTATCAAGCGACATTTGCTTAGCAATAACCTGCTCACTGATGCCCAGTTTGGGATCTGCCAGGGCCACTCAGTTCCTGATCTCATTACAGCCTTGGTTGAAACATGGACAAAAAAGCTGAACTCTTGAGGTGAAGTGAGAGTGACTGCCCTTGGCATCAAGGCTGCATTTGACCAAGTGTGGCTTCAAGGAGCCCTAGCAAAAATAGAGTCAATGAGAATCAGGGGGAAAATTCTCCCCTGGCTGGATGCATACATAACACAAAGGAAGATCGTTGTGGTTGTTGGAGGTCAGTCATCTCAGCTCCAGCGCATCGCTGCTGGAGTACCTCAGGGTAGTATCCTTGGCCCAACCATCTTCAGCTGCTTCATCAATGACCTTCCTTCCATCTTAAGGTCAGAAGTAGGGATGTTTGCCGATGATTGCACAATGTTCAGCACCATTCGCAGCTCTCTAAATACTGAAGCAGTCTGTGTCCAAATGCAACAAGCCATGGACAATATCCAGGCTTGGGCTGACAAGTGGCAAATAACATTCGCGCCACACATGTGCCAGTCAATGACCATCTCTAAGAGAATCTAACCATCGCCCCTTGACGTTCAATGGCATTCCCATTTCTGAATCCCCCACTATCAAAATCCTGGGGGTTACCATCAGTCAGAAATTGAACTGGACTAGCTATCTAAATACTGTGGCTACAAGAGCAGGTCAGGGACTAGGAATCCTGTGGTGAGTAACTCACTTACTGACTCCCCAAATCTTATCCACCATCTGCAAGGCACAAGTCAGGAATGTGATGGAATATTCCCCACTTGCCTGGATGAGTGCAGCTCCAACAACACTCAAGCAACTGGACACCGTGGAAGCTGGACACTGTCTAGGACAAAGCAGTCCACTTGATTGTGACCACATCCACAAACATGCACTCCCTCCACCACCGACGCACAGTAGCAGCAGTGTGTGCCATCTACAAGATGCACTGCAGGAATTCCCCAAGGCTCCTTCGACAGCACCTTCCAAACCCACGACCACTACCATCTAGAAGGACAAGGACAGCAGATAGATGGAAACACCACCACCTGGAAGTTCCCACCCAAGTCACTCACCTTCCTGATTTGGAAATATATCACTGTTCCTTCACTGTCGCTGGGTCAAAAGCCAGGAACTCCCTTCCTAACAGCAGTGTAACACCACATGGACTGCAGCAGTTCAAGAAGACAGCTCACCACCACCTTCGCAAGGGAAACTAGAGATGGGCAATAAATGCTGGCCCAGCTAGCGAAGCCCACATCCTGGGAATGAATAAAAAAAAAGGTTCCAAATTCCTTTGACATTGGCCACAGATTTTCTGACAGACCTGCCAATGTACTTAGCATTTCAATGTGCATATCCATCACCCGGCACCCCCACCACTTTCCCCCCACCCTGCAAACCTCCATTCTGGTTCCTAGGATCCAAGTGTGACTTTGTTCTCTGATAAGCTGCTACCTGTGCTTGTCGCTTGCCCTGGTTGCAACCCGCATGTGCTGGGTGTTCCACCACATGTAGATCCTATCTCCAAGCCACCCCCTAAAGTACATACAGTGCTGAACCTGAGCTGGTGCCTGTGAGTGTGAAATTGAGCAGTGGCATTTTTTCTTTAATCATTATTTTCCTGTTCTTCCACCTCTTTTTGCTCCTCACTGCCTGGCCAGATTGTAGTTCTTGACTATCTGAAAGGAGAAAGGTACAAATGTAGGGTTGTGGTGGGGGGAGGAAAGGGAAATAAGAGGTGCAAATTACACCATCTATAAATCAGAAAAGATTATGGCAAGAGGGGGAAGTGAGATATGAGGAAGAGGATGAAGCATGAGCATATCACCATCTTTGATATTTTCAGCCCTGCTGAGGGCCATGACCTCAGTGATGGCCGTTCCAAAGATGATGACAACAATGTCCCATTGGTTAGAGCCTTCTATCTCTGGTTGTGCACCACACTGTCCTGCAGGAGAGAAGAATGTGTCAGTAAAAGTCATAAAATGTGCTTGGTTTATGTTTGGGCCATGGTTGAATGGCTGAGTGTATGCAAGATTTGAGATGTGGGGATGAGCCTTGCAATAATGCTAAGGTGAAGGCGAGGTGAATCTGTGAATGTCAGGAATGAAACCTGATTGATGGAGATTGTTGATAGATGGTTGATGGAGGGATGAATTGAGCACAGTGTGTTAGTAAGATATAACATTTGAAGATGCATTCACTGACCTTGATTACTTAGATGAGATAATTGAACTTCTTCCTGTTTGCCAGTAAGGTCCTCAATGTCGGACTCCTGTCATTGACTGCAACAAGTGTCTGGCCCCACCACCTCCTGAGACTTTGTCTGAAGGGTCTCCTGGCCAGTTGTGGATAGATCACATCTCTCTTCCTCCACATCACCTTGACTAAGATGTCCGGTGCAGCAATGGAAAATCTTAGAGGTCGTTTTCTGCCATGCCTAACTCACTTTCTCAATGATTTCCAGCAACTTTCAGCCAAAATGTACCTTCTGGTTGGTTTTAAGTATTGCAGGTTACAGGTTACATTTAACTCATGCCAGCCTCTCACAATTTTGTATTCCCTGCTCAGTTGTGCAGCCACTTAATAGCGAGCTTAATCCTGCCTGTCTGCTACAATCAAGTAACTGAGCAGGCAGCACAAAGTGAAGCATGCAGGTTAATTGCACATCACGATCCCCACACCCATTTTCACTGACATTTGAATTTAAAATTAAACTGAGAATTGCAAACCAAGTGGTAGAGTTTGTCTCAATAGTTAAAATATAACTAGTGCCTCTTTTACAATTGCGCATACCTGCATCAAACTTATTTGAAAGAAAAATTTCTGCTAAATAATAAATGTTTCAAATAAAAAGCTGGAAACGTAAACTTGCCAACTAATCCTACACCAATTGCTTTCCTAAGCTAATGCCAGGGCTTGCCTTATTGTAATGTGAATTTTACAATTTGTTACAGGTTTATAGCACCCCAGCTACACGTTCAGTGTTTTCTTGTCTCTGCCCCTACAGATTAGCCTGCATTATACATCACACATGTTTTGACAATAAGTAGAATTCATGAATTACTGCTTGGTATAAAACAATTAACTAACATCCTTAAACAGAACATTTAAATTACCCATCCAACATTTTAATTACATTTGTCAGTGCTTAATTACAGTTACTGAATATGGTTAAACTTCTAACAGACCAATAAACTGTGATTTTCCTCTGTGTGCCCATAAACAGACACACTTGGGATATGGGAGAACACAAATCTGGGTAGATTTGACAATAATGTGTATGAAATACATTTTAGTGGGTGATGTGAACGTCACAGGAAGCTTCCACCAGAAGGGGGAAATATTTAATGTTTTCCTGCATTTAAGCCAGATCTATATTCATTCATAAATTATGCTTGGACAATGGACATTCAAGACTGCTGGACAGCTGCTGGATTTGAAAGTGTTGATTTAAAGAGATTGAAGAAAGTAAACAACTGTTTTTAAGGTCCTAGAAATGCTGATAATATGGTTTCTTATGGAAATCTCACTGTAATCTGGAGGAGCAAGAGGAAGACCAACAGAAGAATGCTCAGCAAGTGAGGCTGCATCAGATGAGGTTTACACCTACTTGCTGATGCTGTCCCACCCACAACCACAGGCAGAGGTGCACATACCTGCATATGTATAAGGAACTCAATGTACATAGACTCTGGTTCATCAGAGCTGTGCTGCCAACTGTAAATTAACCTGCAACTAAACTCTGCAACAAGCACAGCCCTGCCAATGGCTCCAAAGTTCACTTTAGGCCTTCGTCATTATGCATCATGCCATTCCAGACCTGCCACCCTGCCATTCTGTGGAGATAGCACAATGGAAGAGCAAACAATACAACCATCCTCTTCCCCCAAATGTTTCATAACACCAATTTTGTCAACTATGGCATAGGAGGTCAGGTTGCTGGGCCACTTGTCACATGCCCATAGAATTTGTTGTCTTGCTTCACATCGGTTTTCCTTACTTGTCTTTTTCCTGCCATTTCCTTTCTCCTCTCCCCTTTCATCCTTGGCTAAGACTGCAAAAGCCTTTCCAAAGCCTCTAAGAAATTTTGGTCCTTCAAATGTCACCTATACCACATTAGGCTGTTTGCTCATTTGGGCAGCCCTCTGCACACAACTTCACAGGATGTTATAAATAATTATGTAAATAAGCTAACCAGAAAAAATAATATGTAGTCAACTAATTACAACTTTTGGCTTGTATTGCACAACCAATGGCTCATTTCATACTGAATTATTCCTGAACATGAAAGATCTGCTATTATGTGTTCTTGGGGTAGCTCCATTTTTCCATTTTCACCTTCTTCACTTACACTCAGGGTTCTCATGGGACTTGTCTCAGTCTCTTTTCTCTAACTTACAGGTGGTTGTCTGTAGTCTGTCAATTACAATCTCGTCATTTTTTTCAGCTACTCTTCCAATTTTGACAATACATAGGGAATTTTAAATCAGAAAGTTGAAAATCATGCGACCATGTGGGCCTGGAGTTTCCACCACATTGCATTGGTTTTATCAGTGCAATTCACCTGAAATTAGCTAAACCAGTGCAAAAGAATGAAGAATTCACACACCAGTTATGTCCAGCACAAATCAAGTTCCAATGATCTTTTGGGCTGATTTAAACAACTATGAACTATGTTATGGGCAGAGTTTTGTGTTTTATTGCTGTCTGTGATCAAAGTGTTTTTATGTGGGAGATTAGTGTGTTTTCCTACCCTCAGAGTGATTTGTCCCAATTTCCAGCAGCAAGCTTTTTATGAATTTAAAAATAAACAAAATTATTTATTAACACACGCTTGCCCCAGAGGTTTAATATGCGACTTCTCACACACTACCTTACAAAGATTAGATACAGCTGAAGAAAAAAAGCAATATGATTACAAGTGGTAATTATTTCAGTCTCTTTTGTAGCAGACCTATAGTTTCTTAGATGAATTGATGCCATGGCTGGAGTGGAGGTCTTGTAAAGCAAGGATTCTCAGTAAGCTGCGAGGTTTCTTGTAGTAGGAATGCCAGGAGGTTGGCTCTAAGGTGAACCTGAAGGTAGGACAGGTTGGGGAAGAATCCTTCTTGCACTTTCAAGGTATAGATGTTTTACCTTGCTTGCGTAGTTGTCTTGCAGCTAGCTCGATGTTTTTTTGGATAATGTTTCCGATTGTATCTCTGATGCTGTTTCTGACCTGAACAGCTTCTGCTGTTAATTTTTTAAAGGAACAGCTAACAAACATGGCTGCCTTAATCATGTGACCAATTACAAATTCAAAATCCTTCCTCAAAGTAAACTAGCAGGTTTTTTTTTCACATCCTGTATCTTAGCCTTTCACACTTTAGCCTTGAAAGATTTTGAGACAGTCCTGGTTTCTGTAATTGAATGATCCCATTCAATTTAAATCACCCTTTTGAATGTCTTTTTAGGGAAAAGACATTGGGTGGAATCATCCCAGATTTGCACTAAGTGTGATAGTGGGTGGATAAAACGATGTTTTACCCACCTGCCACAATGGCAGCTTTTCACTTTGCATCATCCCAAACCCTCTGCGTTAATTATGCATTCCCAAGAAACATGCTATTTCCATGGCGGGCAGGCTCTTATTCAACCACCACACCATCACCTCACCGCTTCTGCACGCCGGGCGCCATATTTAAAGTCCAACTGCGCACACACATCTCAGTGCTTCCAGCCCATGGCTGCTGCAAAGAAGACATGGACCTGATAGGAAAAAAGACTGCAGCCCCCAATGTTCATCGACGTGTCCCTCGAGTGCCTTTTGGACACAGTTGAGGCTCGCTGTGATGTCCCCGCTCTGGCTGCCGAATGGGCAGCAGCCTCACTAATCCAGCATGGGAGGCGGTGAGGATCTGGACCATTTCTATGCTGACAGTGAGGTCGGCAGTGCTCTAAACGTGAGGATCCAGCTCTGTAATATCCACCAGACAACCATGCTGTGAGTGATGTGTCCAGTTTCACAGGCCACTGCCATACACTAATTATCTCCCCTTGCTTTCACAGGTACATCTTGGAAAGAGCCAAGAGAGTCCATGACCCAATCAAGCCCTGAAGAAATGTCTGAAGAGGAACCTGGAGGCACCCTCCCTGAAGTCACGTCACAGCGCTCACCCACACTGTCCACCAGCGCAGAGACACACACCTCGGTGGGACCTAGCTTTAGCCCCGGGATCACAATCTGGTGAGCACGTCGCACTTTCTGATCCACAGCAGGCAGGGGCAGGGACTTCCCAGGTGTCCAGCACTTGGAGGGTTGCTGGAGGACAGAAATCTGCTGAATCCTAGTCAGATGACGAGCCTCTCAACTCGGTCATGTCACAGTTGCTGGGGCTGTAAAATCAAGCTCGGGAACATCAGGAAGGGATGTCTGTTGCACTCCTTAGATCACAAGGTATGATGGAGGAGTCCATCTACCTTCAGGCTGAGGTGATAGTACCGGCAGGTCAACACTGGTAGGATGGCAGCCACCATGGAAACCTTGGTCCAGGAATCGCTCCTGCACTGCTGCGTAGGATCAACTCCATCGATGATGCCATAGTTGGCCTCCAACAATGTATATGCGAGAGGGATGCTGGGCAGCTCAATCTCACTCCAGCTATTCCTTCTCCTCAGGGAGTCAGCCAGAGGCTCTTGGGCACCCTTAGGGAGGGGGATCAGCAGATATACACTCCAGGGCCATCCACCCAGGTGACTCTGGGAGTGACTCGCCTCTTCCTGTGACCTCCACAGCTCCAGTTCCACAGGCTGAGGAGGATGCCACAGCCACATGGAGGGACCCCAAAAGCAGGCTGTGGCCCTCCACATCTTGGCCCTCCAGAGGACAGCTGCCAAAGTTATCACGGACAGGGTGTCATAGTCAGCAGGTTGTCTCCACCGCTGCTATGAATGGCCAGGGAGCACCAAGATGCAGCAGCAGGGTTAGGTGTGTTAAGAAGATTTGGTTGCACAGCCAAGGCATGGGTGTTAATCACTTGTACATACTGTTCATTATTGTCAATAAAATCCCTAAGAATGTCTCCCTGTCTATGGCTCCTTGTCCTGATCAGCAGCGTTTGTATCACTCAGATGTGAAACCTTTCTGCACAAGATAAAAGGCAGGTGTTACAATCCAGGGCCTCTTCCCTGTGCCTTGTGCAAGGCTTCAGACCACAATGATGGTCCGGCCTCACAATCCCTGGACACATTATTGATGCCTGCACCTTGATGGTGTTTGTCATTGCTGCCAGAATGTCATGGGTAAGCGTTACAGAGTTCCATTATTCTCTCTGTGTTCTCTCAGCACCTTTAAGTTGGGATTGGCCCCCATCTCTTCAGCATCTGTGACCAGTGATGCTGTGCTCCTGAATGAGTGAGGTGTTGAAGGCAGACAAAGGAACAGATGCTTTTAAAGTTTCATGGCTGCATCTCTATGATATGACCCCAATTGCAGAGCACAAGCAAGCTGCCCTCGGCCAGACGAGAGTCAGACATTCTGAGAGACCATTTGAAGATCTATGGAGTGTCCTCACTACACATCGTCATCATTCTCCTGCAATCGAGTGACAACTAGTGCCTCCACTGTATCTCCATGACAGGAGCATTATCACAGAGGGAATGTGCATTGCCATAAGCCACAGTTCGAGTCAAACGTTCATAGATGCAATATTAGGATCTATGGTGTCTCCTCACTGCATGTCGTAATCATCCTTCACAAATCTAGCAACTATGAGGGCCTCCCGAAAATGCCTGCCTCGTCTGGCCTGTGCAAGGACCTCATTTTGGTCTCTGTCACCTTTGAGGCCATCCTCATCCTTATTCCCATCGGGTGCCTCCTCATTGAAGGAGACCTCCAGCTCCGCTATCTCCTCCTCAGCCAGCTCCTCTCCCCACTGTAGCACCAGGTTGTAAAGGGCACAGCAGACGATGATGATGTGTGACACCTTCTGAGGACTGTATTGCAGGGCTCCACCAGAACGGTCCAGGCACTGGAACCTCATTTTCAGCATCCCGATGGTTTGCTCCACCAAGTTGCGAATTGCAGCATGAGCCTCATTATAGTGTCGCTCTGCTGCAGTTTGAGGCTGCCACACAAGTGTCATCAGTCCTCTGCGGGTAGCTTTTCTCCCCAAGGAGCCATCCCTGTAGCTTCTGTAGCCCCTGGAAGACATCAGGGCTCTGTGACCGACTGAGAATGTAGGAGTCATGCAGAACTGCAGGATGCGTTTGTGGTGTTCACACACACCAGCTGCACATTCAGTGAATGGAATCCCTTGTGGTTGATATATTTGACCGTGTGTTGTGACATAAATCTGAGCTCCAGGTGAGTGCAGTTGATGGCACCCTGCAGCTGTGGGAAACCCGAAATCTGGGCAAAACAATCGCTCTTGCATCCTGGGTGTCCTGATACCGAGCAAAATGCACAAAGCTGTGTGCCCTGACAAAAATGGCATCTGTGACCTCATGGATGCATTTTTGGGTGGCGGATTGTGAAATCCCTCAGAGGTCACCTGTGGAGCCCTGAAAGGTGCCACTGGCATAAAAATTGAGCGCTGCAGTCACTTTCACAGCCACTGGCAGTGGATGCCCTCCATGGCCCCATGGTGCCAAATCCTGTAGCAGCTGGCAGATGTGACTGAACAGTTCCCTAGATATGCACAGTCTTTGGTGACACTGGTTCTCGGACATCTGCAGGAATGAAAGGCGGCATCCATAGACCCTGGGTCTAGCTCAACATTGACTAGCGACGGCGCGCTGTGGCTCTTCAGTGGCGTGTACAGGAGCCCCAGCCACTCCCTCTTCCAGAGAGTGCTGGGCCTCCCTTTGCACAGCCATGCGCCTCAGTCGCTCTCTCCTCTGACATATTCGCTCTCTGTAAGCCACGAGGCATACAACTAGTTCACCAGGCTCCACAATCTTGATGTACTCCTCCTGCAGGATGGAAGAGTGATACGCATGGATTAGCATGGGTGCATTAAAAACCTCACTTGGTTAAGTCTGAAGGCCCCTTAACACATCCCGGAGAGTGCTGGCCACCATTTGGATGGTCAGAGATTAGTGCGCTGCATGGCTGCCTGAAACCTCAACTTCCTCCACCCAACTCTATCTGATCGATAGGTGGCAGCTTCACCCATTGGACAACATGCTGTGCTTTCAGCCCAGGCACAGGCATTCTCCTAACCCACACTGCAAGGCTGCACTGTTAGCTTGAATCATGGGGGAGACTGGTCCAAACCGGGATGAAGACATTGCAAGGGGCTGTAAGCGCCTCCACCAGTGACTGCTCCATTGCCAGCTTTAGCAAGGAGGTTGTACAACATGCCCAGTCATCCAACTGTTCTGCAGTCCACTAAAATGCTCATTAGTTTGCAGACTGTGCCCGAGGGGTGAAAAACTCTGGAGCACTTGGTGGCACTTTCATGCCTCTGCATTGCTTGAGTGGGCAGAGGAGCGAGAGGCCTGACTCCAATCATATCAATGTGGCTGCATCTGAACTGTCTCAGTTGCAGAGGAATGCTTGTTTTTTTAAAGGTTTCGCTAATGCATGGCCGCTTCCCTCGACCACCAGTCCTCTCCGCCCCCACATGTGCTTGTGCGCTACTTTCTACTGCAGGGTATCCCTTCCCCCGACCCCCCTAAATTGCCTCAACCACAAGCTGGCCCTTTCCCCACCCCCCCAAATGCACCTCAACTGCAGAGCAGCCCTCCCCCCACCCCAAGTCACCTCAACCACAGAGCAGCCCTCCCCCTACAAGTCACCTCAACCACAGAGCAGCCCTCCCCCTACAAGTCACATCAACCACAGGTCAGCCCTTCCTCCAGCCACCATCGCCTCAACCCAGGGTAGCCCTTGCCCACCACCCCCACATTGCACATCAACCTTGAAGTCCAACAGGTAACCTGGGCAAGCGCTCCACAATGTTACTATGCAATCACCTCTGAGTTCCCTTCCAAGTGCAGCCCGCCAAGTGCATGCCTTTTATATGCTGCTGTTTAACATGTCAGCGTGCAATTAGTCCAATGATCCAGCCAGGCAGGGACAATTCCGGCGGGTTGGCCTTACAATGACATGCAACTGTCTTACAATAAGGTTCCCGACGTCCGATGGTGAGAAACATGGTCAGCCATCGGTGGGCTGACCGGACAATCGCAAACTCGTTTCATGACATCGTTAAGCTGATTTTTGGCCTTTTCGCTATATTTTCCACTTACGCCACCGATCATGCCCGATGCCAACAGGCATGGAATCCCGGCCATTGAGTCAATAACAGTCTGGATGGCTGCTTTGGAGACAGGGGAATGTTCCAATCCACAAAAGAAGTCGGGTAATCCTCAGGTGGCCATCTTTTCACAACCTTCTTGTTTTTAAGTTCTTTATAAAATATAGCTTTAAAATTTGTCATAGCTTCATGCCTGTATTGGGCATGACAACTAGAAGTGGGCCCAGCCCACAAAACAGGGCTTGGAGGAAGGTATTAAAATTAAGCTTTTTTTTGGCCAAGAACTATTGTACACCAATGTAATTAGTAAAAAGCTTTGTATTGCTTGTTAAAGTCATATTCAGTTCTTTAAAAGCAGGTGACTCATAGGCAGTAGTCCAGTTAATGATTAAACATGTTTATTTTTGTGATAAGCCCATTTTCAGTTGTATAAATTAAACTGCACCAGGTTACCACTCTTAAAAAGGGGCATGGGTAGTATCTTAGTTATGTTTTTGTTGTTCTTTCACAGGATACAGGATGTGGGCGTCGCTGACTGGGCCAGCATTTATTGCCCATCCCTAATTGCCCTTGATAAGGTAGTGGTGAGCTGCCTTCTTGAGCACCTGCGGTCCATGTGATTTAGGTACACCCACAGTGCAGTTAGTTGGGGGGGGTGGGGGGGGGGGTCCAAGAATTTGACTCAATGACAGTGAAGGAAGGCGATATATTTCCCAGTCAGCACTTGGAGGGGAACGTTCAAGAGGTGGTGTTCCCACGTGTCTGTTGCCCTTGTCCTTCTAGGTGGTAGAGATCATGGGTTTGGAAGGTTCTGTCGAAGGAATGTTACGAAGCTAGAAATGTTTCTTAATAACTACTATCATGAGTTCTAAATCCCACCACAGTGTAGCTGATGAATTTAAATTCAATCAATTGATTAAATTTGGAATAAAAAGCTAGCATCAAACATGGTGGCCATGCAGCTACTTAAATGTTGTAAAAAAAAACATTTTTCAATAACTTCCTTTACAGGAAGGAAACCTGCTGTCCTTACCTGGCCTACATGCGACTCCAGACCCACAGCAATGTGATAGATTTTTAACAGTTCTCTGAAATGGCTCAACATGGCTCAGTTTCTTCAAACTTCTACAGAAAAATTAAATAAGAATTAAACTGGGTGGACCACCCAGCATCAACCTACGCACTAGAAGTGACAAAGGCACACCCTGCCCAGTTGATCCTGCAAAGGTCTCATTCTAACATCTGGGGACTCGAGCCAAAGTTGGGGTAGCTGTCTCACAGACTAGTCAAATAACAGATTGACATAGTAATATGCATAGAAGCAAATCTGACAGCAACATCCCTAACTCTTCCATCACCCTATCTGGGTTATGTACTGTCCCACCGGCAGCACAGACACACCAGTGGTGTACAGTCGAGAGGAAGTTACCCTGAATGTCAACATTGACACCAGACCCCATGAAGTCTCATGGCAGCAGGTCAAACATGGGAAAGAAAATCTCCTGCTGATTACCACCGACTCCGCACCCACCCCCAGCTCTCCATTCTCCTCAGCTGGTGAATCCGTACTCCTCCATGTTGAACACCACTTGGAAGAAGCACAAAGTGTGAAAAGGGTAGAACGTACTCTGGGTGGGGTGCTTCAATGGCCATTGTCATGAATGGCTTGATACCATTACTACTAACCGAGTTGGCCAAGCCCTAGAGGGCATTTCTTCCAGACTGGGCCTGCGGCAGGTGGTGAGGGAACAAACAAGAAATAAAATCTACTTGGCTTCAAGCCAGGGATCAACCCTGGTTCAATGAGGAATGCAGGAGGGCATGACAGGAGCAGCTAAAGGCGTAACTAAAGATGCCAACCTGTGAAGCTGCAACAGCGGATCACAATATGCTAAACAGCAAAACAGTGTGCTATAGAACAAAACCATTCCACAACCAATGGATCAGATCAAAGATCTGCGGTACAATCACATCCAGTCATGAATGTTGGTGGACAATTAAACAACTATAATGAGAGGAGGGGACTCAACTAACATCCCATCCCCAATGATAGGGGGGCCAAGCACATGATTGCAAAGGACAAGGCTGATGGGTTTGCAACCACCTTCACCCAGAAGAAATAATTGGATAATTCATTGTGGCCTCCTCCTGAGATTCCCAGCATCACAGATGCCAGCCTTCAGTCAATCTTATTCATTTTACATGTGTTACAATGTGTTACAACCAGTGAACCAGTTACAACCAGTTACCTGGGTGAAGCCCCCCAATTTGTTAACTTCCCAAATGAGACACCAATTTTGCTATTCTCCTGGGTGAGGAGGAATAAGCTGGCTCTCCTTCTTTATTCAACCCCCGTAGTTGGTCATAGGTTAATTTAAAAGGGATCCCCCCCCCCTCCCCCCTCCCCCTCCCCCTCCCCCCCACCCCCATGGATACCTTTTCCCAGTCCAAATGTATTTATGTTTTAGAAGGAACTAATTTAACCAGGCTTTCTCGAGTCAAAGGAAAAGTAAGTTTATTAGTTACTAAAAATCTGAGAAAGAATAATAAAAATGCATATACATACACAAAGATCAGAAAAGAGAAGCTGAGTCCAAATATAAGTTTAAAAAGATATACGAATCAGTCATTGGCTTGCCCGTGAGGCATAGATGGCGAAACGTTGTGGCCGTGAAGTTGGTTGATTCTGCTAAAGCTGAATTTGGCAGTTCAGCAGTTGGTTTGGATACACTTGGTTCTGAAGGTTGTCTGAAGAAGCTGTCTTATTTCCTTTTTGATTGTGGCTTTGCTGACTTGTCTCCAGCAACAGAGACAAACTTTGCCTGCAAACTGCAAGGGTGCCAAGGTGATCCTCTTCTGCTGTCATTCTCACAGCACTCCAGCACACTAGCACACCAGCACACTGGCACCCACAGGTCTGCAGCTAGCTTTTTAACCCATTTCCTTGTGTTTTCCTGAAAAAACAAACATGTCTTTTGCCCATGTCATTCAACTCAGACCATTTCCACATTCTGAGATTTAACTCAACAGGAGATGGGTTTTGGATGTCTGCTGAAGTGGCAGTCTCCATTGTCTCTGCAACCATAGGAGATTAAAGTTCAGTCTTTTGCATTTCATCTCTTCCTTTCAAGTGTCTCTGTCTGATGTAGACATTCTCAGGACTAGTTGGTCAAGTATAATCTACATAGGGATTTTCCAGAAAGCGGTTACTTTACATTCTCAGCCATCTTTTGCTCAGTGTCTTTGCTTGTATGTCTTTTTAAAAAAACACATCTTCCTTAAAAAGTTCAATATGTCCATAAGTAATTCGGAGCTGTATTTCATTGTCATGACACATGATATCAAGAAACGGCTGAAGGCATTGCATACAGTAAAGACTATGGGCCTTGACAACATCCCAGCAGGAGCACTGAAAACTTGTGCTCCAGAACTAGTGGTGCCTCCAGCCAAGCTGTTCCAGTACAGCTACAACAATGGCATGCACCTCACAATTTGGAAAATTGCCCAGGTATGTCCTGTCTACAAAAAGCTGGGCAAATGCAATCAGACCAACTGCCATCCAGCAGTCTACTTTCAATCATCAACAAAATGATGGAAGATGTCATCGACAGTGCTAGCAATAGGCACTTACTCAGCAATAGCCAGCTCAAAGAAGCTCAGTTTGGGTTCCACCAGGGCCACTGGGCTCCAGCCCTCATTGCACCTTGATTCAAGCTTGGACCAAGAGCTGAATGCCAGAGGTGAGATGAAAATGACTGCCCTTGTGCAATTCCCAGGGACCATCCATGACTCCTACATCCTTAGCAGGTCTCAGGTCCCTGACATCTTTCTTTATGTGCACCTGATCCTTTGTCAGCCTTCAGTGACTGACCCCTTCAGGAGCACAGCGTCACTAGTCGTAGATGTTAGTGTGATGGGGGGTCAGCCCCACCTTAAAGGTGCTAAGAGCACTCAGAGAGAATGATGGAACTCTGTGATGCATTCCCACAACATTCTGGCAGCAATGACAAGCACCATCAAGGTGCAGGCATCATTAATATGCTCAGGTAGTGTGAAGCCAGACCATCACTCTGGTCTGAAGGTTACACACTGCACAGGGAAGAGGGCCTGGACTGAGACACCTGCCTTTATCTTGTGCAGGAACCAAGGTTTCACATCTGAGTGACACGAACACTGCTCATCAGAACATGGAGCCATAGACAGGGAGATATTCTTGGGAATTTATTTACAATAGTGAACATTAAGCACAAGTGATTAACGCTCATGTCCAGGCAACTACACCTTCTTAACTTCCCTAACCCTGCTGCTACATTTTGGTGCTCCCCCAACATCCACAGCGGAGCTGGAGGTAGCCTGCTGATTTCTTCACCCTGTCTTTGATGACAGCAGCTGGAGTGGGCTGAAGGCAGGACATAGAAATTGAGGCCCCTTTGAAAAGACATATGGCAGCCTGGACTGTGCTTGCCGATTGCTTAAGGACATGTGGCAGGAGGGTGTTGATCAGGCTAATGCTGGCACAGCTAGACATCCACAGGTAGCACCAATGTTTTCAGATACCTCTGAAGCATTTGCAGAGGTCATTGTGGCCTATAGCATTAATGTCAGAGACCAAATGCCTAGATAGGTGCTGCCCCACTGGGCTGATGCCCTGTCACTTGCATTAGATGACCTGTGTGGAGTACACTTGATGCACACTTGGGTTGTGCCTGCTTCTTCTTGCAGGTCCTCTCTGTGCTCTTATGGCTGCCTCCTCTAGGACGATGAACCTTTGACATTCCTCCTCTTTACTCTGTCCAATGCCAGTGTGGCCTGCTCCCATTTCCACTTCCTCAGCTGGCACTCATTTGTTCATTGGGATTTCCTCTGCCAACATGTGCTGTCCAAATGATGCCTGCCAATTGAAAATTCAAAACTGCTCCCTTGTGGCCTGTAATTAGCTCATCAATGAGCTCAATGAGCCCTTATTTGGAGGCACGCAGGTTTCAGAATTCCCCCCCCACCCCTCCCCCCCCCACTCCTTTTGAAAATTACATCACATTCTGGAGACAGAGGGACAGACCAGGAATGTGATTTTCAAATTGTGCCAGCACATGTTCCTGCCCGCACAGGCATTTGAAAATCTGACCCCTGTTTCAGGATGGATGAAAGGTCGCAGGCCTGAAATGTTACCATAGAGTATGGCATACCCTGATAATGCAGACTAATGTAAATATTACAGCAGTGATGTCAAGATAGACCAGTGCAAGTGTCCACAGAGGATGCAGTTCACAACACAGGAAAACAAAGTACCTGCCTCAGAAAGGCTAACTGGGAAGGTTTTATCTCTGAGTTAAGAACATAAGGACATAAGAAATAGGAGCAAGAGTAGATCATTTGGCCCCTCAAGCCTGCCCTACCATTCAATAAGATCATGGCTGATCTGCCCCAGGCCTCAACTCCTCTTTCGTGCCAGCTTTTCATAGCCGTCAACTCCCCGATATTTCAAAAGTCTATTTACCTCCTCTTTAAATACTTTAAGTGATCTAGCTTCCATGGGTTAGAGAGTTCCAGACATTCCTACCCTCTGAGAAAAGAAATTCCTTTGCATCTCAGTATTCAACGAATGTCTGCTTATTCTATAACTATGTTCCCTAGTTCGAGATTCCTTCACTAGTGGAAACATCTTCTCAACAACTACCCAGTCAAGCCCCCTCAGAATCTTGTGTGTTTCAATAAGATCACTCCTCATTCTTCTAAGCTCTAATGAATAAAGGCTTAGCCTGTTTAGCCGTTCTTGATAAGCCAACCCCTTCAACCCAGGAATCAGCCTATTGAATTTCTTCTGAACTGCTTCCAATGCCACTATATCCCTTCTTAAATATGGGGATCAAAACTGTACACAGTACACCAGGTGCAGCCTCACCTACACCCTGTACAGTTGTAATAAGATGTCCTATTTTTAAACTCAAACCCCCTAGCAATACAGGCCAAATTTCCATTTGCCTTCTTAATTACTTGCTGCATCTGCATGCTAACTTTTTGTTTCATGCACAAGAACACCCAGATCCCTTTGTTCTGCACTTTTTTGGAATCTCTCTCCAATTAAATAATAGTCTGCCTTTTAATTCTTCCAACAAAGTGCATAACCTCACACTTTCTTACATTAAACTCCATCTGGCAAGTTTTTGCCCACTCCCTCAACCTGTCTATATCCCCTTGCAGATTCCTTATGTCCTCATCACAACATGCCCTCCCACCTATTTTTGTATCATCAGCAAATTTGGATACATTACACTCTGTCCGCTCCTTCAAGTCATTCATATAGATAGTAAATAATTGAGGCCTTAGGACTGATCCTTGTGGCACTCCACTAGTTACATCTTTGCAACCTGAAAAAGACCCATTAATCCCAACTCTTTGTCTTCTGTGTGTTAACCAATCCTCAATCCATGCTAATACATTACCCCCAATACCATGAGCTCCTATCTTGTGCAGTAACCTTTTCGAATGCCTTCTGGAAATCCAAATACACTACATCTACCGGTTCCCCTTTATCAACTCTGCTTGTTAGATCCTCAAAGAACCCTAGCAAATTTGACAAACATAATTCCCCTTTCACAAAATCATGTTGACTCTGTTTGATTGTGTTAAGCTTTTCTAAATGCCCTGCTATTTCTTATAATGGACTCTAGCATTTTCCCAGTGACAGATGTTAGGCTGATTGGCCTATAGTTTCCTGCTTTTTGTCTCCCTTCCTTCCTGAACAGGGGCATCACATTAATGGTCTTCCAATCTGCTGGGACCCTCCCGGAATCCAATGAGTTCTGGAATATTTTGATCAATGCCTCCACTATCTCCGCAGCCACTTCCTTTAAAACCCTTGGATACAGACCATCAGGTCCTGGCAACTTGCCTGCCTTTAGTCCCACTAGTTTGTCAAATACTTTGCACCTTGTGATAGAGACAATTTCAAGATCTTTCCTCCCATTAGCTCCTTGCTTATCTGATATCTTTGGGGTGTTTATAGCATCTTCTACTGTGAAGGCCAATGCAAAATATTGGTTTAAATTATCTGCCATTTCCCTGTTCCCTATTATCAATTCTCCAGTCGCATTCTCCAAGGTTCCCACACTCACTTTAGCCATTATCTTTCTTTTTATATACCTGTAGAAACTCTTGCTGTTTGTTTTTATATTTCTTGCTAATTAACTTTCATATTAGCTATCTAGTTATCCGCTGCTGGTTCCAAAAATATTCCCAATCTTCTGGCCAGCCATTAATTTTCACCACTTTGTATGCCTTAGTTTTTGATTGGATACTCTCCTTGACCACTTTTGTTAACCTCAGATGATTCATGCTTCTCATCGAGTCCTTCTTTTTGACCGGGATAAATTTTTGCTGAGCGTTATGAAATATCTGCTTAAATATCTGCCACTGCTCATCCACTGACCTTCCCCTTAGTCTATTTTCCCAACCCGCTTTAGACAACTCTTTCTTCATACATCTGTAATTGCCCTTATTCAAGTTGAGACCCAAGTTGCTCGTCCTAAAACTGAATTTGAAATTCTACCTGTGGTAAAGTGAACTACCTTGTACCTTTAAGAGAATGTAAGTGTACAGATCATGTGACAGCACTGACAAATCACTGTACAGCACGGGCAACTAAGAACTGTAAGTCTAGTTCTGGGGGGTTTCTGAGTGATCACATATGATCTGGTGCTCTGCTCTATGTTTCAATAAACCATCACTATTTATTCTTACATCAGTCTCTCTCTTTTATTGATTGCAAGCAGCAATTGATTAGAACATAGGAAGGTGTGCAGTTAGAGTTCGATTGACAAGCAAACTCACTGGCTCAAGGCATAAAACTACCATGTTGTGATCACTACCCCCTAGAGGATCCTCAATTATGATGTCTCTTATTAATCCCACTTAATTAAACATTACTATACCTAAAATAGCCTGTTCCTGGGTAGGTTCTGCAACATATTACTCAAAGAAACAATCCCTGATTCACTCTACAAATTCGCTTTCCATGTTACCCCGTCAATCTGATTTGGCCAGTCAACATTCAGATTAAAATCACCCATGACAATTGTAGTGTCCTTCTTACATGCCTCCATTATTTCCTGATTTATACTTTTCCTACAATGAGATAACTTTTCAGGGGCTGACAAGCAACTCCCACCCGTGACTTCTTCCGCTTGCTATTTCTTATTTCCACCCAAACTGATTACATATCATGATCTATGACACCTATGTCACTACTCACCACCGCACTGATACTTACCTTTATTAACAAAGCTACCCCGCCTAATTTTCCTTTTTGCCTATTTTTGCATTATTACTCATTTCGTTCTAATTTCTGCTACACTCTTCTGCTTATATTTTCTTCCCCTTCCTGTCACACTTTGATTATCGTTCACCTCTTCACTACCTTGTACTTCTGCTTTCTCCCTTCTTTTTGATTTTTTTAAACTTCCCTTCAATTGAACCCACACCCCCCCAACTAATTAGCTTAAAGTTCTATCTGCAACCCTAGCTATATGACTCGCCAGCATGGTTCAAATGAAGCCCATCTCAGTGGAATAGCTCTCTCCTTCCCCAGTACTGGTGTCAGTGCTGCATGAATCAATACCTATTTCTCCCAAACCAATCTTTGAGCCACACAATTACCTCTCTAATCTTATTTACCCTACACCAATTTGCATGTGGCTCAGGGAGTAATCTGGAGATAATTACCTTTGTGGTTCTGCTTTTTAAATTAGCCCTGAGCTGCTCTTAGTCCCTCAGCAGAACTTCTTTCCTAGTCCTATCTATGTCATTGATACCTACATGGGCCACAACAACTGGATCCTTCCCCTCCCTCTGCAGTCCACACCGGGAGCAAGAACCTATCAGGCTCCTCCAAAGCTAAATCCTGGATCCCCATACCTGCCTCACTCACAGTCACACCATCCTGTCCCTGACCATGGTCCAAATTTGAAGTAATTAATCTAAGGGGTGTGACTGTCTCCTGAAACACAGTGTCTAGGTAACTCTCCCCCTCCCTGATGTGTTGCAGTATCCGCAGCTCGAACTCCAGTTCATCAATTCCGAGCCGAAGTTCCTCGAGCAGCCAAAACTTGCTGCAGATATGGTCACCGTGGATTGCACCGGTGTCCACCACTTCCCACATTCTACAGCTGCAACACATTGCCTGCACAGCCATTTCTATTCTATTTAATTAATTAATTTGGATGTTAAATATTTTAAAAGTGAATTTCTTAATTGTACTCTTTAGCTATAATAATGAATTGGATGAATCTACCTGCAATATTACCTCAGCACTATGGAGAAACTGTCTCCCTGTTGTAGAAGACTCTTCAACAGCATATCACGAGTGGATCTCAGACACTATGGCCTGATATTGACAATAGTGGGTTTTAGAGCTGGTAGATGGAGTTTCAGTTGTGAAAACCGGAAGTCCAGGCTTCCTTGCAAGTTGTGGAGTTTTGACTCCACAGCTTGTCTCCTTTTTTTGACAGGATACCCACTAGGAAGTAAAGCTGATCGGCAGGCTTGGTTCCCAGTTGGGCAGGGGGTGCTCCAGAGTTGGCTGCAGGAGCAGACAGATATTCTGAAGATCCTAGTGGCAGCATGGCAATTCTGGGGTCCAAACCCCATGCCTGGGGCTGGGTGGGCTTGGCCTTTGAATGGGATTGAGTGTCTGGTAGTGATCTGGTGGCAGGGAAGCAGGTAGCTTGTTTGGGAAGAAGCACTCCTGCTCCCCCTGGCTCACAAGCAAGCCAAGTATCTATTTTTTTCTCCATGACTGTCCTTGTCTCTCTCTTGTCTCTCTTAAGCTGTCGGGTGTTCTGAGGTCTGAGACTAGCCAGTCAGGATTGAACCTGTAAGATAGCCTCATTATGGTATTTAATTGGCCAACCATCCTCCTGGGAGTTGGTTGGCTGTCTACTCCAATTCAGTCTCCATTAAAACCCAGAAGTGGCAAAGTTGGACCCCCAACCCCAACCTATTGGTTTTGGGGTTAACTTCCTCTTATGTGTACCTGGGCTTTCAGAATAAGCTAGCTAGGAGCATATGGGATGTTCAAAAATGTTTGAATCAGATTTTCTCGGACAAGAAGCTACTAGGCTTGGGGAAATGTTTTAGATGGAGATTGGAAGGAAAGACAAAACCACTGGATGAAACAACAAATCTGCGCCACAATAGCTCAAAACACAGGCCACCATTGAAAGCTAAATCCTGATAGATGACCATGAAAGTGCATTTCTGCAGTCCCTCCCAGACAAACTGTGCATCAACTTATCCAAAATACCAAACAACCAACAAAGCAGAACGCAGAATGAAACAAGTTGAGCAGAAGTTTCTCTCATTTCTGAGGAACAGCAAAGTCCACAATGATCAACTCCACATTGAGGAGCTGAAAGTAACCATGCAAACACTGAAATGTGGAATGTTAGCTGGAACTGATATATCTAATGAACTATTGATGCAATTCAGGATGAGAGGGCAGAAGTGGGCATTTGACTTTGACTTTCCCAAATCTTGCATGGAAATATCACAGATACCTCAGCTAGGAAACAAGGTGGCTGCAATGCTCAAACTGTATAAAGGCCTTAACACTGCAGAGAGTTACCAACCTGCTGAACTCTACTGAACATACAAGATACATAAGCGGATGAGAATAGGCAGAATAATGTCACCTTGCTGATCAAACTGAATTCCACTCAGGACATTCATGCTGTGGACCTCAAGCTGGATTTGAAACTTGCCAAACCTGCAAGCGTTTATATTTGTTCAAATGTTGGCTGCTTACAACACTGTGAACCATTGTGCTTTTATAATGAAACTAGAAAGGATTTTGAGGGCTGGCAAATGTTAGACTGTCATAAGATGAAATAACCTTGAATGTTGCCAGGGAATTGGGCATTGACCTAAAATATCCAGCGCAGACTGTCCGACACAAGCTGAATATTGATAGATTGTCAGCCGTTGAGGGACATTCTGCTCTGCAGGAGCATGAAGAGCTAAGCAGGTGCCAGCAACGAAACTCCGGACTTTTGGATATCCTCCCATGTCATGGAACTCTCCCATCTCCTGTGTCATAGAATTCTCCCAGGTCATGGAAATAAGGCCTGTTGCTTCATCATGTTGATTGGGATACTGATATGGATGTTTGCTCAGTCGCTTGTTTAGTATAGACTGACTGATCTTGCTGATGCTTTCCTTTGGAAAGATGCCCAGGCAAATAAAGTTCAAGGCTACCAGAATGTACCAGGTTCCACTCCAAATTTCAGCCTCCCCACCAACCCTGGTAAAAATCAGGCTTTGTTCTTTGCAACACCAAAGAATTTCAAGGCTCTAGATTTTACTTGCTCAATTGAAATTATTTTCCATTGAATTATACAAATAATGACCAAAATGCTATTAAAATACAACAGAAATCTAATAATGTACTGTCAATTATGTACCAAAGGTTACATAATGAATTAATTAACTATAGATTCTGAATAATATTGTACTCATGTTTCTATCAATTCTATTACCTTACACAATAAGTAATCCTTTGATTTAACTTGGTATGTACATTGCTGAGGTAATAATTTTCAGAGTGCAAAAAAATGCCAATGTTTTCCCAGTGTGTACTGCAGCGCCATCTGGTGCATTCACCAACAAGGAAGATGACAATTTGGAGAACAAACAAGTGATTTGCCAGCAACAGGTTTTCCACATAAAAGCATTTGGTTAGGAAAGCAAAATACAATCATGGTTGTTGGGTGTGTGAATAAACCCTAAATCTTAACTGATATTTTTAATATTAATTATTCTTCCATGAGTTAGATGAGATTTAGTAACCACCATAAACACAAGTTTCCAGTGATACCTTGAAACAGGCATGCGATGGGACACAAATTTATAGGAGGCAATGTGCATACTAAGTATCTGTTAATGAGCAATTAGCAGGAACAGTTAGATATATCTCCTTTGCCAGGGATTGCCTGTCCTATTCTAACTGTGCAGACTGGGCTCCAATAATGTGATTGAGGCCCGACTGAAGTTTTTATTCCATATTGGTTGGGGCAGCAATTGAGGCTTCCCCACCTTGAATCAGATCCAGAAAAGTAAGTCTTCCCTGGACCATCACAATGAAATCTTGTAGCTCCCAAACTAGGGACTCCCCCATCCCCAACAGCAATGGCTTCCCAATCCCCGTCTTACACACTGATCTGACTGTCAGTTACCATTCCTCTGGGTTCCTGGCTGCAGCCTCCTGCCACCCAAAATTCCTCTCCTGCCCATCAGCCGGCTAAGGGTCCCTGTTGGGTTCATGATTGAGGCTGGCAGCTCACATTAAGCTCATGAATTAAAACCTCTTGAGTCTCAAAGGATGGATTAAATTAAAATTCTCCCCTATTCTGTCTGAATTACAAAGCCAGAAGTGAATTCCGTGACCTCGTAGCTCTCTGTGGAAGGAGATTTTCCCGCCCTTTGGAGTAAGCCACATATTCAATCTGGTGTTCATGACCTCCTCCCCCACCTCTCCACCCCACTTCATTCTTGGTTCTTCAATAACTATTACCCTGTCCCATTCTGTCATAATTTTAAACACTTCTATCATATTGCTCCATATTCTGCAGTGTTACAATGAAAAAGGACAAATTTTCAACTATTTCTTCATATTTGCATTTTCTCATAACAGGCAGCAACCTAATATGTCTGCGTTATAGACTTTTTGTTGTAATACTTCTGACTTTGAAATACAGCAATAAATTTACTGCACGTACATTTAAAAAAAGGAAAAACAGGAAGTCAGAAAACAACTCTATAACTCTCACTTAATGCACTGTTAATGAACTGCCTTAAATTACTGTTACAGAAATTCACCTCCATGCAATATCAGACAGGATTCAATTTAGCATGAGTTGTGACTGGTCACCATAATTTCTCCAGACTAGGATTGATCAAGTTTTCTTGTAGCTCAACATGGGAATTTGGAAATGTCATGTCTGAGCCATAAACTTAGGCTGATTTGGGCATATCTGCTGGGTAACTCAGGGAGGATTTCTAAAAATCAGACGATCTATACTCTCCTTATAAGCTTGGTCGATTGTGGAATGCACACATGAATTATAATGACTTTTACTAAGACTTTCCAAACATGCCACCCAATGCAAAATCAAAATGAGATGGGCACTTTCCTCCTATCTCCTACCTTTGGCAGTTTTCTCCATGTTCTAACAGAGTACAACATTTATGTAAATTACCCACAGAACTTTTACTTTATAAAACTGGGTCTTCAGATAGTAATAGACTTTCACTTATGTTTCTGTTCTGTAAATTTAGCAGTAACTCTTAAAAAGTTGTTTTTTTTTCATGATTGTGATAACATGGCCATTTCCTGAACATTGAATGTTCTTGCCCTCTACTGGTCATATTTGTATAGTATTATGTACATTAGATGGTATTATATATGCTCTGATAGAACTTGGGTTAACTGCTCTTTTGTTTTTAATACATGCATTATTGAGAATTCTATGCAGTTGTTGTAATTTTCTATGTAAACTAATAGTATGCAAAAGTTAATGTGGGTAGACTCAAAGAAGTAGAAATTGGTATGTTGTTGTAAACCCTCCATCCAATTCCTGGGTGCAAAATCAGGATAAGTGAAGCAATATCAGATTTTGCTATCCCGAGCTCAACCCTCCATGTTGCCCCAATTTCCAAATTGTTCCCTTAATTATGTTAGCAGAGGACCTAGGCCTAGGCCTAGATTTTCATCTCAGGGGGGAAAATGCGAGTTGGGCCTGTTCCTGAATTCTCAAACCTAAGCCTGCTTCCAAACCCCATTCCCACCATGCTTTTGCCTCTGGAAGATGTGGCAGGGAGGGCTCGGATTTTGCAAGCCACGATGCATTGCAGGATGAGTGTGGGTTAGAGGCTGTGGTTCTCTGGGATACAGTCCAACTCCCAACAATTTTTTTATGCCCTCTAAATCTCACCCCTCACCCCCACCCATCATTCATGTCCACTTCATGCCCCCCTCATATCCCATGCCCCCCTCATCCTCCATAGCCACTCACCCAGTATCCACTATGGGTAGACTTCAGGATGTCTTTGAAATGGACATTAAAAATATTTCTAATAATCTAATAGAGTTGCCATTCAAACACACTTCATTACTGAAAAAAACCCTCATCCATAAAAGTCCTTAAAAAAGATGTAAATCCCTCATGTGGCCAATCTGTTGCAAACACTTATTTACTTACCACATCAAAGATAGGTAATCCTTTAATAACCCTTTTTAAACTGTCAATTAAAATGTAAAAACAGCCACCTGCTGAGTGGTTCTGTAGTTTTTGAAACTTACCTAAGCATTCATAATGACTACAGCTATCAAAGCAAACCATTGCAACTCATCGATAATGAAACTGAAAGGTCAGATGGTGTTTCATTTCCATTCCAAAGCAGATTGCCTGTCAATCAAAGGAGTGGAACAGGTAGTTAGATATTTTTAAACTTTCAACTGCAGGGCAATTTTTTTTCAAAATTAAATATCTCTTGGCATCACAGTCCAACAGATGACAAGAGTCCACCCGCCACATTTTTCTACAGTTTTTAATGCATTATGGCACTTTCTTCAATTGGAAAAGTACCCTAATGCATCTCAATATTTCAAGACTGCTAGCCCATGTAATGACCAACTTGCCAATGCCGGAGAAGTGCTGTGATGAATCATTGTAGTTAAAACACATCTACATTGTAATACAGCATGAAATAGTGATATTTGAAGTTGTCAAAACATTTAAAAGTTATCTGCCAGAATGTTCCCAACACCTCAGAGGATTTTCCTCAGTAGCCATAAACTCTTCAATGAGACAGGTATTTTTAGGCTACAATACTGCACCAGCATATGAAAATAGTGGGGTTGAGGGGTTGGAAATTCAAATTTGCTATTGAGCTGACAATGGTGACCCCAACCTCAGAAGAGCTACGTGCAGCATTGTGATCCACGATCTTCCTGACCTGTGAAATGGTAGCACAAAAATAGCACCAAGTTTGGAGGCACTGAAAATTTGAAATTGTTGCCAAAAATGCTAGGATTGTGTCCTTCCCGACCCCATTTCCATCTCCATCAACAGATGAAAATCTGGCCCATAACATCTCTTTTGGGTTTCCGATGCCACATTTGGTGAAAACAGAGCAGAGCATGCACTTAACTTGATTGCTCCTTGCACATTGCCCCACCACGCCCTCTCCCCACTACACAGTTCCCACCCTGAATGACCCAGGCTCCAAACCATTAGCTAACTCAGTGTGGGAGGTGACCAACTTCTCTCTCTTGCAGCTCTAGCCAGCTTCAGCAGAGTGCTTATTTGGCACCTGCAGCTCAACAACTTAACGCAAATGAAGCCTGGTCCCCGAATAGCAAGGTGATTTTCTGCACTTCCAGAAAATTTACAGCGTAGTGCTAACACCTCAGAGAAAATTTCAGACATGATAAATTTATCTTTTTCATGGCTTTTTGCAATGATTACTTTATTTTGGTAGCAATCCTCAGAGCAGGGCTAATCATGAATGTATTGTCAGAGATTACTTTTGGCTGGCATGTCACTCTTTATTTACAGCTATGTTTTCATTAAAATAGTGATCACTTGGTGATCACAAGATAAAGTGCTTTCAGCCAATTATTTACCAGAGCTCATTTGGATTTTACACAAGGAGTGATGAGCATTGGGCGCAGTGTAAAAGCAGCTGGCACAATGCCCTACAAATGTGTAAGCTTTTAAAGTAAAAACAAACTTGCTGTAACATCTTTCTTATTTCAGCAAGTGAGGAGAGCTAACCATCTTGTTGAAAATCATGCTGAGAATGAGACATTGCTCTGCAAAAGTTGGCTTTTTTTCACTCATTCATGGGATGGCTAGGCCTGCATTTATTGCCCATCCCTAGTTGCCCTTGAGAAGTTGGTGGTGTTCTTGATCCACTGTTTTGAGGAACACTCACAATGCTGTTAAGAAGAGAGTTCCAGGATTTTGACCCAGCAACAGTGCAGATCGGATATATAGTGCCAAGTCAGAATCCAGTGTGACTTGGAAGGGTTCTTGCAGGTGGTGTTGTTCCCATGCATCTGCTGTCCTTGTCCTTCTGGGTGGTAAAGGTTGTGGTTTGGAGGGTACTGTCAAAGGACCCTTGGTAAGTTCCTGCAGTACAACTTGTAGATGGTACACATTGCTGCTACTGTGTGCCAGTGGTGAAGGGAGTGAATGTTGAAGATGGTAGATGGGGTGCCAATTAAGTAGGTGGCTTTGTTCTGGATGGTGTCAAGCTTCATGAGTGTTGTTGGAGCTGCACTTGACCAGGTAAGTGGGGAGAATTCCATCACACTCCTGATTTGTGCCTTATAGATGGTGGACAGGCTTTGGGGAGTCAGGAGGTGAGTTATTCTCTCCAAAATTTCCAACTTCTGACCTGCTCTTGTAGCCACAGTATTTATGTGGTTGATACAGTTCAGTCTCTGGTCAATGGTAACCCTCAGGATGTTAATAGAAGGGGATTCTGCAATGGTAATGCCATTGAATGACAAGAGGAGATGGTTAGATTCTCCCTTGTTGGAGATGGTCATTGCCTGGCACTTGTGCAGTGTGAATGTTACTTGCCACTTGTCAACCCAAGCCTGGATATTGTTCAGGTCTTGCTGCATTTGGACATGAACTGCTTCAGTACCTGAGGAGCTGCGAATGGTGCCGAATGTTGTGCAATCATCAGCGAACATCCCCACTTCTGACCTTATGGTGGAAGGAAGGACATTGATGAGACAGCTGAAGATGGCTGAGCCTAGGACACTACCCTGAGGAACTCTTGCAGTGATGTCCTGGAACTGAGATGATTGACTTCCAACAACCACAACCATCTTCCTTTGTGCTCTGTATGACTCCAACCAGTGGAGAGTTTTACCCCGATTCCCATTGACTCTAGTTTGCTAGGGCTCCTTGATGCCACATTTGGTCAAATGCTGCTTTGATGTCAAGGACTGTCACTCTCACTTCACCTCTTGAGTTTAGCCTTTTTGCCCTTGTTTGGACCAAGGCTGTAATGAGGTGAGGAGCTGAGTGACCCTGACGGAACCCAAACTGAGCATCAGTGAGCAGGGCATTGCTGAGTAAGTGCCGCTTGATAGCACTGTCAACAAAACCTTCCATCATGTTGCTGATGATCGAGAGTAGACGGATGGGGTGTCCTGCTTTTTGTATACAGGACATACCTGGGCAATTTTCCACACAGCTGGGTAGATGTCAGTGTTGTAGCTGTACTGGAACAGCTTGGCTAGGGGGGCAGCAAGTTCTGGAGAACAAGTCTTCACTATTACTGCCGGAACATTGTCAGGGCCCATAGTCTTTGCAGTATCCAGCGCCTTCAGCCATTTCTTGATATCATGTGGAGTGAACTGAATTGGCTGAAGTGGTATTTGTACTGCTGAGGTCTTGTGGAGATGGCTGAGATGAATCACTCACTCAGCACTTCTGGTTGAAGCTGGCTGCGAATGCTTAATCCTTGTCTTTTGCACTGATTTGCTGGTCTCCTCCATCATTGAGGATGGGGATATTTGTGAAACCTTCTCTTCCAGTTAGTGGTATAATTGTTCACCACCATTCACAATTGGATGTGGCAGGACTGCAGAGATTGGATCTGATCCATTGGCTGTGCGGCCACTTAGCTCTGTCTATCATATGCTGCTTGGCACACAAGTAGTTCTGTGTTGTAGCTTCACCAGGTTGACACCTCACTTTTAAGCATGCCTGGTGCTGCTCCTGGCTTGCCCTCCAGCACTCTTCATTGGGGAGAATTTTAACGCCGCCCCCACACGCAGACAGGTAAAATGACACACGGTGACGTCGGGCAAACTTCCCAACGTCACCGTGCATCATTCAGATCTTCCGTTTGGCGGTCGTGCACTGGAGGCCTGTTAAGGCCTTTAAGGTTGGAGGGCAGGTGAAGAGCCCAAACGGCCTTCACTTTTTCATGAAAACTCATCCACTGGTGGGATGAGGTTTCATGAAGGTTTTACTGGGCTGAAATCTCCAGTAGGCGAGTGGGTGCGGGGCCTGTTCACCGATGCATAAAATGATGCGCGGTGACGTTGGGCGTGTGTCCCAAAGTCACTGTGCATCATTTAGATTTTCAGGTCGGTGGGCACGCAGCCAAGTCGGCTGCGCACCCGCTGAACTGCCAAAGGCCTTTTTAGGGACTGTTAAAAACTAATTTAAACAATTAAATGAGCTGCCCGTCCAACCTTAAGATTGGCGGGCAGGCGAAAAGCCCAGGCGGCCTTCACATTTTTCATGGCACCTCATCCACGGGCGGGATGAGGTTTCATGAAGTGTTTAAAAATTCAATAAAAGTTTTGAAAAAATCATTGCTATATCCCAGCTCCTGTGACAGTGTCACATGAGGGGACATGTTTTAAAAGTTTTCAAATACTTTATGTAGAAATTTTAAACTTAAACTAATCTTCCAGATGCACGTCACGCTGGGCGGGCCTTAGTTGGCCTGCCCATGTAAAATGGCAGCTCGCACCTGATCTGGGGCACCAATCGGGTTCGCACTCGCTCTCGCCCTCCCCTTCACAATCCCCCCGACGAGTGTCAAAATTCAGCCCATTAAATAAATAAAACATTTTTTGACAATTCATAAACACGTTCCAGCTCAATTGACATTGTCACATGAAGGGACATGCCTGAATAATTTTAATCTTTCTTTTTTCAAACTTCAGAACTGAACTTAATCTCCCTGAGGCATGGAGCTGCCTTAGCGAGATTTCTGCGCTCTTTCGTGTGCGCGCATGACAGAGCGCAGGCCTCAACCCTCCCTCCTCTCGCGCCCCCCGCCCCCCCCCGCCCCCCCCCCCCCCCCACACAGGTAGCACTGAGCGCTACCGGGCACGTGTCATGTCTTAATTGGCCCACCCACATAAAATGGCGGTGTGCAGCCAATCGCAGGCGGTGATTGGCTCCACACCTGCCCGCGCCCGCTCTTGACCGGCCCACACAACAGGCAGAAGATTCTACCCACTGAATCAGGGTTGATCCTCTGGCTTGGTGGTAAATGGTAGAGTTAGGGGTGTGCCGCGCCATGAGGTTACAGATTGTAGCTGTGTACAATTCTGCTGCTGATAATGGCCCACAATGCCTCATGGATGCCCAGTTTTGAGTTGATAGATCTGTCCAAAATCTATCCTATTTAGCACAGTTGTAGTGCCACACAAAATGATGGAGGGTATCCTCAATGTGAAGTCAGGGCTTTGTCTCCACAATGACTATGTGGTGGTCACTCCTACCAATACTGTCATGGACAGATGCATCTGTGACAGGCAGGTTGATGAGGACAAGATCAAGTAAGTTTTTCCCTCCTGTTGGTTCCCTCCCCACCTGTCACAGACCCAGTTTAGCAGTTGTGTCCTTTAGAACTTGACCAGTTCAGCCAGTAGTGATGCTACCAAGTCTCTATTTGTGATGGGTATTGAAGTCCCCCACAGAGAGTACATTCTGCACCCTTGCCACCCTCAATGCTTCCTCCAAGTGGTTTTCAACATGGAGGAGCACTGATTCATCAGCTGTGTGGTGGCGAGGGAGATGGGGGGGTGGGTGTGTTGTGTGGTATGTGGTAATCAGCAGGAGGTTTCCTTGTCCATACTTGACCTGATGCCAAGAGACTTCATGGGGTCCAGAGTTGATGTTGAAGACTCCCAGGGCAACCCCTTTCTGCCTGTATACCACTGTGCCGCCGCCTCTCATGGGTATGTCCTGTTGGTGCAACAGGACATACCCAGGGATGTTGATGGTGGTCTGGGACATTATCTGTAAGGTACGATTCCGAGAGTATGATTATGTCAGGCTGTTGCTTGACTAGTCTATGAAACAGCTCTCCTGATTTTAGCAAAAGCCCTAGATATTAGTAAGGAGGATTTTGCAGGGTTGGGTGGGTGTGCTGTTGTTGTTTTTGTTGCCTGGGTCGATGCCGGGTGATGCGTGCAGTTTCATTTCTTTTAGACTTTGTAGCAGTTTGATTCAACTGTGTGGCTTGCTAGGCTATTTAAGAGTCAACCACGTTGCTGTGGGTCTGGAGTCACATGTAGGCCAGACCATGTAAGGACAGCAGATTTCCTTCCCTAAAGTGCTTTAGTGAATCAGATGTGTTTTTATGACAATCAACGATGATTTTGTGGTCACCAATAGACTAATTTTTAATTCTAGATTTATTAATTTAATTTAATTTCCATCAGCTGATATGGTGGGATTTGAACATGTGCCCCCAGAGCATTAGTCTGGGCCTCTGGAATTCTAATCTGGTGACATTACCACTTTGTCACTGCCTCCGCCGAGGGGAAAGTTTGTTGGCTACCACGTTTCTCTATGTTAGAGTAGAGACTGTTTCAATGCACTTCATTGGCTGTGAAGTACTTTGGCACATTCTGAAGACACAAAAGGAATTATATAATTGCAAGTACTTTGTTTTTTCTTTTATTGGAACCATTGTCATCAGGTACAGCCAACATGAATTTCTTACAAGTAGCTTGCATCTGAAAAATCTGATTGAGATCTTTGGTAAAATAGCAGAGAGGTTTGATGAAGGTAATCCTGTTGATGGTGTCTATCTCGACATTGAAAGGCACCTCATCATTAAGTGCCATCTTATGGAATTGTTCGCAAAATCCAAGCCCATTGGATTATTAAGAGCCTGGATATAAAATTGGCTAAGAGCAGAGAGCAGTGAGTAATGATGACTAGTTGTTTTTCAGACTGTAGGAAATTAGACAGAGCTGTACACCAAGGATTGGTATTAGGAGCATTTCTCTTTTAGATATGCATTCATGAGCTGACCTTGGGTATTGGCACAATTTCAACCTCTGCAGATGACACAAAACTTGAAAATGTAGTAAATAGTGAAGAGGACAATAGGACACGCCAGGAGGACATAGACAGACTGATGAAATGGTGGGCACATGAAGGGACATCACTGTGTAGTGATGCACTTTAGAAGGAAGAATAGGGAGAGGCAATATAAATAATTTTAAAGTTGTTGCAGGAACACAGAGGCTTGGAGTTCATATAGACAAGTTTTTCATGGTGCCAGGATCTGTTAAAACAGTATCTGGCATCCTTGACTTTACTGAGTTCAAAGCAAGGAAGTAATGCTAGCAGAGCCAGCTCCTATACCTGCAGCTTGAACTGAGCTTGGATTTCTGGTTATTGGCTGTGGAGCAGGGCTGCCAAGTGCAGGCAGATGTGTGTTTGCAGCTGTGTTAACTCTTTCCCAGTCCAAAGCAGCACATTGTTGTAAGCAGTGATCATGGAAAACCTGGTGTTGTTAACTGTAGAATGGACTTTATTCTTTTAAGAATACATCCTGCTAATTTGTCACGTGTGTCAATTTTTGTTGTTGATTTTCCCTTCCTCTCTTCCACCTAATCCCTGCAAGTAGGAGAACATATTCAGATGGAAATGGTAATTATTGTGCAAATCTTAATTCAGAGAGTTGTTCGAATTGGAAATTCCTACCATAATGAGCAGCTGAATATTATAGATGCATGTATGGCTAGTTAAGTACATTAGGGAGAAAGGAATAGAAGGATTTGCTGAGACAGTGAAAGGAAGCTCTGGTGAAGCATAAACATTGGTATTTGGGCTGAATGACTTGTTTCTGGTGCTTTTAGTTCTATGTCAGTGCCATAAACCTTTATAAATCACTGGTTACTCCTCAGCTGAAGTATTGTGTCCAAATCTGAGCAGCATATTTAGGAAAAATGCCAAGGCCCTCGAAAGGTTGCAGCGGAGATTTACCAGACAATATCATGGAGGAGAGATTTCAGATTCATAGAGAGCTTAGAGAAGTTTGGACTGTGCTCCTTAGAATAGGTAAATTAAGGGATATTAATAGAGGTGTTTAAAATTATATTGGATTTCAATAGAGCAAATAAGAGAAACAATTCCCAATGGTTGGTAACTGAGCAATGGTAGAGGGAGTGAAGCTGCTCTTTGTCAACAATGGAGAACAGGCTGATAGTGAGTTGGCAACCCAGTTATGTCCAATTTTCTTTCCAATTGACTTCACCAGGAAAGAAAATTTGGCCCAGTGTCAAAGAAGTTGCAGATTTCTGTCAGTCCATTTTGTGCTATCACCCAATTCATCCCCACCTTGTCACATTGTGACAACTGTTAGTTGGAAATCCAGCGTACCAGGAAATTTTGTTCATATTTAGATCTAGTATAGAACAATCCTTTCAGCCTGACAATCCTGAAGGAGGATAACCTGCTATTGCATGAATTCAGTTTTCTGACTGAATCCTATACATGTACTGTACTCTAGTAGTAGTTGACTTTTTACATCATCTGCAGGGTAAAGGAGGAGATAAAATTAATATATTCAAAAACTCCCACAATTTAATACTATTGTATTAAGTCTTTGAAGTCAAAAGTACACTAACGTTAATAACTCGATTAGCACTACAAAATATGCAACAAAATATGTGTATTTAATTCTCATAATGACATATTCAGAGTCAAAATGGAGAGTAAAAGAAATAAAGTGGCTTACATGCTTGATGGGCTCTAATATCAATTACTCAGCAGCCAAGATTTTAATTAAATATAGGCTGTTGAGATTAGTGAGCTGTATTCCTGATAGGATAATGAGTTATTTCCATGACCTGCAAACAGCAGGACATCTTAGGTGTTCAGATACTCATTCAGATATAATCACTACCATCAGAGATTGAAGTTGAAAATATGTATCCTTAATGTTTGTCAAAAAGGGTAAGGCAAGTAATTAGTAACTAGCTGCTGTCCTGATTCGTAACCCTCCACTCAATCCATGGAGTAATCTGTAGTACTTTTATTGTATCCTTTCTCCAGATGCAGGAAAATCAGTGAATAACTCCTGAGAAATCTCAACTCAGCACAAGTTGGGATTTTTCTGTTTAGGAACAGCTCATGTTATTCTAAAATAAGTAAAGGTTGTTTTTTCTTCTTGCTGTAAGATATGCAAAAATGAGAGCTAATCCTGAAAGATGTCTGGTTGCGGTAAAACTGGAGGCAAAGGATGCACCAAGGCCGAGACTCGCTCCTACAGAGCCAGTCACCAGTTCCCCATCAGCCCTATCCACCAGCTGCTCCGCAAGGGTCACGATTCTGAGCATATTGGGGCCGGAGCCTCCATCTACCTGGCTGCCGTCCTCGAGTACCTGACGGCTGAGATCCTAGAGCTGGCCGGCAATGCGGCCCAGGACAACAAGAAGACCAGCACCAATCCTACCACCTGCAGCTCGCTATCCACAATGACGAGGAGCTCAATAAGCTGCTGGGAGGGGTCACCATTGCCCAGAGTGGCGTCCTGCCCAACATCCAGGCTCTGCTGCTGCCCAAAAAAACAGGCCATCCCAGCAAGGTCTACACCTGAAGGGGCAAGATCAGAAAAAGATCAAAAATGATTTTCTCTTTGGAAATTAGGACAGATTGTATACTGCAAAAGTGAGGTTGTAAAATGTGACATGCTTAAACAAAGCAGGACAAGGAGGATAGAATGGTAAAAGGCAGCTGTGGAACAGGATCAGGGCAGTTCAAATGAATATCTTCCGAAGTGAAGTTTAAACTTGTATTATTATTATCAAGGTAACACTCAGTAAACTCCAACTCAGTTCAACTCTGTCTGGAACAACATTTTGCCTTTTCGCAACATATTGTAGAATAAAGAAAGATGACAAATGACAATAAGAGTACGTGAATCAGAAGAGCAGATTGCTATAATACAGCCCATTGAAACATTATTAACTGATAGGCAAAACAATATAATCTCTGGAACCCAAAAACATAACCAAGCTATACAGCAGTGAACAGATGAGAAGTTTGCTCTAACGGAGGAGCAATATCTTCCTCACATATAATATATCATGGGAAATATGCGCTGCCGTTTTACGTGGGTGGGCCAGTTAAGGCCCACCCAGCGTGACGTCCTCTTGGAAGCGCTATGCGCTCCCTGTGCAGGCGGGGAGATACCCTCAGCCGGGAGTGCACGCTTTCGCGCATGCGCGTGAAAGAGCGCACTGATCTCCCTGAGGCCAAGTTCTGCCTCAGGGAGCTCAGCTCAGAATTAAAATTTGTAATACAAATGATAAAAAAATTTCCCTGCCATGTCCCCTCATGTGACACTGTCATATGAGTTGGGACATGTCCATAACTTTTATTGAAACATTTAATAAAAATTTAAATACCCTCATGAAACCTACATCCCGCCCGTGGATGAGGTTTCATGCTTTTCCCGAAGCCTGCCAGGGCTCCCAGCTTGCCCGTCAACCTTAAGATTGGACGGGCAGGTCTATTAATGACTTTAATTAGTTTTTCAATGGCCTCAGTAGGCGGTTGACAGGTTGGCGGGTGCACAGCTGATTTGGCTGTGCCCCCGCTGACCTGAAAATGGAAATGATGCCAGGTGACATGGGGAGTTCCACCTGACGTCATCCCACTTCATTTTACGTGTCAGCGAGCAGGCCCCGACCCCTGCTAGTGACCGGAAGATCCTGCCCCTTGAATCAAATCCCAGTGTAAATGTGGGCAAAAGTGAAAAGCTGACACTAGATTGGCTGGCAGCTCCTGAGTGCGGGACTTTCTCCCTAGTGAGTGATGGAAGTCCCACACTGCCCCTATTTAGCCCGCCTGCAGCAGTTGGGGCTAGTGGCAGGGGTGCAAGCAGTCCACCCCATGCACCACCCCCCCCAACCCCACAAAACATTCAGCCTCGAATGTCAATGCTTGGGGTGAATTTTTGATGACATACATGTTCTCATATTTCATTTAGTCACAATGTATTAAAGATGACATTTAACACTTACGACTGGTGAGCCATTTTTTTTTGCAACAATGAAATGGGTGGTGTAGACGTAAATACTGCTGGATAGCACACTAATGTCACTCAGAGAACATATTTAAAGTCAATTGTGTCAGTGCCAGGCCATAAATGCCTCTAATTTACAGTCTAACTAGCAACAACATGAAAATTGGCTTAAATACAGGGAAATCCCAATTGCTGTGGGCTGTAATGGGGTGGTGCAATGAGAATTAACCCCCACCAATTCTAATCTGATTGACAAATAAATTATGCCTTCATTTTGTTCTTGCCATATCCGCATGTTAACCTGCTCCCCAAGTGAGCAGGACACCCAGGAAGGAAGTGGAGTCCTGTGTTAAAAATGCTGACTGTGTCCAATTATGCCATCAGGACTTGATCTGCAGTTTCAACCTGAGGCCTGAGCAGGGGCAGAAGAGGGGGGAGCAGTGACAGAGGGACCGAGTCTTGAGCCCAAAGAGACCCAGAGATTAATTGTAGATTGATTTTTCAGGTTTCCATGTGAGCCAGGAAGCCTTAGGCCTCCATTACACCCAAGAACACCCCCTTCCCAACTGCAGCATGAATCCCTAATCAACAAAGGACACCCCATGAAGGTAATACACTCCTTTCCTTCCCATCCTTTGAAAAACCTTTTGAAAAGATCAGGGTGCTCAGTCCCACCTGACTGCTCACATCAATCATTTTATGGTATGGGAAGCGTATTACTGGGGGTCATTTGGATTGGTAACAAGCCCAACTGATCTTTGATTATCTATTTAAGTATATCTACTTAAGGTGGGCTGCCAATTTTGGCACCCACCCACTCCTGTGTATTATGGGTGAGCTCGGGGGTTGGCGGGAAGGTGGTGGGCTGGCCACTCACCCTATTTTACATGCCGCTCCCCACTCCCACCGCAAACAAACCCGGCGAGGGCACGTAAAATGCAGCCCTGTGCTTTCAACAGCTTTAGATCTGTAATATGGAATTTCCTTACTAAATCTCTCTGTCTTTCCATTTTCTCCTCAAAGGCTCTTCTTACAAGCTCACTTCTTTGTCCAAGTTTCTAGTCAGCTATTCTTTGGCTCAGCATCAATATTTTGCTACCTCTGTGTAGCACCTTGGGATATTTATCTATGTTAAAACACCTCATAAATAAAAACTGTTTCCTTTAGCTTTTGTGCTTATGAGGAAATATATCACAGGTGAGACAATAAATTACAATAAAATGCAAAAGCTTCACAGAATAGTATTTAACATGTTTTTTGGTAGTGACTAACTGTTGAATTTTGTACTTAATTAAAAATATGAAGTTGGCACCTCATGAATAATTGTTTCAAGTCTGTTACAGGGGTTTGACAAATATTTTGAAGAAACAGGCAGCAAATGCTCAGAACAAAAAATCTATCCTGAAGCAGCAAATGTGTTGGACAATGCAGATAACTGGAGTAAACAGGTACAATATTTGCACGAGTAGCTTAGATTATAATATACCGTGAAATGGAATTATCAAATTTCTTCCACAATGCAGTGTCAGGAATAAGGAAATAGACTAAGAGTGATTACTGTTTGTTAAAAAGATGTGGTAAAGTGGCACTATCATACTTAATAAGTGTTCTTCCAAATATTTTATTATTTGGCAACACAGTGTAAATTGCTTTCTCCATGGCACAAAGTCACCAAATATGCCACAGGCAAAACCAAAATATTTTTTGAAAACTTGACAATAAATTAAGAAACTGAGGCAAAATCCCCATCATAATTATTTCCACTAAAACTTGCTTAATGTTTCTAAGGCAATGTTAGAATGGCATTGCCTCCTTAAAATGTAAAAAAGACTTGATATGGGTAAAGGTGAATAGAGCGAAAAACAAAAATTGAAGTAACATGGTTCCTGAATGAAGATAATTTTTGTGCTCAATATCAATTCAGACCTCCTAAGGAAGAAAAAGTTACAATTCAAAAAGGTAATGTTGTTTCCATTAGATAAATGACATGAACTTGGAGGAAAATTACTATATTGAATACGATACTTCACAAGTTTCATGCTTAACACTACGAATTTGAGTTAAAGAAACAAATCCCCTTTTACTTGAAAATCATTTTTGTACCAACTTACAAAATATTAAAGTCTGTTCCAGTTTGGCTAAGCCAGTAAGACAATTCCATAATTTACTAAAGGCACTGAAAGTTTTGTTATTATACATAACGCATAAAGGTAATAGCAGCATTGATGGTGTGACAACTTTTGACCCGGAAGCAGGACATTCAGGAAAACCAGTGATTTCTTTAAAATGTTTGTGAAATGTATAATTGGTTTAAAGAATGTTTGAAAGGTGTTTTTAAGAGTTTTGCATCAATTATAATGAGATCACTCTTTGTTGCATCTTCTACTTAAAGTGAAATTTACCTTTCTATTTGAATCATTTGTCTGTTAATTCATGCTTGACTTACATTGGCTCTGATTTGTGTTACAGTAAAAGATACAAAAAGTGAAAACTTCTTAGTAATTTCTTCATTTGGGGGTAAGTCAATAAATTTGGTTATTATGATTTACAGTTTCCCCACAGGGACCGTAACAATGGCATATCCAAGTGCAGTGCACACAATTGTTGAACATAAGAACTACTGGTCCATATAACCTGGTGACCTTTGACCTGGAAGCTGTACCAGCAGGAAGGAAGTTAACATCTGAAAGCTGTATGGCCAGGCATAAAGGAGAGCCGGAGGCAGAAGGCAATCAGCATACAAATGCAGGAACTCTTGGAGGCACTGTGAGAGCAGGCCAATATGGCATAAAACGTGGAAGGCTGTGTGAATAGCTCAGATACACTAAAGAGCTGGGTGTTTTATCAGAAGTGGCCAAATCAAGGAGGTGTTATAGGCTGGTTTGTTGAAAATGGAACTCTGGAAAGCTACACCATCAGGATTCTTGTGACACAAGGTAGAGAGGGTTTTTAAAAATTCATTCATGGGCTGTGGGCGTCACTGGTTAGGCCAGCATTTATTGCCCATCCCTAATTGCCGTTGCTCAGAAGGCATTTAAGAGTCAACCACATGGGTGGGTCTGGAGTCACATGTAGGCCAGGCCAAGTAAGGACAGCAGATTTCCTTCCCTAAAGGGCATTAGTGAACCAGATGGGTTTTTACAACAATTGACAATGGTTTCATGGTCATCATTAGGCTTTCAATTCCAGATTTCTATTGAATTCAAATTCTACCATCTGCTGTGGTGGTATTCAAGCACAGGTCCCCGGAGCCTTTACAATGGGGTCTCTGGATTACTAGTCCAGCTACAGTACCACTACATCATTGCCTCCCCAGCCAGTTAAAGGAAAGGGGGATAAAGAAATATGGAAACTGGGTGGGATTAGGAAACTACTGCCTATGAAGAGGAAAACACCACAATGGACTGATTACCATATTGTTTTTATGTACAATTCTTTTAAGTATATTAAATAGCAGTAATCTTTAAATTCAAAATGATTTTCTAAAGCTCACTATTGAGAATTGAAGTAATATGAAATATTATGAACAACAATTTATAAAATTCAATTGCTTCTAACATTTTAGTAATAATATTCTAATTTGCCAAATATTTACGAGATTGGAATTCTGGACTATGTTTTCTTCACCATTTTTTGGGCAATGACCCAATAGAGTGAATTGTCCACCATCTGTAGAGGCATGCTAGTTTCAATGGAAAACCACTGATGGTTTGCAATCAGCTCCCTCCTTTCAGATGTCCTTCATCCCCTAAATAAACCCCAACCGTACTCTCCCACCCCCAACCCTGAGACTTACCTGTGGTTGCTGCTGGTGAGACAGCAAGCTGGAAATCGGAATGCTGCTAATGGGTTGGCTGCCTTTGGAGATGCAACAACTGTCATCACTTCATCCAAATTCTTAAACTAATGTCCAATTTCTAGTGAGCATCAAACCCTCCATTTGGTATCCTCATTATCCACCTGTAAAGGGTTCATTACTAATTGTCAGTGAAAGGAAGAAAACTTTCAGTATTAATCGCCTCATACCTTCCATCAACTAATAGAGAATAGCTTTGTCCGGGTTAGGAAACTCATAGCTTGCCAGAAAAGAGGGGAAAGCAATTTAGGAATAAATGGGAGGACTCAAAGCCTTCATATAAAATATGCATATTCCAATAGTCTCACCATGCAAAACATGGGTAATAACAGGGCACTAAGAAGAGTTCATTCATAATAATAAATTGCCATATACAATGATATTAATCTGAATGCACAAAAATATATGCTGAAGATTGGATAACACAGTTACTGCAGTACAGGCATTCCCATTGGCTAATATGAAGGCTGCAAGCATTTTGAATTTTCCAGCCTGTTCAAAAACTTTCTGAGAAGGTATATTTTTCCTTTAAAGCTCCCACAGCCGTCTTCTGGGGAGAAAGAGTGTATTTAACATAATAGAGAACAATGCAACTAATAAAACCGCTAATAAAAGTGAACGACATCCTGTAAAATTGATCACTATCCTTTGTTTTCTTATTACTCTGAGTGTATTCTGGGTGGGGGACTTCAATGCCCATCACCAAGAGTGGCTCAGTAGTGCCACCACAGACCAAGCTGGCTGAATCCTAAAGGACATAGCTGCTAGACTAGGTCTACAGCAGGTGGTGAGGGAACAAGTAAGAGGGGAGAACATGCTTAACTTCATCCTTACTAACCTGCCTGCTGCAGGTGCATCTGTCCATGATGGTATTGGTAGGATTGACCATCGCACAGTAGTTGTGGAGACGAAGTTCCGCCTTCACATTGAGGATGCCCTCCATTGTGTTGTGTGGCACTACCATTGTGCTAAATGGGATAGATTTTGAACAGATCTAGCAACTCAAGACTAGGTAATCATGAGGTATTGTGGGCCATCAGCAGCAGAATTGTAATCAGCCACAATCTGTAACATCATGGCCCAGCATATCCCCACTCTACCATTACCATCAAGCCAGGGGATCAACCCTGGTTTATTGAAGTGTGCAGGAGGGCATGCCAGGAGCAGCACCAGGCATACCTAAAAATAAGGAGTCGACCTGGTTAAGTTACTACACAGGATTACTTACGTACCAAACAGCGTAAGCAGAAAGCAATAGAGCTAAGTGACTCCAAAACCAAAGGAGCAGATCTAAGACCTGCAGTCCTGCCACATCCAGGCGCAAATGGTGGTGGACAATTAAACAACTCACAGGAGGGGGAGACTCCACAAATATCCCCATACTCAATGAAGGGGGAGCCCAGCACAGTGCAAAATATAAGGCTGAAGCATTTGCAATAATCTTCAGCTAGAAGATTTGAGTGAAAAAATCCATCTCGGATTCCTCCAGATGTCCCCAGCATCACAGATGCAAATCTGCAGCCAATTCAATTCACTCCACGTGATATCAGGAAACAGCTGAAGGCACTGCAAACTGCAAAGGCCATGGCCCTGACAATATTCTGGCAATAGTACTGAAAACTTGTGCCTCAGAACTTGCTGCCGCCCTAACTGAGCTGTTCCAGTACAGCTAGAACACTGGCATCTATCCAGTAATGTGGAAAATTAAGACCATAAGACATAGGAGCAGAAGTAGGCCACTCGCCCTATCGATACTGCTCTACCGTTCAATGAGATCATGGCTGATCTGATAATCCTCAACTCCACTTTCCTGCCTTTTCCCCATAACCCTTGATCCCCTACTGATTAAAAATCTGTCTATCTTAGCCTTGAATATACTTAACAACCCAGCCTCTACAGCCCTCTGCGTTAAAGAATTCCACAGATTAACTACCCTCAGAGAAGAAATTCCTCCTCATCTCTGTTTTAAATGGGCTCCCTCTTACTCTGAGATTATGCTCTCTAGTCCCAGACTTTCCCATAAGGGGAAATAACCTTTCAGTATCTACCCTGTCAAGCCCCTTAAGAATCTTATATGTTTCAATAAGGTTGACTCTCATTCTTCTAGACTCCAGTGAATACAGGTCCAACCTACTCAACATTTTCTCATCAGAAAATCCCTCCATACACGGAATCAATCCAATGAACCTTCTCTAGACTGCCTCCAATGCCAGTATATCTTTCCTTAGATAAGGGGACCTAAACTTTTGCTATGGTCCAACTAGTGTCTTGTATAGTTTTAGCAAGACTTCCCTATGTTTATACTCCATTCCCTTTGAAATAAAGGCCAACATTCAATATGCCTTCCCTATTACCTGTTGAACTTATATGTTAGATTTTTGGGATTCATGCACAAGGATTCCCTCATCTAAGTCATTAATATATATTGTAAGTAACTGAGGCCTCAACACTGATCCCTGTGGCACTCCATTAATTACAGGTTGCCACCCTAAAAATGCCCCCCTTATCCCGACTCTTAGTCTTCTATTAGTTAGCCAATCCTCTAGCATGCTAATTAACTACCCCAACACCATGCATTCTTATCCTATTAAGTAGCCTCACGTGCGGAACCTTATGGAAGGCCTTTTGGAAATCCAAATATATTACATCTACCGGTTCCCCTTTACCTATCCTGCTTGTTACCTCCTCAAAGAATTCTAATAAATTTATCAGGCATGATTTCCCCTTCATGATGCTAAGCTGACTCTGCTTGATTAGATTATGTGGTTCTAAATGCTCTGCTATTAAATCCTTTATAATAGACTCAAACATTTTCCCAATGACAGATGTTAAGCTAACTGGCCTTTAGTTACCTGTTTTTTGTCTTCCTCCCTATTTGAATAAGAGTGTTACATTGGCAGTTTTCCAATCCTCTGGGACTTTTCCAAAATCTAAGGATTCTTGGAAGATTACTACCAATGCATCCACTATCTCTGTAGCTACTTCCTTTAATATCCTAAGATCCAACCCATCAGGTCCAGGTGACTTATCGGCCTTTAGCCCCATTAACTTCACTAGTACTTTTTCTCTAGAGATAGTTATTGTGTTTATTTCCTCCCCCTCTTTTACCCCTTGATTATTTAGTATTGGAATGCTATTAGTGTCTTCTACTGTGAAGACTGAAGCCAAGTATTTATACAACTCCTCTGTCATTTCCTGGTTCCCCATCATTATTTCCCCAGACTCATTCTTGTAAGGCACCTATGTTCACTTTGGTCTCTCACTTCCTTTTTATATTTTTAAAGATGCTCTTACTGTCCATTTTTATATTACTGTCCAGGTACTAAGTTGTCCAGGTGTGTCCTGTGCATAAAAAGCAGGACCAATTCAACCCAGCCAATTACTGCCCCATCTGTCGACTCTCAATCATCAGTAAAATGATGGTAGGGGTTATCAGCAATGCTATCAAGTGGCACTTGCTCAGCAATGACCTGCTCACTGATGCTCAGTTTGGGTGCTGCCAGGGCCATTTAGTTCCTGACCTCATTACAGCCTTGGTTCAAACATGGGCAAAAGATCTGAACTCAAGAAGTGAAGTGAGATTGACTACCCTCAAGGCAGCATTTGACTTAGTGTGGCATCAAGGGGCCCTAGCATAACTGGAGTCAATGGGAAAACTCTTGGCTGGTTGGAGTCGTACAGAGCATAAAGGCAGATGGTTATGGCTGTTGCAGGTCAATCATCTCAGTTTCAGGACATCACTGCAGGAGTTCCTCAGGGTAGTGTCCTAGGCCCAATCAACTTCGGTTGCTTCATCAATGACCTCCCTCCAGTCGTAAGGTCAGAAATGGGGATGTTAGCTGATGATTGTACAATGTTCGCGATTCCTCAGATACTGAAGCAGTCCATGTCCAAATGCAGCAACACCTGGGCTGACAAATGGCAAGTCACGTTCGCGTCACACAAGTGCCAGATAATGACCATCTCCAACAAGAGACAATCTAACCATCGACCCTTGACATTGAGTGGCATTACCATCACTGAATTCCCCACTATTAACAACCTAGCGATTACCATTCACCAGAAACTGAACTGGTGTAGCCAAATAAATACTGTGGCTACAAGAACAGGTCAGAGGTTAGGAATCCTGTGGCAAGTAACTCACCTCCTGACTCCCCAAAGCCTATTTAGCATCTACAAGGCACAAGTCAGGAGTGTGATGGAATACTTCCCACTTGCCTGGAAAAGTGCAATTCCCACAATATTCAAGAAGCTTGAAACCATAGAAGACAAAGCAGCCTGCTTGATTGGACCACATCCATCAGCTTAAACTTTCATTCCCTCCAACATAAATGCACAGTGGCAACAATGTGTACCACCTACAAGATGCACTGCAGGAACTCACCAAGCCTCCTTAGACAGCATCTTCCAAACCCATGACCGCTACCATCTAGGAGGAAAAGGGCAGCAGGCATATGGGAACACTGCCACCTGGAAGTTCCCCTCCAAGACACTCAGCATCCTAATTTGGAAATATATCACCATTCCTTCACTGTCGCTGGTTCAAAGTCCTGGAACTCCCTTCCTAACAGCACTGTGGGTATAACCACACCATATGGACTGCAGCCATTCAAGAAGATAGCTCACCACCACCTTCTCAAGGGCAATTAGGATGGCAATAAATGCTGGCCTAGCCAGCGACACCCACATCTCATGACTGAATTAAAAAAATATATTTTTATGATCCCCACAGAAACCTTTTTTTAGTTAACTTCTTAAAAAAGAGAAATTTCCCAAAACTAATGAAAATAACTGAATGAAATGATTTCACGTTTTTAGACTTTTACTGTAAGAAAAAGACTAAAATCAACATAAATTACTTAACAAGCAACTAATAAGCCGAAATAATGAAAAGATATTTTGGCATTAAATAGTTAACACAATTGACATACATCTTACAACTCCATTCAATCTGTACCACATTTCTGGCAGGTATATAGCATTAAAAGATCAAGTCCTAAGTTACTCCCAGCTTTCAAGTGGGTTTACCTCTCCCTCCCACGTCAGGTCAAATCTTCCAGTATCCTTTGAAAATCATTCCACTCAAAACAAGTATTCCAGAATCGACTTCCACAAGCAAGGACCAACTTGGCGACTCCTTGTTCCTTAACTCTCCAAAAATCTCATCTGTTCCATTTTCGTTTTGAACAGAGAACCAGCTCTCACCAGCATCCTATATAGATTCTATCACAAAAATAGTCTTTTCCTGTTCTTTACAGGAGTAACTGCCGTCACGACTCACTGTAATGTCAAGCCCCACTGTTCCCCGAGCCACAACAAATGTGAAAGGTTTGACCAAACCACCAGATTGCCCCAATTCTACATAACTGTTTGAGTTAGGTTAACAGAATATGAGTATCAGGCTTGTAAATGTAATAATAAATAACTATTTATTGAACAAACTGTTGCTAGACAGCGGCAGAAGAAAGAAATATTAACTGCTAATTTCTAACACTATAATTTAAACTCTATCCACTTCTTCAAACCCTAAACACACACGCACACACACACACACACACACAGACACACACACACAAACAAGACACATAAGACACACAAAAACTTGGATTTTAATGGTAGGATAAAACACTTCAATAGCGCCAGTAACGGAGTACAGGATTCAACGGGTTGATTTTGATCGATGTCTTCCAAATTCTTTTCAGTTCTTGTTGATGACATGAGGTGGGCTTCCAGCACTTTCACTATTTAGTTCACTGGTTGAGCACTTGCCTTTCAATGTCTCCAGCAGTGATTTTCCCCTTTGCCTCTAGGCAGGGGTTTTTAGAGAGAGAGAAAAGGTTATAGAGATATGAGAAGAAAAGCCAGCTAGCTATTATTGTGGAATTACTGCAATCTTCCACACACAGGAGAAAGAGATTTTAGGTCTTGTTCCTTTCAGGCTAGGAGCTATTCTGCTGCACTGCTTCTCACACAAAACCTGGCCACCTGGTCAGGAGCCAATTAAAACATTGTTGCCAGGCAGCTCACTTGGTCCAGGACTCCTTTCCGTTACCATCCTGTCTCTCATGACACACTCTGTTCCAGAGCTGCAACATTGCATATATCTCTCATTCTGTTCCAGTGGAGTGTCTTTCAAACTGCAGCCATTGTAATTCTAATCTACAGTTCAACAGAAAATAAAAAAGATATGTTCTTTACAACAGTCCAACAGAAATAAAAAATAAAGGCTCCTTACATGCCTCCACCTTTAAAATTGATGAAACTCCATTTCGAAAATGTGTTTCATCACAAGGTAAGTGACACAAGGGCAACAAGACACAATACTTACTTTCATTCATCCTTCCTCTACCTTATACAATCTTATACATTATTCAGCATTTCTTACCCCTTTAACTTATTTTACACGTGGGACAATGCACCCGCGACCACATTATCTTTACCGGCAATGTGAACAAACTTTACATCGAATAGTTGAAACAGCAGACTCCATCTAAACAGTTTCATGTTTCAAATGTTAAACTTTTCAATGAACGCCAGTTGATTATAATCAGTGTAGATCAGTGTTTCTTTGTTATCATGTCGGACATAAACTTCAAAGTGTTGAAGAGACAACAACAATGCTAGAGTTTCTTTTTCTACTGTAGAGTGCTTCCTCTGATATTGATTTAGTTTCTTGGAAAAGTACCCCACCAACTTCTCTATCCCTAATTTATCATCTTGTAATAGGACTGCACCTACCCACAAATCACTAGCATCAATTGCCATTTTAAAAGATTTGGTAAAATCAGGGGCAGCCGACAGTGGTTCATTTATTAAGATCGCCTTCAGCTTTTCAAAGGCTGCTTGGCATTCTGCTAACCATACCACTTTAGCCTGTTTTCTCAACAAATTGGTCTGAGGTACAGCTATGGTACTGAAGTTAAGCACAAACTTCCTAAAACACACACATTCCCAAAAATCTCATGATATTTCTTGCTACTTTACATGCTCCTGTGAGTTTTTCTAGAAACATGGACACATAATCCAAAGTAGAGGATCTGTCTTTCTGCTTTAGGAAATTTTCTTTAATCACTTTTAATGGACCTCTTATTTCATCACCATAGATCAATTCGAGTGGACTAAATCCAATAGATTAATTCAGAGAATCTCTGGTAACAAATAGTAAGAAATCTAATCCTTTGGGTATTCATGGCAATAGGTCTTAATCATGGTTTTGAGAGTCTGATGGTATCTCTCTAAAGTTCCCTGTGTCTGTGGGTGATAAGCAGTGGACTTTAGTTGTTTGATACCCAAATTGCTGATTATGTCCTGGAAAATTTTAGACATGAAGTTAGGACCTTTGCCAGATTATATTTCAATTGGTAGGCCATAACTAGTGAAAAACTGAGTTAACTTTTCCACTACCACTTTAGCTATAATTGTCCTTAAAAGAATAGCATCTGGAAATTGTGTTGCCATATCCATGATTGTAAGGATATATTAATGCCCTGCTTTGATTTTGGGTAATGGTCCTACACAATCTACTAATACCCGACTGAATGGTTCTTCAAAAACTGGTAAGGGTATTCAAGGTTTGATTACATGTTGATGTTTACCTACTAACTGACGTGGATGACACGTTTTACAAAATTGCACTCTGTCCTTATGAAGTCTTGGCCAGATAAAATGCCTGTTTATCGATGCTTGGGTTTTCTGTATCCCTACATGTCCAGCCATAGGGATTTCATGCGCTACTCACAATATCTCCTTAAGGTATTTGGGCGATACTACTATCTAATGAACAACCGTCTATTCCTCATCCACAGGTCTGTGAAGGTGTCTCCACTTCCTCATCAGAACTCTGTTTTTAATGTAATAGCACCCCAGAATTCCTTCTGCCTCAGCTTCAGTGTGAGCTGATGTTCCAACTTGTTTAACTCTGGATCTGATTTCTGGGCCTCAACTAATGAAAACCTGCCAAACACTTCCTTTGAATTATCCTCATCTTTAAAGAAAGTTTTGGCTACTCTAACACCTGCTCGTGGTGTTACTTTGACCTCTAGTGATGGACTTTTTTTTAGCCATTGCTCTGGTCACCACACACAATGGAAAAATACCAGGACCTTGTTTTTGTAACTGTTCCGTCTCTTCAGCCTCTTTCGGACTTTCCGTAATTATGGGCGAAGCTATAACCTTCATTCCCACCAAATCATTCCCCAGGAGTAAATCAACTACATCCACGGGGAATTTCTTAACCACTCCTACAACCACCAATCCAGACAACAAATCACACTCCAATTGCACTTTGTACAGGATATACCCTCCACTTGTCTCATTCACCAATACTTTAGCTTTCATTGAACTCTCTGAAGGGAAATCTAGGTCCTTCTCCAACAAAAGAGTTTGAGTAGCTCCTGTGTCCCTTAGTACAATTATGGGTTTAGCTGCATCATTTGATGAAAAGGGGGTTATCTTTCCTTTAGACAAAAGAACATATCTCTCATCTACCTTATTCACTTCACCTGCATTCAGTGTTTGCCTCCGGATCCTTATTTGTAGTTAAAATTACAATTTGATCTACAGCATTTTTTTTTTGAGTTGGCTTTTTAGACTCACACATACAAACTCCAAGAAGTCCCATAGGCTTCCCTCGCAACTTCCAGCACTCTGAATGAATGTGTCCCACTTTTTTACAATGGAAACACTTAGGCCTTTGAGTTTCACCTCCACTCTCTGTACCTTTCTTCTGACCTGGGGAGCAGATATCAAGGTATTCCCAGCTATCCATTCTTTACTTTGGCTACTTGTCATAGAGTCATAGAGGTCTACAGCATGGAAAAAGGCCCTTCGGTCCATCGAGTCTGTGCTGGTCAAACAAGTACCTTACTATTCTAATCCCATTTTCCAGCACTAGGCCCATAGCATTGTATGCCATGGCATCGCAAGTGTACATCCAAATACTTCTTAAATGTTATGAGGGTTTCTGCCTCTACCATCCTTTCAGGCAGTGAGTTCCACCACTCTCTGGGTGAAAAAAATTCTTCCTCACATCCCCTCTAAATCTTCTGCCCCTTACCTTAAATCTATGCCCCCTGGTTATTGATCCCTCCAGCAAGGGGAAAATTTCCTTCCTGTCCACCCTATCTATGCCCCACATAATTTTATACTCCTTAATCATGTCCCCCCTCAATCTGCTCCAGGGAAAATAACTCCAGTCTATCCAATCTCTCCACATAACTAAAACTCTCCAGCCCAGGCAACATCCTGTTAAATCTCCTCTGCACTCTCTCTAGTGCAATCACATCCATCCTATAACGCGGATTCCAGAACTGCACACAGTTGTGGCCTAACAAGCGTTTTATACAGTTCCAGCATAACCTCCCTGCTCTTTGATTCTATGCCTCGGCTAATAAAGGCAACTATCCTAAATGCCTTCTTAACCACCTTATCTACATGTTCCGCTACCTTAAGGGACCAATGGACATGTACACCAAGGTCCCCCGATGCTCACTACTTCCCTGGCTCCTACCATTCATTGTGTATTCCCGTGCCTTGTTTGTCCTGCCCAAGTGCATCACCTCACACTTATCCAAATTAAATTCAATTTGCCACTGATCAGCTCATCTGACCAGCCAGTCTATATTCTCCTGTAATCTAAGGCTATCCTCCTCAGTATTTACCACCCCGCCAATTTTCGTGTCATCCGCAAACTTACTGATCAACCCTCCTACCTTCAAGTCTAAAGCATTTACATATACCACAAACAGCAAGGGACCCAACACCAATCCCTGTGGAACCCCATTGGACACAGGCATCCAGTCACATAAACACCCCTTGACCTCTGCTTCCTGCCACTTAGCCAATTCTGGATCCAATTTGCCAAATTGTCTTGGATCCCATGGGCTCTTACCTTCGTTATCAGTCTCCCTGCGGGACCTTATCAAAATCCTTGCTGAAGTCCAAGTAGACGACGTCAAATGCACTACCCTCATCTACACACCTGGTCACCTCTTCGAAAAATTCAAGCAAATTGGTCAGACATGACCTCCCCTTAACAAATATGGTAAAAAAATTAAATTATTTATGTACTTTAAATAAAAACTAGAACCCTTACCTTTCCTTAGCTTAATCTATTTTAAACTGGAGAAAAAAATTGGAGAAAAACATTTATCCACCACTCACCAATCAGCTCTCACCTTTGTGCTGACTTCATCTTTTGAAGTGACTGCTTCACCATAATGCTGACTGCAGAACACTCTTCCCAGACTGCTTCACAGCGATGCTGAACACAGAACACTCTTCCCAGACTGCTTCACCGTGATGCTGACTGCAGGACACTCTTCCCAGACTGCTTCACAGCGATGCTGACTACAGGACACTCTTCCCAGATTCGTGTCTTCCTTTCACTCTTCCACTTTCTATCCTTTTCAAATTTATGGGGGTGATGGAAAAAAGGTTTAGTTTTATGGATCAGCTCATAATCGTGATTACCACTGCCTGTCTAGCAGTTGCAACCCTTTGGTCTTCAACATAGGTTCTTATTACAGAAGGTAGGGAGTTTTTAAATTCTTCCAAGAGAATGATCTCTCTGAGAACTTCATAGGTACTTTCAACTCCTAATGCTCTTATCCACCTGTCAAAACTATTTTGCCTAATCCTTTCAAATTCAATGTACGTTTGCCCAGGCTGTTTCCTTAAATTTCAAAACTTTTGTCTGTATGCTTCAAGGACCAACTCATATGCACTCAAAATGGCCTTTTTCACCACATCGTAATCCTTAGAAACCCCCCTGACAGTGAAGCATAAATTTCCTGTGCTCTACCTGTCAATTTTCCCTGCATGGGTAATGTCCAGTTTTCCTTTGGCGAGCTCATCTGTTTAGCTATCTTCTCAAATGAAATAAAAAATGCTTCAACATCCCTTTTCCCAAACCTTGGAAGAGATTGTACAAACTTAAACATCTCTCCACTGGATTCTGGTCTGGGAATAAGTCCTGCCTCACCTATTGGTGTCTCTTTTTTTAACTGTCAGCATTTTAAGCTGGAACTCTCTCCATTTTTCTCTTTCCTCCTTTTCTAACTTCGCCATTTCTAGCACCCTTTGAAATGCCCATTCGCTTTCCTTTTCTGCTGCCTCTAGTTTCAATTTTTAAAATTTACAGCTAATTTTGAGCACATTCCAATGAACCACCCCTTGGAGAACTCGGTCTCTCGGGTAGGTATTCCTTCCAATTTTTGCCTGCACTTCAATCCTGCACTACTGTGTGGGCTGAACTCCGTCACTGACACCATTGCGGGCCTCAAACAGTATGTACATGAGAGGGGTGAGAGGCAGCTTGATCTCACTCCAGCTACCCCTTCTCCTCAAGGAGTCAGCCAGAGGCCCTCAGGCACCCACAGGGAGGAGGATCAGCAGGTGCACATCATGAGGCCATCCACCCAGGTGACTCTGGGAGAGTCCGACCAATTCCTGTGACCTCAGCAGCTCCAACTCCACAGGCTGAGGACAGTGCCACTGCCACACAGCAGGACCCCGAAAGCAGGCTGTGGCCCCCCAGGTGTCAGCCCTCCAGAGGACACCCCCCCAAGTTCATCACAGACAGGGCGTAGCAATCAGCAGGCTGTCTCCACCTCCACTGTGGATGTCAGGGGAGCATCAAGATGTAGCAGCAGGGTTAGGAAGATTAAGAAGATGTAGTTGCACATCCGGGGCACTGGTGTTAATCACTTATACTTAATGGTCACTATTGGAAGTGAACTCTCAAGAATATCTCCTTGCCTGTGGCTCCTTGTTCTGATGAGCAGTGTTCATGTCACTCAGATGTGAAAACTTTCTGCACAAGATAAAGGCAGATGTCTCAGTCCAGGGCCTCTTCCCTGTGCTTTGTGCAGCCTTCAGACCTTCAGATGGTGCGGCCTGAAACTTCCTGGACACATTAGTGATTCCTGCACCTCGATGTTGCTTGTCATTGCTGTCAGAATGTCATGGGCAGGCATCCTAAAGTTCTGCCATCCTCTGTTTCCTCTCAGCGCCTTTAAGGTGGGGCTGGCCCCCATCACTTCAGCATCTGTGACCGGTGACACTGTGCTCCTGAAGGGCTCAGGTGCTGAAGGTGGACAAAGGATCAGGTACTTTTAAAGTTTCATGGCTGCATCTCTATGATATGACCCAGATCACAGAGCGCAAGCAATCTGCCCTCAGGAGTCAGACATTCTCAGAAGCTATGTGAAGATCTATGGAGTGCCCTCACTGCATGTCCTCATTACCCTCCTGGAATCGAGTGAGTATTAGGGCCTCCGCAATGTCTCCATGACAGGTGCCTTAGTACAGAGGGTATGTGCGCTGCCATCAGCCAGACAAGAGTCAAACATTCACAGGTGCAATGTGAAGATCTCTGCGGTCTCTTCACTGCATGTCGTCATCATCCTCACAAATCTAGGACCTCCTGAGGGCGCCTGCCTCATCTGGCCAGTGTGAGGGCCTCATCGCCATCATCGTTACCCTCGAGGACCTCCTCACCATCATCCCCTTCGACGTCCTCCTCATCGAAGGAGACCTACAGCTCCTCCATCTCCTCCTAGACCAGCTCCTCTCTCCATTGAGCACCAGGTTGTAAAGGACACAGCAGGCGATGACGATGCATCATAGCCTCTGTGGACTAAATTGCAGGGCTCCACCTGACTGGTGCAGGCACCGGAATGTCATTTTCAGTATCCTGATGGTTTGCCCCACCAATTTGCAAGTTGCAGCATGAGTCTTATTATACCTTCGCCCTGCTGCATTCCGAGACCGCTGCACGGGTGTCATCAGCTACATCCTCCCTTGTCCCCAAGGACCATCCGTGCAGCCTCTGTGGACCCTGGAGGACGTCAGGAATATATGACCAACTGAGAATGTAGGAGTCCTGCACACTCCCTAGAAACTGCACAAACCTGCTGGATGCATTTCTGGTGGTCTCATACCAGCTGCATATTTGGCAAATGAAAGCCCTTGCGGTTGACATAATTGACCGCTTATTGCGACAAAGATCTGAGCGCCATGTGAGTGCAGTCAATGGCACCCTGCACCTGTGGGAAACCTGAGGTCTGGGCAAATCCAATCGCTCTTACATCCTGGTTCTCCTGGTCCCAGGTGAAATAGACAAAGTTGTGTGCCCTTGCAAAGCTGGCAGCTGTGACCTCATGAATGCATTTTTGGGTGGAGGCTTGTGAAATCCCAAGTAGATCTCCTGTGGAGCCCTGAAAGGAGCCACTGGCACAAAGATTGAGCGCCGTGGTCACTTTCATGTCCCCATGATGCCAAATCCTGCATTAGCTGGCAGATGTGATCAACCAGTTCCGTAGACATGCGCAGTCTTTGGTGACACTGGTTTTTGGTCTTCTGAAGAACGAAAGGCAGTGTCTATAGACCCTGGGCCCCTTCCTCCTGTGGGGGCACCTCCTCCCTCAGCTCAGCCATGCACTTCTGTCAGTTTCTTCTTTATCATCTTCGCTCACTGTAAGCACGAGGCACACAGCTAGTTCACCAGGCTTCATGCTCCTGATATTCTCCTCTTGCAAGATGAAAGAAAGAGATGGGTAGGTTAGCTTGGGTGTTCTAAGAACCTCTCTTGATTGAGTCTGAAGCCCCTTAACACATCCCGGAGAGTGCTGGCAACCACTTGGATGGCCAGAGTTAAGTGCACTGCATGGCTACACGAAACCCCATCCACATCTGCCCCACTCCACCTGTCCGATTAGTGGCAGCTTTGCCCATTAAACTGCATGTTGTGCTCTCAGCTCAGGCACAGGCATTCTCCTAACCCGCACTGCAAGGCTGCACTGTTAGCTTGAGCCATGGGGCAAGCTGGTCCAAACTGGGATTCTGACATTGCAAGGGGCTGTGAGCACCTCCACCAGTGACTGCTCCACAGCCAGCTTTAGCAAGGAGATTCTACATCACGCCTAGTCTTCCAACTGCAGTCCATTAAAATACTTATTGCTTTGTAGGCTGTGCCCGTGATGTGAAAAGATCTGGAGCACTTGGTGGCACTTTCGTGCCTTTGCATTGCTTGAGTGGGCAGATAAGCTAGAGTCACTACTCCGATCATATCAATGTGACTGCACCTGAACCGTCTCTGCTGCAGAGGAATGGTCACTTTATACAAGCTTTCTCTAATGTGTGGCTGCTTCCCTCACCTCCAGCAACCACCCCCCCCGCATCCTGCATGTTCTTATGTATTACCTACAACTGCAGGGCAGCCCTTGCGCCCCCACCCACCAATGCACCTCAACCTTGAAATCAACCTTCGTGAGTGCTGCACAAAGTTACTGTGCACTCACCTCTGAACTCCCTTCAAAGTGCAGTCCATCAAGTGCACACATTATGAATGGTGTTGTGAAACATGTTGGTTGCAATCACACCGATGTGCTCGGAAGATACAATGTGGGGGGATGATTCTGGCTGGCTGGCCCTATAATGACATGCAGATGTAGTACAATGAGCTTCTCAACATCCAATGGTAGGAAACGTGGCCCGCCATTGACAGGCAAAGAGGACGATTACAAACTGGTTTCACGATGTTGTGAAACTGATTTTTGACCTTCTCGCCTATTGTCCACTCATGCCGCCGAACACACCCGATGCTAGTGGGCATGGAAAATTATGCCCATAGTCTGTCTCTCTCTCTCTCTCTCTCTCACTCACAATCTTCATCTATCTCGGTGTCTGTCTGTCTCCAAAAATCAGCTATGTATTTTCTCTGTTAAGGTGCAAAAACTGTAACTTGGTTTTCAGTGGGTTTTGGTTTGGGTTTCAACCCAAGTGACAGCCAGATCACATTGGCCTGTCTCTGTGAGTTTAGTTTTATTACTAACACCCTCCTATTCAGGACATTCTGTTTTGCCTTAAGTTAAAGGAGACATTTTAAAACATAACCATTTGTAAAGTTTCACATTCATGACACCTCCCTCCAAAAATGAAAAAAGCATTATCATAGTAATGATTTTTCCATTATAGTATCAAAGGGCAACAAGCTACCTCATTGTAAACATCTTAACAACTAACTTATTACACACAGTACACATAACAATTTCCCCTTTTGTCAGATTCCAACTTTAAACATTCTATCTTGGCAACATTACAAAGCTTAACAAGTAACAACTGACCACATGTAACAATCAAAATTTTAAGTCCAGTTTGTAAGAATTCTTCGAGTCACAAAGCTCTTGCAAACAAGAGTTTTTTTTTACTACTGGCCAATTCATTTTCTTTTAATTACCATAAAAATCTCCTTTTTCATCTTGCACAGTCCATAAAGCTTTTCCACGTCCTTGAGTAAAAGATTGTACCATGGTTTTGCACTCCTCGTGTTTGTTTTAAAATCTCTCTTGGATTGAGCACAGTCTGGACTCTGGGAAAGTATTCATGCCAGGCCCAAAGGTTTTACAATTTTTTTGGTTTGGTCAAGAACAACATTCCTGATTGCTGGTAAGTCAACTGGCTTTTGATACTGGTGGCTGGGAACGTTCATCCAAGAAGAAATCCCCAGTCATAATGTTTCTTACTCTCTGTTTTGGTATTTTCTTCTGCTCTTCTTTAAAGTCAACACTAAATTGTCATCAGGGCTTTAACTTTTTAAAACAATCTCTGAAACATTCTTTTCAGGTTTTAATTACTGATCTCCATTTTCATCCAGATCTGCATATTTTTTATTGTCCAAGTCTATAAAGAAAGTTCCAACCAGCCAAATATATAAATTGTCATTAATAACCATTGGTTCACCTCATCATGTTTAAACACAGGATCACCTTTAAGTTTAAATTCTTTTCTATGACTTACCCCTTCAGTTTTCTTTTCCAGGAGATATGAATTCACCTTTGCCTCCTTTTGTGCAAGCAATTCTTTTATTCTATCACATAAAGTCCTTTTTAAAGATTTCATTAAGGTCATGTTGATGTTCGGCCAAGAAAGCTTGATATTCATTGGATCTGTTTAATTAATTTCAGGCAAGATTGATTGCTTCATAATTTTGAAGATTTAATTTATGTGCACACACTTGTATCCTTCCACACAATTCTACAGTCCCATCTGTTCCAGAGAACAGAGAAACAGTTCTCACCAGCATCCTGCTTGGTTGCTAACAGGAAAAATTATTTTCCTGATCTTCACAGTGGCAGCTGCATTGTCTCACTCTCTCTCTCTCATTCTCTGTGTCTGAATCCAAAAATCAGCTGTCTTTTCCATGTCAAGATGTGAAAACTGTCACTTGATTTTTCGATAGGTTTTGATTTGGGTGTCTTTACCAATGACAGCCAGATCCCATGGGCCTGTGTCCAAGCAGAGGTTTAGTGTTACCACAAAACCCTATGCAGAATATTCTGTTTCAACTTAAGTTAAGGAGACACTTCAAAACATAACTGTCTTGTAAAGTCCTGCATTTGTAACATTACATAACCAATTTATTAGCAATTTACAACATCTTCTATTGAAAAAAATACATTGCCAGAAGCAATGTAAAATCAACATATATAACATTGACCAAATTATATTCTAAAACAATTCAATACATGTTTTAGGAATTATTTCCTTTCGATGAATTTGTCTGAGCTTTTAATCATTGGGGACAGCTTTAACCCCAAAAATGGATGGAGTTTGTTTGGATGGGGGGTAAAATAGATAAAAATCTGAATCAGAAGCCCAAACTGCTTAGAAGCCACTTTCACTTTTAGTAGAGACAGAACGAGTAGTGGGTGACAGGTTTCCCAATGTCAAAACCTTGCACTACTTCCCCATTTCCAAACTAATATCCAAACCATTTGCTTTATTTCCCTTAAAGGTTCATGGATTATTGTTTTTATTATTGGATCTAATGTTGCTTCATGCTGTAGGTGTCAGCCATCAGCCCTGAAAGTCCATGGAGTTTCATTGGTCTGCACAGGCAGAAGGTGAGGGCCTGGTTACATTGGGTTTCCATGGCTTCGATATTAACAAGTGGTCTGAAAGTGGGTGACAAAACTAGTAAGGCTAGGAACATGAAGCCCCTTGCACTGTTAAAGGCATGGCTTCATATAAGTAACTCATCATTAAATTCCAGTCAACACCTGGCAAGAATGATTGCCTGATTGTTGGGCAAGAGTAGAAATTTAGCAGCAAAGGCCACAGTCAAAGATCCATGGGGATGGTCCCTGGCAATCAATGGAAGGAAAGGCTTTGAAGAGGATTGGGGATTGTAAGTTCCAGCAATATCAAGGGTAGGTTTTTTATCCTCTTGGCCCACAAGGTGTTCAATGAGCAGCTCATTAATACAATAATTTAAAACAAAGACAGTTCTGAAGGATGGTCACAGATCTGAAACACTGGGCTTGATTTTTGCTAAAGCGGCGAATAGCTCAAGTTGGGTAATTTCTCAAGTCAACAGACCCACCTTTGTATAAAGGGCCCTGTTACAACAATGTTCACTCTGGGAAGCCAAGGGTGAGGTTAACTTGGGCCAACAGACACCAAAATAGATAGTAGGCAGTCACAGGGTGGGTAAGTACTGAGGTGGGCTGGTTAGAGGGCCTGCCTTGGATCTCTTGGACTTCATCCCAGTTGTTTTAGAGCTGTCGGACCCTCTACCCGTTACCCCTCATACACCTCACACCCTATACCCTCCCCATGCACCCTTCATACCAACTCATGCCCCTCCATGCCCTCCATGTGGCTTCATACCCATGACATCTCATACACCCATGCTATCTCCATTGCCACTCACCCAGAATCCACTATGTGAAGACCTCAGGAGCCATTTGGATATGAAGAAATATTTTAACTTCAAACCATCTCAAACATCTCTCACCCATTCACACGTAATACTTAAAAAACTTCCATTCATGAAACTCATTCACAGATTTTAACTCCCCTCAAGTGTTTAATCTGTTATAAAAACAACAAAGCTCAATTCAGTAACCACATCGAAGACAGTTAATCCTTTAATATTCTCTTTCAATCAAAAGGCAACCTCAGCATCCCCGCTGAGATAAGGCTTACAGATTTTGAAACTCAGCCAAGCATTCATGATTTTTTCTGCTATAATAGTAGCCCTTGGGCAATGTAAACAAAGAACTCTATTGAAACATTAAGTAACAAGTGGTAATGTATTTTTCTAACCTACACTGGATGGCCTATAAACCAAAGTAGTCCAACAAAGGGTGTGTTTTTTAAAATCTGGCTGATAGCTTCAGCTTATTGTTTCATGTTTAAAGGTTAGGGTTTTAAAAAAAAAAAACTTTACATCCAAACACTTAAAGAGAGCTCATCTGTCGCTCACAAGTACTTATATCTAATTCATAAATTCGTGACCTCCACATTGTGGGATCAGGGCCTTGGAACAGCAAAATAGTGTTTGTTTGAACTCTGCACTAATTTCAAGCTGAGTTTGAGTTTCCCATCTGTGTGATGCACCCCCACCTCCTTCTCCCTACTGTCAAAAATGGGATCTGTTGGAAATGAGGGTTGGACTTCTGCATCCAAGTCCTGCTCACCATTTTTTAAAAAGCCCTGGAGTCAGCCCAACTTTGCAAAAATATGACCATTAACTTTATTTCTCCCTTCACAAATGCTGCCTGATCTGCAAACTATTTCCCTAATTTTCTGTTTTTTATTGCAGATATGTAATACTTAGTATGGCCAGTGAGTCCTCCTGCCTTGGATCTGCTGCCAGGTAACCGGTGACATGAGACTCCCTAAAGGTAAGTTAATTCTGTGTCACCGCACTGCGGCTTTTGAATGTTAGCTAGGCCCCCTCCAGCTTTTGAGTAAGCCTAATCGATAGCCTGATTTGAGCAGTAAGTGTTTAGATTTTATTCATTCAAGTGATGTGGGCTTCACTGGCTGGGCCAGCATTTATTGCCCATCCCTAGCTGCGCTTGGGAAGGTGTTGGAGAGCTGCTTTCTTGAACTACTGCTGTCCATGTGGTGTAGGTACACCCACAGTGCTGTTAGGGAGGGAGTTCCAGGATTTTGACCCAGCGACAGTGAAAGAATGGAGATATATTTCCAAGTCAGGATACTGAGTGGCTTGGAAGGGAACTTCCAGGTGGCTGTGTTCCCATCTATCTGCTGATACATGGGAATGCTGAAGATTGGAACTAATATGTAGAATCCAGAAATTTTAAACCCTTCCAAGCACCGTTCCCCCGAGTGTGTTTATAGTAAGGAGCCATGCTTTCAGATTTTCCGGTATTAATGCAAAGGACAGAACCACTGTTTGGCCCTCATGAGGGAAATTTGTGGAAGCTTAGAGGAACCCACACAATTCTGGAGGTTTGCACTTTGAGTACAATGACGCACACTGGTCTCCAGATTATAATTAGTGGATCCCACCCAGGAGTTAATGGATGTTCCATGCAGAAAGTAGCTGGATGTCAAAAAATGGCCTTTTTAAACTCAAGATGGGACCCTTTAAACAAGGGGCTGTTAAAAATCTGAACTATGCCTGACTTTGATCTGGACTCTGGCCCCACCCTCCTGGAAAGACAGGTAGGTAGTCACTGGAGAGGCTACTTTAGGGCTAGCACCTACCTCCCCCATGAAAATTAGGTGCTCACTGACCCCACTATTTCTGCCAAGGTGAGTGTGGAGGGCAGCAATGGATGTGATCCCAACATAATGTCTTGGGTTGGGTCCTACAAATTCCTGGGGTAATATTTCTGCCCTTTTCAAAAATTTCAACCAATATTAAGTATTCTCAATGTCCCCAAGAGGTGAGGGTGCACACTGAGATGCTGGGTATATGGCAGGCCTGCTAGACAGTCTCCTGATACTGTGAAAGAACTTGAAGGAGTCCAGCTGCAACATGGCAGAAAGCATCATGCAGAGCTTGCACTCTCTGCAGCCTCTACTTCATACCCCTGTCATGCATCTACAGCTCCCATACCTATTACAGGCTTAACCTGAACAGGTCACCAAATGCTTTGTGAGGATGCAGCAACACCCTCTTCCAAATCCAGCAACTCACCACAAAACCTCCAAAAACACTCCAAAGTGCTTCTAGAAACTTTGGCTGGGATTTTCCAGTCCCACTGTGGCAAGACTTTCCGCAGGGGATGTGGCGGGCCAGCCACTCTCGGCAGGACTGGAGGATCCCGGCAGTGGGCAGGGCTGGAAAATCGCAGCCTTTACAACAGCAGAGATTATTCAAAATTGCCTTACCTGTAAGTTGTGTACCTAGCCCTTTAAATTACGCCATTGCTGGTCCTCTCTTACAGCTGAATGCTTGATCTTTGTTGTGTGACATGCGGATTTGTTGAATGGATCTGAATGGTACACATTTGGAAAATGGGCATCACACCAGCCAGTAGGACTCTCTAAAGTTAGGATAGGACCAGTTCAGCTATTTCTGACATACAGTGGTGACATCCACACAAGCAACCTTCTCAAGCTGGAATATAGTCTGGGCCTTACCTGAAGTGGCTGGCATGCATCCCCAGATGGGACATTCAGCTTCCAAAGTGTCATCTCATTCAGTTCTATAGATCAGGATTTCCTGCCCAGTAACTTTATCACAATTGTGTTTGCATAAATTTGCACATAAAGACTTTTAAACACAATCTGACACTTCCAAGACCAATGGGACTGGAAGGTGGTATTAAAGAAAGCATCATGCATCTTCCCATTCTGCAGCACACTGTCCCAAAGGGCTCAGCAGCCTGTAGAATTCTTTCTTAACTGATATTTGTTTATATCAAATATATTCAACATGGGTGATTCTAAATCCCTGTAAGAAGCTTTGACCAGATTGCCAATACGCTCTTCCTGGCAAGTGGAGCTTTATGGTCGCATGCATAAGTTCATGAAATTATCCCATGTACATCTTTACAAACATTCCACTTCAAAAAATCTTTTATATTTTGTTCACATATTGTTTTGATTGCAGCTTTGATGTTCTCCATCATCTTTACCTCATAACTTTACAGGCTTCAAGGGAATTCAATGGACAATGTTTTAGAAAAACATTAACGAGTACAGGGAAAGGGCAAGGACATGGGAATACACATTTCTAATCATGGGCCCAGCATTAACCATAGTAATAATAGGAATTCTATGAATTTTGCTTTACAAATCGTGTTTTGCAAAATTATTTTTACTTGAGTGGGTATGTCCTTAAGGAAAATATAACCAATTATAAAAATACTGCTAATGTACATCAATAGATTGACTATCACAAAATTTCCGGCTTTTAATGCAATACCAAGGATAATTTTTGTGTATGAGATGTACATTAAATATTCTGAATCTCTCACATTTCAGAGTACATTAATTCATATTGATAGTCATTTGTTAAAAGGAAAATATTTTGACCCACAAACACTTATCTTTAAATATGCAATTAAAATAATCAACTGGACTAAACTTAAACAACAGTAAGGTAGGAATAGCATATTCTCCCTCTGTCTGCTTGTTTCTTTTACATTTTGCATTTGTTTTTCTGCTTTATGATAAAGACTATCATCAGACTGAATTCTAAATTTCGGTAGGTAAAAGAGAATTTTTTGTTCGTTAATTCAGGAACGCAGAATTTTGTATTTGTATAGAAAACGTGGTGTTAATAAGCACAGGTTGTAACTCCTGGGGTGGGAATCAAGTGAGCATAGGTGGGGTGGCAAATTATTCTGACTTGGCAACATGAGGCCTATATTTTCAGTGTCATTTGCTGCTTTCGGACTGTTACCCATCCAAAATTGACAAGAAGCGGCAGCTTTCTGGTAGGTGGGGAATCAATGCTGGGCAACAGCTGCTACAAGGAATTTCTGGCACACAGGCGAGTCATGGAGAGGGGGGCTATGGGACAATGTCACTATTTGGAATTGAAAGGGACCCCAGGGTAGGGGAAGCTTAAACTATCTTTGTGGAACCTCTTGCTCCTCTTGACCCCACAAGGAAAGTGAAGCATAAGTAAAGCAGACTTATCTCTTTGGACCTCTTCTTGCTCTGACTGCTCCCCCTCTAGTTCCAACAGGCTAGAAAATCACAATAGCTTCCCCACACAGGCCATTAGTCAAAATGGCAGGTCAGGCCTCGTGATGTAATTGGAGTCCAACCTGCCTAATTAAAGAAGGCTCATTTAATCTCTGGGGATGTCCTTCTTGCCTGTTCAGAAGAGCAGGTCAAAATTGTAACCTGTAGGTAAAGAGCAAGTCTCTTGTTCAAGTAGTTGATGGTAATTATAACTGACCGCCTGCCTTCTTTCAGCTGGATGGGTGGAGTTTAAATTGCCCTTTGTGATTAACCACTTCCTTTTACATATGACATACACAAAATGCTGCTTTGAGCATATGTGCACCATAATCATCTCCATCATAGTGGGGATTTATTCATAAGGGATTGTTGGCTATGGTTGGTTGATATTTTAGAAACAATGTTGTTTTAAAATTTGAATAACTTTCAAAAAGTACAGAGCAAATGACAGTGTTGTCTGGGGGAAGGGGAATCCAATGTTTTTCTTGGCCATGTTAGAAGATTGACCAGTCCAAGTGCAATGGAACAAAACATCTCTTCTTGATTCCTGACAGTGTGACTGAGTTCCCTTGTGGACTGATGATGGAATCTCATGATGTGTTAGATGTTTTTGTACTGGCCTGTAGGATTGGATCTATGGGTTAAGTTTTGCAAGTTGACAGTACTTGAAGCTAAATCCTGATATTAATTAGCAAAAACAACAGTAGGTTATGCAAGAGCTCTGTTCACAATGAAGCACAATGAAGCAAAAGTTTCCTAAGCTTCAGCTTTATTTTTTAGCATAATGGCTTTCTCTCAAGAAGACACTGAGTATACCCGTGGTGAAATGCAGTCATGTTTTCCAAAGATGATCTAAGCAACAGAATGCAGGATAATTATGTTTGTCCCTCGTGGAGTTGTCACATTTCTTTCATAGTTATTACTTCATCGTGGCTATGTTTCATTTCTAAGATCCCCAGTTACCATTGTTGAATAACAAACAACATTTTCAGTTGGAAGTAAATAGAAACTTCTGGACTGGTGCTGTAGGAAGAAACTTATTCACATTTTGGATCCCTCAGTATTGTAAATGTGAACTCTTCATTTGTATTTTCTACCAATTTCCTCCCTACCCATTTTGTTATCGTGTGGTAGGTGATGTGTGCCAGGCAGACCAAATCCACAAGGGAAGCTTGGCCACGCCATCACAATGGGCAGAATTTTGTCCTTGTCGGGCAGGCGTGGTGGACTGGCCCGGGAATGATCATGAAGCCGACCGCTGCCTGCAATCGGGCCTTGACTTGGATTTCATGCTGGAAGGCCAATTAAGCCTTCCATCCCAATTAATGGCCAGCCAGGGTGAAATGCGTGCAGCAGTGCTGCCAGGGTGGAGGTGGGAGGAGCACGAATGCGGAAGTGTGCGCATGCGTGGGATGCTTGCATTAAAAGCTCCCAGAGGAACAGAGCTGCCTCAGGGAGCTGAAGAATTTTGAAAATAAAAAATAAAGAATTTAAAAGTGTAAATAACATGTCCCCTCAAGTGACTCTGTCATAGATAAGCAGACACGTGTTTGGAATTAGTTTGACATCTTTTAAAAATCACTGATCGAAACCTCATTCGTCTGTGGCTGAGGTTTCGTAAAAAATCCAAAGACCACTTGGCCTTTTCGCCTGCCCGCCAACTGTAAGGTTGGACAGGCAGCAACAAATTTCATTTAATTAGCACTTTAATGGCCTTAATAGGCCTGTTAATTGTCGGCGGGTGCACTGCCGACTTTCATGCACGCCCGCCAACTGAAATATTGCGCGAGTGCACGGTGACGTCCGGATGCTCGCCCGACATCATCGCGTGTCATTTTATATTCGTTCAGGTCGGGCACGTGCCTGCCTGGCAAGCGCAATATTCTGCCCAATGGTTTTGTCATTTGTATTTATTACGAGAAGATTTGTGCACTGAGTTCAGAAGTAATGAGTCCACCAACACCGAAAGATACATTTATTAACAAAAGAAACTATTTCAAGCACATACTTAAGATCAAAGTTACTTAATATTATAACAGATCCCAAACTGTGCACCCCCTTTAAGGCAACAATCCAAAACAATTTTAAATTTAAATAGCAAGAAATCAAGTTTACTGAGTGGAATTCCAAAGGCTTTCCTCCACCTTTGGTTACTGGAGACCGTAGACTTCTGCAAAAATGGCTGGAGGTGTCCCCAGTGCTGTTTTACATGGTCCTTTCAGATCTTACATGTCCTCCAACATAGCCTTCCATCCCTCTTTATATATGTTCCTCTTTCTTTAATTTGTAAATTCCATTATTCCGATGTCTTTGGAAACTTACTTTTCCTATAATATAGGATCTGTCTTGTCGCCAATATGGTCAGTACCTTTCGGAAAAATAAAGATATGACCTGGCTTTGCTTATCTTGTTAGTTGTAAATATCCTATCATCCCTTTGAAATCCAAACAATTCTTCATTTATCTAAAAATGTATATTTCCTTCACACCCAATATGCTAAACCCTCATTCATCTTTAGTCATTAGCATTTCAAATGCCTTTTACTCTCTTTTGATAATTTCAAGCTTGTAGCCTATCTGACTAACTCAACTGAATCACACAGAAAGAATCATACACTCTCACAGCTATAAACCTACTTTTCAATAAACTGTAACAGGATAATTAAAAAAATGTTAGTTTCATAGCACTGTCACTAGGCGCCGTCCAGTACCTTGCTCAAATGGTTATTAGTCACTAAGCAGTAAAGAGTAAATTTTCAAAGGGTGGGTTTGTGATTCTATGACGCTCCTCGCAGCAAAACAGATATCCTACTATGGACAAAGAACTCAGAAAATCTACTCAAAAGCGTCAATTGATTATTTGACCATAGAGGAATTTGGAATCATTCTAATCATGTCCTTACTTCATCCCCACACATATGCATCTCCAACAGGCTTTGCAACACATTGACCAAATGTAGGATTCCCGGTAGATTTACTGTCCTCAGAAGGGTCTTGAGATTTTTTTTTTTATAAATAAAAGTTGTAGTTAATTTACTGTTCCTAAATCAGGAGCAGTAAGATTCAATACGGCTCTGTCCAACCTGATATCAACTAATTCAATGTCCCAAATCTTCTGATGTTCATAGCAGCAACATCTGGCTTTAAGTCTGTGTAGTGCATCAGAAAGTTTAATCTTCTGATGGGTTGATTTCCGCTGCTCAGGGCACTATGCAAATGTCTCTGACTGAGCTCAGGGTCAGACACTTGGGCCAGATAAATGGGACATAACTGGGTATTTACCCAGGTAATATTACGCTGGTTAATACCTAGTCTAACTCAGTGGTAAGGATAACTGAACTGAACATCACAACTGGCACCCGCCCAATCACCCCCCAGCCCGGCCTGACTCTCTTGCACCACCATGCCCCACTGGCCCCCATCGCACCCCAGCCCAATTACCCACCCAATCCGACAACCCCCAGACCTGACAGCCCACCTGATACGACCACCCACCCTGACCTAAGTGCCTACTCTCTGAGCCGACTATCTCCCCGATCTCACCACCACCCTGACCCAACCCGACTACCCCGCTCAAGCCGATCACCCACTCGACCTGACCACCCCTTCCTGACCTAATTGCCTATCCAACCTGACTATCCACATGCCCACTCATCTACCCACTCACCCACGCATCCATTCACTCACCACCCATGCATTTGCCCATCCATTAAATCACTTACCCACTCGCTCAGCCACCTGCTCATTCACCCACCCATTCACCTATCCATTCATCCACCCACTCACTCACTCACCCACCCATTCAACCACCCACCCACTTCCCCACCCATCCACTCACTCACCCACCCACTCACTCACCCACTCATTCATCCACCCACTCATCCACCCATCTACTCACTTACCCATCTATTCACCCAGTTGTTGACTCGCCCCCTCACTCAGGTACTCACTCACTTACTCACTCATCCATTCACTAACCCACACTCATTCATTAAAATACTTGAGACCTTTCAAAAACTTACCTGAATACTCAGCTACTGTCATAAAAAGGGTGTGTGTCCTCTCTGTCCTTCAACTTTCCTGCGCTCGCTGGATTTACACAGGAGAAGTTACACTGCCCATTTCTGCTTCAGCTGGGATCGGAAGTCCTAGCTGAAAATGGGCAGTTCCATTGGGGTACCAAAAGCTTTGTGGGTAGTGATAATGCACCAATAATGACAGAAGGTCAAGCCTGGTACCTTCCTGGTCTCTATGGCTCAACAACTCACAGGATCACTCACAGAGCCACTGGACACCTCCTATCGGCCATATTTAAAACTATTTAATCATTGCAAATTTCAATTTGACTTACTATTGCAAACTCAGGAATATGATCACAAAATCAAACAAACGGAAATGTTTTATTTCTGTATTCAGCCTTCCAAGGGCTGCTCTCGATATCCTACTGCATATATGTACCATTATACTGAGAAGAATAGATTTTCAGTAAGAGTGGTGGTCTTGTTTCTTAATTTCAGTTGAAATGGCTGCACAAGAATCCTTGGTGAGATACAGAAATGCAGAGAACAGGGAATATCATGTAAAATAAATGAGCTCTGTCAGAGACCAAACAGTGCACCACATTCTTGCACAGAAAATTACTGTCCACTTGGGACTGCGGTATTAAAGGCAATCGTGTACAAAAGCTGAAGTGAAGGCAGGTGACAAGACAGCATTTGATCACTGTGGAGTTAAATTGGCCTTTGTTTTTAATTTGCTTTTGTGCTTAGCTCAAGTGACCTTGTTGATGTGTAAGAATTACTCAAAGCTATGCCTGTAGACTATTAGCCTGGCTAAAGAACACTGAACATTGGAAAGCAGAACTGGCCAAGAGTTTGAGTTATATTTTTCCGACTGGTGCTATGCCAATGCAGATGCTTAATGTGCTCATACAAAATTCTTCTTTATGCATTTTTTTTATTGTAGGTGTTGACCTAATTAAGGATCAATGTGGGGACAACGGCAGTTTGAAAATATAAACCTTTATTCTTTATGCCTTTTCAGATTTATTGTGTATAGTTTCACAACCATAAATCACAGCAGGGGATTCTAGGCTTCATTCAATTCTATGTAATGGCATTCTTTACAAAAATTATATCAAAATCTGGGTCAACATTTTCTTTCAATAAAATTTGTCAATCATTATTTTCCACTGTTTTCCAGTGACATCTTTGTGTGTTATGTGAATAATAGACTATGGTAATGGTGATTTGACCAATCGGACCTTTTGGAAATTTTATTTTTTTTAGAGAAAATAGGGCATTAACTACAATGCAAAGGGTGGTATCAGAATGGTGTTAAGATATGAATGTTAATACCTCAATAATAAACAAATGTGTGCTTGAACTTTGTGCCAATTAGGCAGTTACTCAAAGTAATGGATAAGGTGTAAATCACAGAGTGCAAGTCACAACATTGCCTATTTTATATAAATTGCAATAAGTATAACCTTCTCCTTTTATTCTCATCCTCACTAGGTGAATACTTTTTAAAAAATCCTAAGTGCTACACAATTTCATACACTGCTCGCTGTAACACAGAAGCAGGACTGTTTCAGTGGGGAGTATCAATTCGCACAACTGAGTGCAAGGTGTGAGCGTGTATTTCAGTTCCAGCTGTTGAGCAACTTCATTCTCACCTTCCTGAGCTTGCATTTAATCGTGAACAGTTATGCAAATCAGACAAAATGTGCTGGACAATGCTCCTCTGTTCATCAAGTTGTATATAATGAATGCATATGAAGAGTGGCAGAATGGCAAGAAAAGGCTGCAACTGAACAATTGTCAGAGCTTTAAACCTTTGAACCCCTCAAAACTCAGTAATACAAATACTTGCGAAAGACTGATGTGAATTATTCAACTTGATTTATGAAGATCTTGTCATGGCAACACATTGAAAAGTACACATTTTATGGAAGTTCAGCCCTAGGGGCTATATTTCCAAATTTGCACAACCATATTTTTCTAATAAATGTGGCTGGCTGACTAGGCTCATGGCCATAACATGAAGTCAAAAAATTAAGTCCTTGGTGTGAATGAGGATTAGAAATACAAAGAGTTATGAATACATAAACAGCAGTCACGCTTTCCAAACAAAATGAATGATTGATGCTTCTGAACAGTAACACATGGGGCAGGAGCAGGCGTGGACGGACGTGGACTTGATTGCCAGCACTTTGGGGTCCGTGCCGCCACTTTATGCGGTGGGCCAATTAAGGCCCGCCTGGCGTGAATCACGGCTCCTGAGGGCAGCGGGAGTGGGCGGGCAGCGGTGGGACTGCAATGACTGCCGGGTCCAATAGCGACCCGGAGGCTTGTTTAAAAAGCTGCTGCAGCCTTTCAAAGGCTGTGACTCGGCCATTGGAAGGGCTCCCCAGAGCGCTGCTGGTGAGCAGGCCAGGCAGGAGGGCAGGGCAGGGGGCGGCACTGTGCCCCTCGTTTCTCGGATGATTGCCTTGCTGCCTTCCTCGAGGAGGTGGCAGTACGGTGGGAGGTCCTCATACCCCAGGATGGGAGGAGGAGGCCACGCCCACATGATCAAATGTGCCTGGGTGGAGGTGGCAGAGATGGTGAGCTCCCATGATGTGTTGCGATGCACCTGGGTTCAGTGTCACAAGCGCTTCAACGACCAATTACGCTCGGGAATGGTGAGTACCATGTTGGCAACAGTCACTTAACCCAGCAGGTAGGCTTTTCCCCAGACGCCCCACCGCACCCCCACCAACTCTGAGTGTAGTTACTGCATTCAATCATTGATAGCATGTGTCCTTCGCTGGGTGGGCCAGCAGATATTGGCCATGTTGAGGTCACTCTGGGAGGGTGCTGAAGAGATGGGTTCTGCCCCTGCAGCATGTGGTAAACTGAGACTCACATGATTGTCTTGGGGGCAGCCTGGAGGAGCTGCACCTAGGTGCAGTGCTGGAACTCCAGAGCATGTCAAAGTCAGGATGATGACATGCTGGGAGGGGAGCTTCAAGGTGGCATGGCACTGATCAATCTGCTGCCCTCTGCGCTCCACGTGCTTGCACCTCCTTGCTATGGAAGGTTAGACAGTGTGGTGCCTAATGTGATGTAGGCAGCATTTGGCCAAGGGGGTGGGTGGGGGGAACAGGCCCAGCATCTTTGTGTGAGTGATCAGCAGCGGGGTGAGGAGGCACTGGAGCTCTGCAACGTCCCACTCCGGTTGGGGTGGGCCATGCACAAAGAGAATCCAGGTACAAGTTGCACTAATCGATGCTCTCTCTCCATTTCATGAGAAGAATGCACATAATGCCACCAAGTCAGTAAGGACTGGTGGTGGCCTGGCACAGTTGGCAATTCTCAGCCGCTACAAGCAGGAGGCCCTAGGATTGGAGAGGCGCCATGCACCCAGGTCCACCGGTGTCCGGGAGGCTGGGGTGCCATGAGCAGGTATGTGTGCCCAGCAGTGAGGTCACCATTGTTCTCCCAACAGCCATGGCAGTGCTGAATGTTCAATGATGGAAGTTTGCAACATGGCTTGACCATTGCTTATGGAAGGATGAGCTCATAATGATCCGGGGACAGGGATGCATATTGACATTGTCTCCACGTTAATTGGTCCAATGTTCTTGTTCTTTCTTTCAGTATTAGCGGAGCAGGACCGGGAGGAGCAGCAGGAGTCCCCTCTCACACTTGCGGGCCCTGAAGTCTTTGAACCACCAGCGTCACTCCACCTCTGTCAGGCAGGCACCAGCACAGATACTAGCACCTCAGTGGGAATTAGAACATTGGCTAGTGTCCCGGGGCACTGTGGTGAGGGCACTTCACAGTCGCCGGAGGAGCTGGCAGGGACAGAGAGTGCCCATGGCGCCAGCAGTCGGAGGACAGCAGGGGACCAGGCACATGCTCGGTCAGTGCCTGATGATGTGCCTCTGGAGTCGTCCGCGACACAGAAAATGCAGGAAATGTGGCTGGGTGTGCAGGAGCATCTTGTGGAGATGCATATGGTTATGCTTGGCTTGCTGTCCGAGTGTCATGCATCCTCCATGGAGACAGTGGCGCTCTCGTGGAAAGGCTCTTCCAGGAGACCCATCAGCCCTCACATTGGCATTGACCTCAACTGGTCAGTGCCAGTGTGGGAAGTGATCTGGGCAACAAGTTTCCCAGCTCAGTGCCCATCCATCCACAGTGAGCAGGGGGGTCCGAAGGGACCTCACATCGGCGCAGCAGCTGCCTATCATCTCTGTGGGCTCCTCTCAGGGTGCTCCAGATGAGGGTGGCAGCAACTCCGCCCCTCTGCCAGTGACTGTTGCCCCTGGTGAAGCTCCGACGACTGGGGAGATGCCAGCTGTGGAACTGGCAGCTCCTTTCCAGGTGGGACCAGCACAGGCTCCACGGGCCAGAGGACAACCGCCAAGGTTATCGAGGCCAACAGGACAGCAGAGTCAGCAGGCTGCCTCAGGTGCCACTCCCAGCAATGGGGCAGCACCTAGACGTAGTACCCGAAAACATAAACATGGCACACCATGGGTTTATCATTGGTGTTTTTGTGTTGGTCTGAGATGAGGTCTTTATGAGTTGGTATGATTTTTAACACCTTTGTCATTTTGTTTTCTTAAGTTCCTTTGGATGTAATATTAAATTCAGACATGTCGCCATGGCCAAGGCTGCCTCTTTTCCTCTGCAGGTGGATGGTTTCCAAAAATGTAATGAGTGATTTGTGGGACATTCAGCTTTATTAACAAGGCCCTTAGTTAATGTTCTTAACTAGGTAGATTTTGCACTTAGGTATCGAGTATGGAGCCTGCAGCCCAGGCTTGTCCTGGAGGTCCATATGTGGCATGTGTGCTGAAGGATCATTGGATTAAAACCTTGCGGGTGTCCCTGCTTCCCTGGAGTATGCCTGGGTCAACATCTACACCCCATTTCCTTGTGCATGCTCACCTTTGGACTCACTGCGGGACTCATAGTGTGCAGCCGCAGCCACTGCATCGATATCTTCATCGTCCACTGTGTCCCCCCTTCCAGCGCAAGATTGTGGAGAGCGCAGCATGCAACCACTATCAGTGATACACGATCTGGGGGGTACTGGTGTGTGGTCCCTGAGCACTCCAGGCATCAGAAGTGCATCTTGAGAAGACTGATGGTTCTCTCCAAAACGACCCCTGTGGAGGCCTGGATCCTATTGTATCGCTGCTCAGCTTCTGTTCTTGGATGGTGGAGAGGTGTCATGAGCCACATTCTGAGGGGATAAACTTGTCACCCAGCAGCCATCCATCAAGTCGGGCTGGAGCAATGAAGAGCCCCGGTACCTGGGAGTGTCTGAGGATGTAGGCGTCGAGGGAGCTACCTGGGTTCCTTGTACAGACTTGTAGAATCAGCATCCTGTGATCACACACTATCTGCACATTCATGGAGTGGAAGCCCTTCCTGTTGACGAAGGCACCGGGTTCACCTGCTGGCTCCTTGATGGCCACATGTGTACAGTCTATAGCACCCTGGATGCGGGGGAAGCCAGCAATGACCACAAAGTCTCTGGCTCGTGGTGCCTGGCTCACCTGGTCCCAACGGAAGTGGATGAAGGTCAATGCACACCTGAACAGAGCGTCTGTAACCTGCTTGACACAGATGTGGCCAGCTGATTGGAAGACACCACAAAGGTTACGCACCGATCCCTGGAAGGAGCCAGAGGCATAGAAGTTGAGGGCAGCTGTGACCTTTAGAGCCACTGGCATGGGGTGTTCACCCACACAGTTAGTGGAGATCTCAGGGCCAATCATCTGACAGATATAGTTGACTGTCTGCTTTGAGAGATGGAGCCTCCTTCAGCACTGCACCTCAGATATATTGAAGCAGCCGCTTCGCCGCCTGTGTACCCTGGCAGCAGGATAGTGGCACCTTCTGCGGCCTCTTCCGCCTTGGACTATCTCTTGGCCCTGCGCCCCTTGTGCATGCGCCTGACCTCCCAAAGGTGGCTGCCCTGGAGGCTGAATGTGCACTCCTGGCCTCCTCCCCTTTCTAGCCCTCCCTTCCTCCTCAGAGGAGATACCTTCAGTGGAGAGTTCAGCTCCCATTCCCAGGCTTAAGGGAAGGCTTCCTGAAACCTGCAGGCCCAAAAAAGATTCCTCACAGCAGAGTGCTGACCTGAAGGTTGTGAGTACAGGCCAAGCAGCGGGTATGTGTTTTGAAGTATTGCAGATCACACAGGCAAGTATCAGTAACTTTGAAAAAAACAATATTTGACAGAGCACACTCGTGAGCCACTGAGCCCTCTTATTCTGCCTGTGGATGAGGTTTATTCAAGTGTGTCCTACCCACCTGCCTGTTGCGCCCATGCGCTGACCTGAAGATTGCATGGACGCTGAAAAATCGCCATCGGTTGGTACCTCAAGGGCCTTAAGTGGCCGGTTAATTAATGGCGGCTGGGCATTGGAGATCATTGTGCGTCTGCCCATTGAAATATCGCGATGGGGCGTGGTGCTGTTGGGACGCTCGCCCGACGTCACCGCGTATCATTTTTCGCGTGGGCCTGCATGCCAGCGGGAAAATTCTGGCCATGATTTGTTGATCAGATTTTTGGGCTTATGTATTACAAAGCTGAAGGACAAATGTGAAAAAATAGATTAGCAAATCCGTGTGTTTTTAAAGCCTTGAAATCGCGCTGTATGATATTAGTGGTAAATATGCTAATACAGTCAAATTGATTTTTTTTGTCTGCTCTTTTCGTGAAAGTAACAACTTGTGTATTCATAGAAATAGACAGAGAAATTTTACATGAAAGTGCTAACATATTTGTGCCTATTATTTACTGCACAAACTCAATGTGTGTCTCCATTACACTTTCCTGAATTCACAACTTTGAAGACTACTAATGTAAGTTCCAGTGGGAAGAGTTTAGCAGCCTCTCTGCAAGATCGGGCATGCAAGATGTTGTACAATACTCATTTTCTTTTATGGTTCATTGATTTGTAAAGAAATTGCCATTTCAACAATGTTGCTGTCAAATTAACCTAATTGGCTATAGTGTAGTTCTTCCTAGAAATCTGTCACATCCCATTTTCAGGGTTTCCCTAGATTTGAAACTGTTTGCTAATTATTTTCACATAATAATTTTAACTTAAGCATAATCAGTTCAGTACATTCAATTCATGTATTAGCTGACTATTTGTTCTTAACAAAACATGGGTTACTGTGACATAGTCAGACATGATTTGAGGTTTTGAAATCATGTTAATTTAAATTGTTATTCTATAGAAACTCCAAGCATTTTGTACCCCTCAATTCCATTCGCATCAGTGAATCACACCCTTCACAGCTAAGATTGCAATTGTTTTTTCCCTCTACTCACATAAAAACAAAGAATTTTCTTTTACTAAGACATATTTATTAAATATTTCATAAATAAGCCAGGCATAATATATCACTATTATAGAAGCATAACATATAAAATAAAGGAGAAGCAAGAGTTTGAGTGAATATATTAAATCTTAATAACCCTCACCAAGGCACAAGTGTAATAACTGATATAATCAGTGGGGAGTAATTTAAGCACGCAAGTTTGGGATGCCGAAAAAATGTATACCATGGGAAGAACCTTCCAGTCGGCATGAGGGGGCGGGCCCGACATGCTAACGCGTAAAATGATGCACGGTGACATCATGCGTGCGTCCTGACATCATCGTGCGCCATCGCGATATTTCGAACAGCGGGCGTGCGCCGGAGTCGACTGCACTCCCACCAAATTGTTAAGGGCCTATTAAGGCCATTGAGGAATTAATGAAAGACTTAAGAACGATGCCTATCCAACCTTACAGTTCCTAAAGCTTTTGTAAAATAAATTTCCCCACCTTCACAAACATGTCCCAACTCGTGTGACACAGTCACGTGAGGAAATATATTTGAATAAATTTTTGCATCGTTTATTAAAATGTTATATTATCTATTTAATCTCCCTGATCCAGCTCCGCGCCTCAGGGAGATTGCTGTGCTTTTTCGGGCGCATGCGCAGAAGAGCGCAGGTCCCGACTCTCCTTCCTCCTCCCACCCACACAGGTAGAGCTGAGCGCTACCGGCCATGCGTTACACTGCGTGGGCCTTAAGTGGCCCACCTGTGTAAAATGGTGGTGCGCAGCCAATTGGGAGGCTATTGGTTCTGTGCCCGTGCCCGCCAACTCCCACCCAGCGTACCTGCTATCGGAAAAATCCAGGCCCACAAATTTAGAAGTGGAACCAACATCTGCACAGATTGGGTACAAATTGGTCTTGCTAAATTGCTATTCTTTTGTTCCCATTTTTATCCACAAAAATCTGGGACAAAGCATACCTATTTTTACTTCTGTGTTTCTCCTTAATGAAGCTAATTGAAAGCAATTTTTGTGCAAAGTGCAGGCTTCTATCTTTGATTTGCCAAATGGTATGCTCCTTATCTCAACCAAGAAACTTAGGAACCAGCAATGCAAATTCTGGTGCTTCTCCACACTCCACATCCATGCCTTCGTTACCTCTGAACTTGACTATTCTAATGCACTTCTGGCCAGCCTCCCACATTCTACCCTTTGTAAATTTGACTATCCAGAACTCTGCTGCCTATGTCCTAATTCCCATTCATCCATCTCCCCTGTGCCCACTGGCCTACCCTGGCTCCCAGTTAAGCAACACCTGGATTTTAAAATGTTCATTCTTGTTTGCAAATCCCTCCATGGTCTCACCCTTCCCTGTAAGCTCTGTAATTTCCTCCAGCCCCAAAACTCTCTGAGATTTCTCCACTCTTCTAATTGTGGCTGCTTGAGCATCCCTAATTTTAATCAGTCCACCAATGGTAGCCGTGTTTTTGGCTGCCTATGTCTTAAGCTTTGGACTTCCCTACCTAAACCTTTCCACTTCACGTAGCTTTCCTCCTTTGAGACGCTACTTACAACTTATCTCTTTCCCAAAGCATTTAGCCATCTGCCCTATTATCTCCTTATGTGGCTCAGTATGATATTTTGTTTTATAATGCCCCTTGGAGGGTGCTATATAAAAATAAGTTGTTGTTATTGATATAAGGCTACTTCAAATTTGAATCATTTTGTGCTGTTTCTCCTTATCCTGAATGGTGGTTGCAGGGTGTATTGACAGAGGCTTATAATTAATGAATGAAACAATAAACTTGATATTTAAACAGGAGATAGTAACATTCCAAACAACATGAATAAAACAAATCATTGTGTTGTGCTCTTTCATTTCTGAAACATGACCTATGCTATTAAGAAAATCAAGTGCTTTATCAGAATCAGTGGGAAAAATGATTTGGCACAATATCCATTTTGGCTGACTTGCAAGTTGAAGTGCAGAGTTTTGAGAGTTAAATCATATTCAACTATCTTTTGGGGAAGATATCGAATAATTTTGTAATTACTGTTGCTCTTCTCTTGCACTTTATCCTCTACAGAGTCCAACCAGCTGTATCGCTTGGTCCCACACTTCCTCCTCAGCTGTTGAGGTGAGACAGCCTGCCCCACTTGCACATTTTTCCTACTAATATTTTTCCCCCTTATTTCCTGTGCCTATGGCATTAGCTTCTGGCAGGAACAACTCCCTGGGTGCCAGTCGCTTACTGGCACCCCTGCATGTGTAAATCTGGGTAGGGCACACTGCAAGCTATCTGACAAGAAAATATTAAAGCAAAACCTAACCTTTCCTCTTTGCCTCACATTCACCTATTCATACTTTAAAGGATGAGTTGCAAGATAGGAATCAGAAGATGCCTCAGTGATAGCACCATCCCTAATCTACGGTGCTGAGGTTAATTAAAATATCCCTGACACTCAGCTACCAGAACCAAATGAACCATTATGAGGGAAGAGTTTTACAATACAGATTCTCAGTGATGTCACTGTTTCTGCCGATTTCAGACCCTAACCCCAGACGAATGGTTGTGCTGGTGCTCTCTTCTACTTAGATGTTGAAAAATAATTGTGCTAAGATACAGTACTAGTCAGTCCAGCATAATAAGATATAGGCTTTCATGGTGCCTAGTTCCAATACGTATGGTGAAAGCAGGAAAAATCAGTAAGCAGCAGTGAGTACCAGGTGAAGTCAAAGTTTTGCCACTGTGAAGGTATTAGGGAGGGTGCAGAAAAGATTTCTGAACATGGCTCCAGGGGTGAGGGGTTTCATTTTCATGCATAGATTGAGAAAACTGGGGCTGTTGTCCTTGGGAAAGAGAAGATTAAAAGGAGATTTGATTGAAGTGTTCAAAATCATGAGGGGTCTGGGCAAAGTAGACAGGGAGAAACTGTTCCCATTGGCAGAAGGATTGAAAACCAGAGGACACCAATTTAATATGAATGGCAAAAGAAGAAATAGCAACATAAGGAAAACTTAATTATACAGTGAGTGGTTAGGATTTGGAATGTAATGCCTGAGAATGTGATGGAGACAATTCAAATGTGGTTTTCAGAAGAGAATTGAATAATTGTCTGAAGAGAAACAATTTGTAGGGCTAGGGGGAAATGTGAGGGATTGGCACTAAGCGAGTTGCTCTTGAAGAGAACCGGTGTAGACAGGACAGTCTGAGTGGCCTCCTTCTGTGCTGTAATATTTTGTGTACTACCTAACTGTGAGTTACAGAAACATATTTGGCCTTAGTCAAGGTTGCTCACTGACCCTTGTGACAGTTAAGCAATGTGAGGTCATCTCAAAAAGGGAAGAAGTATATTTTCAAACAATGATGATAAATTGTGAAATATGAAAATAATTGCACAATAAAATTCATAACTAGCCATTTATAGGATAAATATCTCATGGCTGTTTGTTCCTTAAAATCTTAGAAAAAATGTTTGGTTGGAGCTCAACCTAATAGGAAAACAATGAGTGTCCCTAGTCAAGATAAGAAAATCATAGAAGATAGAAAACCTATCAAGAGTAGCACAAAAAATGATGATGAAAAAATGCTAATTGATTACTGCTTGGTAAAAAATGAGTTTATGCTATATAATCACCTGTAATTTTAATCACAGTGAGGTGGAAGTTAGAGCAATACAAACACGGGACGGATGGTGCAAAAATCTATTGAAAACATTTTGAGAGATGTTTATAGGAGGTCTTTCCAGAGCTGGTGGAATTTAGGATAGATGGTCGGGTCCTGCTATGTCACCAACACTGTTGCACCTGTGTATCACAATCGTCCAAAGTTCTCTTGATTTGGAAACCATTCCTTTAGCTAGGAAAATTGCGCATGTCACTTGTGTTCAAGAAAGGTGAGAGGTAAACCAGAGAATTATAGATCTGATAGCCTAACAACTGTTGTCAGGAATTTTGTAGAGTCTAAGGCTGGGATTTTCTGACCCCTTTATGGTGGGACCTGCAGCGGGAGATTTGGCTGCCCAGCCAGAAGTCCATTGACTTTTGGCGGGACTGGACAATCCCGCCAGCCAGCAGAGCTGGAAAATCCCACCCTAGCATTAAGGGCAGAGTGACTGAACAAATTTCCAGCTGATCAGAGAGAGATAGCAAGGATTTATAAAGGATAGCTCATGCCCGACAAATCTGATTGACTTTTTTGAAGAGATGACTAAAGTAGTGGACAGGGGAATGTCTGTGGATGTTATTTTTTTTGAACTTCCAGAAGACACTTGATAAACTGTCTCAAAAGGCATTGTTAGCAACAGTTAAAGCTCATGGAATTAACTGCAAATAATTGGATAGGAAATTGGCCGCAAAGAAGGAGATAGAGTAGGTATAATGGATAGGTACGCTAATTGGCAGGATGTGACTAGTCTTGTCCTGCAAGGTTCTGTGTTTGGGCCTCAACTATTCACTGCATTCATTAATGTCTTAGATGATAGGATAGAAAGCAATATATCTACATTTTGCTGACGACATAGAGGGCAGATCGTAAGAACATAAGAACATAAGAACTAGGAGCAGGAGTAGGCAATTCAGCCCCTCGAGCCTTCCCACCATTCATTATGATCATGGATGACCTCATTTCAGCCTCAACTCCAATTTCCCAGCCTCTCCCCATAACCTTTCAATCCGTTGCTAATTAAAAATCTGTCTATCTCCTCCTTAAATTTATTCAGCGTCCCGGCATCCACTGCACTTTGAGGTAGTGAATTCCACTGATTCACGACCCTTTGAGAAAAGTAATTCCTCCTCATCTCTGATTTAAATCTACCATTCCTTAGCCTAAAACTATGGCCTCTCATTCTAGAATGCCCCACAAGGGGAAACATCTGCTCCACATCTATGTTGTCTATCCCCTTTAGCATCTTATATACCTCAATTAGTTCTCCTCTCATCTTTCTAAACTCTAGCGAGTTTAGGCCTAAATTGCTCAATCTCTCCTCATAAGACAAGCCCCAGATCTCTGGAATCAATCTAGTGAACCTCCTGTGAACAGCTTCCAGTGCAACAACATCCTTCCTCAAGTAAGGGGACCAAAACTGTGCACAGTACTCCAGGTGCGGTCTCACCAATGCTTTGTAGTTGCAACAACACTTCCCTATTTTTATACTCTATTCCTTTAGCAATAAATGCCAAAATTCCATTTGCCTTCCTTATTACCTGCTGTACCTGCATGCTAGCTTTCAGTGATTCATGCACGAGGACACTCAGATCCCTCTGCACTGAAGCATTCTGAAGTTTCTCTCCATTTAAATAATAAGTTGCCTTTTTATTCTTCTGACCAAAATGGATAACCTCACACTTATCCACATTAAACTCCATCTGCCATATTTTGACCCATTCACTTAACCTATTCATATCCATTTGTAAATTTCTTATTTCTTCATTGCAACTTACTTTCCCACCTAGTTTGGTGTCATCTGCAAATTTAGCTATTGTACCTTCTATCCCTGAATCCAAGTCATTAATATAGATTGCAAATAGCTGGGGCCCAAGGACCGAACCCTGTGGCACCCCACTAGCTACAGCTTGCCAGCCAGAAAAATACCCATTTATCCCGACTCTCCGCTTTCTGTTGGTTAGCCAATCCTCTATCCAAGCTAATATATTACCCCTAACTCTGTGTGATCTTATCTTGAGTATTAATCTTTTGTGCGGCACTTTATCAAAGGCCTTCTGGAAGTCCAGTTATACTACATCTACAGGATCCCCATTATCCACTTTGCTTGTCACATCATCAAAGAACTCTAGCAAGTTAGTCAAACATGATTTACTCTTCATAAAACTGTGCTGACTCTGATAGATTGCATTTTGACTTTCCAAATGCCTCATTACTACTTCCTTAAAAATGGATTCCAACAATTTCCCAATGGCAGACTTTAAACTAACTGGTCTATAGCTTCCTACTTTCTGCCTCCCCCCCACCCCCTCCCCTATTTTGAATAAGGGCATTATATTACCATTTTTCCAATCCACTCGAATCTTTCCAGAATCCAGGGAATTTTGAAATATTATATCCAATGCATCCACTATCTCTGCTGCCACTTCCTGTAAGACCCTGGGATACAGGCCATCAGGTCCTGGGGGCTTGTCACCCTTTAATCCCAATAGTTTGCTCAGTACTTTTTCTCTAGTTATGGTGATTGTTCTAAGTTCCTCCTTCTCTATATCCTCTGCACTACCTGTTACTTTTGGCGTGGTACTAGTATCCTCCACTATGAAAACTGAGGCAAAATATTGATTAAGCATCTCTGCTATTTCTGCGTTCCCCACTATTAACTCCCCAGTCTCGTCCTCCAAAGGACCAACATTCACTTTAGCTATTCTCTTTCATTTTATATACTTGGAGAAGCTTTTGCTATTAGTTTTTACATTTTGCGCTAGTTTTCTTTAATAATTTACCTTTGCTCTTTTTATTTTTTTTTAGTAACCTTTTGTTGATCTTTAAAAGTTTCCCAATCTTCCAGCCTGCCACTGACCTTTGCAATTTGGTATGCCTTAGTTTTTGCCTTTATGTTATCTTTAACTTCCTTGCTTAGCCATGGATATATTTTCCCCCTCTCTCCATCTTTCTTCCTCATTGGCATATATTTTACTTGGGAGGAATTGAATATCTCCTTAAATATCTGCCACTGTTCATCAACTGTCCTACCTTGTAGTCTTCCTGCCCAGCCCACTAGGGCCAAATCTGCCCTCATACCTATATAGTTACCTTTGTTTAACTCCAGAACACTAGTGTGGAACTCAAGTTTCTTGCTCTCAAACTGAATTTGAAATTCTATCATGCTTTGATCACTCTTCCCTAAATGATCCTTTACTATGAGATCATTAATTAATCCCATCTCATTACACAAAACCAAATCCAGAATAGCCTGCTTCCTGGTTGGACAACATGTTGCTCCAAGAAACACTTTATGAACTCTCCCTCAAGGCTTCCCATACCAATTTGATTGTCCAGTCTATGTGCATATTAAAATCACCCATGATTATTGCCGTGCCTTTCTTACATGCTCCCAGTATTTCCTGGTTTATACTGTGCCCTACTGCTAAACTATTGTTTTAGGGCCTATAGATTACTCCTACCAGGGACTTCATTCACTTGCTATTTCTTATTTCTACCCAGACTGACTCTACGTCTTGCTCTCCAGTGCCTATATCATTCCTCACTATAGCACTGATCTATTCCTTTACTAACAAAGCTACACCACCTCCTTTTCTTTCCTGCCTATCCTTCCAAAGCACTGAGTACCCTTGGATATTCAACTCCCAAACCTGTTCTCCCTGTAACGTCTCAGTAACCGCCACCAAATCATATCTATTTATCTCTATTTGCGCTGTTAACTCATTAGTTTTATTCTGAATGCTACATGCATTCAGATACAAAGCCTTTAAGTTTGCCCTATTGTCAATTTTCCCTACTTTTATATGATTCTTTGGTGCAATATGGCATTCACACACTCTGTCCCTTTCTTTTACTTTTTGATGGCAATCAACCTCTTCACTAACCTGCACTCTTACCCTCTCCTTAAACTTTGATTTTTTATTTTTCCATACAACTGAACCCTCCCCCCCACTATTTAGCTTAAAGCCCTATCTATTCAGATAGAAGCAGAAAATTACAGGGAAATTGACTGATCAAGTGAATGGGGAAAACTGTGGCAAATGGATTTCAATGTAGACAAATGTGAGGTCATCCACTTTGGATCTAAAAAGGAACTACCTAAATGATGAAAATCTAGAAATAATAGCGGTCCAATGAGACTTGGAGTCCAGGTACGCAGATCTTTAAAAAGTCATTAACAGATCCAGAAAATAATCAAAAAGGCTATTGAATGCTGGCCTTGATACCTATACGATTAATGTATAAGTGAGTAGAAGACTTGCTTCTAAAGAAGTCATATGGACTCAAAACATTAACTCTGTCTTTCTCTCCACAGATGCTGTCAGACCTGCTGAGTTTTTCCAGCATTTTTTTTGTTTCAGAAGACTTGCTTCACTATACAAAGCTCTGGTTTAACCACACCTGGAGCACTATGAGCAGTTCTGGACACCTAGAGAGGATATATTGGTCTTGGAGGTAGTGCACTGTAGGTTTACTAGAATGATGCCTGGGCTTCAGGACTAAGCTACAAGGATAGCTTAAAAATCTAGGGTCGTATTCAATGTTCCTTCCGAGCTGTGCAGCCATGCAGCAGTCCTTGCAGAGGTTCCCATGCAGTGAAGTATTAGTCCATAAATTAGTCCCTTTAAGTTACTATGCATGCGCAGCTGCACTTAACTGAATAAGTTGTACACAATAAAAAAAAAATTAGAGGGGACATTGGTTTTACTCCATGGAATTGAGAAGGTTAAGGGGTAATTTTATTGAAGTTTTCAAGATATTAAGGGAAACAGAAAGGGTAGATCAGGAGAAACTATTTTTTGCTGGTTGGGGAGCTTACGACAAAGGGCATGGTCTAAAAATCAACATTCTGGGACCATCACTGACTAGAAACATAAATACTGTGGTTAGAAGGGTAGACCAGAGGCTTGTAATTCTGCAGTGAATGACTCACTTCCTAACTCCCCAAAGCCTTCCCATCATCTACAAGGCACAGGTTACAAGCATGATGGATTACTCCCCACTTGTCTGCACAAGGCCAGATACAACACTCCAAAAGCCCAACAACATTCAGAAAAAGACATTCTGCTTGAATGGCAAACAATTCACCACCTTAAGCATGCAAGCCTTCTAATATAGACCTGAAAGGAATAGGTCAAAGTACTATCTAAATAATAAAAAGCTAGAATTATTGCAGCATCATGAAGCTATTAATGTCTATAATGTTATTGGAAATTATTTTTAAAATAGAGTTTTAGTCTGTGTCTGCATGTGTTTTAATTGGATTAAAGCCAGCTAGTCTGGGTGCTTTGATGTATAGCAGTTTTGAGATGTTAAACAGTAAGGAGTTTAAGGTAAAGAGTACATTTGCATTTGTTGAATAAACCATTCAAAAGGGACTAAATCTTGCACCTAGCTAGGAGACACCAAGCAATATATTTATCTTACTAATAAATTTGGTGCTATGAAAAGGGTTATATTGTTAGAAGAGGTGGAGTTCAAAGACCTAGTGATACAATGAAAATTTACATTCAAGGGGAAGGCGAGGTATAAACAGAAAAGAGTTGTGTATGTGCAGGTTAGAGGCATGTAAGATCTAAGCAGCCTCTAAGCCCTACAACTATGTCTGCAAAGAAACCAAATTGCAAGGAACCTCATTTTGAATTTGTAAGATCAAATGTGCTTTGCCTGATGACAATTTAAAGTCTATGGCTAGGATATTGAGATCGGCAAGTGGGAGCCGGGTCCCACTCGCTGACATGTAAAATGAGGTGGGATGACGTTGGGCAGAACTCCCTACCTCACCCCGCTTCATTTCAAATTTCAGGTTGGCAGGGGTGCAGCCGAATCAGCTGTGTGCCAGCCAACCTGTCAACGGCCAATTGAGGCCATTTAAAAACTAATTGTATTAGTTAATAGACCTGCCCGTCCAACCTTAAGGCAGGATGATGTTTCATGTAGGTTTTTAAAAATCTAATAAAAGTTTAATTAAAAGTGATGGACATGTCCCAACTCATGTGACAGTGTCAGATATGGGGACATGTCAGGGGAATTTTATTTCTCTACATTTACCATTTTTGAATTTGGCGCCGATCTCCCTGAGGCAGCACTTAGCTTCAGGGAAATGTGCATTCTTTCGTGCGCATGCATGAAAGAGCGCACTCCCGGCTGAGGGAATCCACCCCCGCCGCCCACAAAGGGAATGCATAGCACTTCCTGGCGGATGTCATGCTGTGTGGGCCTTAATTGGTCCGCCCACGTAAAATGGCAGCAGGCCCCCGATTGGGGGCGCTGATCGGAGGTGCGCCTGCACGCGCCCGCTCCTGCACTTCCCCCCCACAACAGGGGGAAAATTCTGCCCTATGGGTTATTATTGCCTTGGTGAAGATTTACCCGGGAGTGATTAATTTGGGGATTTGTTTAAAAGTTATGATGGTAGTAATTTGTCGACATGTGTATGTGTTTAATTTCTTCTTAAACTAATAAATGTTTAATTTAGTTTATATAAAACACCTCTTGTGGCTTGGTGGTTTCATTTCTGAATTCAGAGCTACATCTCAAACACACCAATTAAAAATATAGGTTATGACAGCTGTTCAAGTTTCTCTCTGGGATTTAAACAACTCAGCGTTTACCAACTGCTGTGTCATAACAGCAGGTTCAAAGAGACTCTGGGGTCCATGTACATAGATCATTAAAATGTCATGGACAGTTCAGGAAATAATCAAAAGTCCAAAGGAATGCTGGAGGACTAGAATACAAAGGGCTAGTAGTTATGCTCCGTCTGTGCAGAGCTCTAGTTAGGCCACACCTGGGCCAGAATTGTACATTGAATGGGAGGGCATGTGCCTGACCTGAAATCATGTGAAATAGTGCGAGAAGAGGTCAGGTGTGTTTTCTGTGCAACATTACGGTCAGTGGGCGTGGGCATGAGTCAGAAATGCACCCACTGACAATTAATTGGTAAATTAAGCCCATTAAGGGAGCAGTTATTAGAGCTTTTACGTGGCTTGTGCACTTTTACGGTTGGCGGATGGGCCAATTGGCCAGCTGGCCTTCATGTTTTCGCTTCATACTCGATCTGGGGTGGGCTAAAATGTCCAGGATGAGATAAAATAAAAGAAGATGTTTGAGTAGTAAGGTGTTATGGGTTCTGCTGTCAGTTGCGTGAATTTGCATTACAGAGGGAGCTTGTGGCATTTTTTTTGTGCAAATTTCATTGGAACAACACTGCAGCTCCCTGATGCAGCTCCATAGCAGTTATCAGTCTTCAGGGAGCTCTTTGGAAACGCTCACTTCTCACAGTGCCCACCCTTGCCCCCTCCCCCTTTCCCCCACCACTACCACCAACCCCCCCCCCCCCCGCCCCCCCCCCACCAACACCCTCCCCTCTCAACATGCTGGCTGTCTGTTAATTGGCCAGCTGGCTTGAAATTGTGTTCGGGGTCCGATCGCGGCCAAATGCGGAAATCGCAGTCACTTCCAATCAAACGCACCCGACAAGTGCAAAATTCAGGCCTTGGAGTACTGTGCTCAATCCTAGGCAGCACACCTTAGCAAGGATACATTGGCTTTGGAGGGAATGCAGTGTAAAGTTATCAAAATTATACCTGGACTGCAAGGGTTAACCTTATGAGGAGTGATTATGCAAAATAGGGTTGTAATTCTTGGAATTTAGAGAGTTAAGAGGTGATTTTGTAAAGGAAAAGGTCAAATAATATGGAATTAATCCAGGAATATTAGTTTAAAAGTTACTTTGGGTAAACTCACAGTAAAACATTTTTTAACAGAGGTCAAAACTAGCTTGTAAAAGCAGCAAGATTAACTCCCTTCACAACAAATGTGAATTTATGGATAAGAAATACACACACCGAAAAAAACGACATTCTAAAGTCCTTGCTAACACTCTAGCATGTAAGCCACAATACGTGCTCCGATAAGTAAACCACAAAACAAATAAACAAAACTCTAGGCCCTAAGTTTTACTATCTTGCTGGAACCAGTAATTTGACTAAACAACATTGACCAACATGACGCATTCGGGGTCGTCTATGATTTGAACAGATAAACATCTTCAATGCTAGCCCTAATTATACAACCTCAAAATTCATTATAAATATCTCAACCCAAACACAAACCTTCTGATTTGTTAGGGAGACTTGTTAGATTGACTTCAGACCTATTCTGAACCTAGTGAATCTCAGTCGGAAATTAAGATAATATCACTTTAATATTTTCTGGATATCTTTACTGATTTAATTATTCTTAGAATTCCTACATTTGAAACCAAGTAAAGTATTTTCTATTTTTCCTTAGTTCTGACGAAGAGTCATTTGGACTTGAAACATTAACTGTATCCCTCCCCGCAGATGCTGTCAGACCTGCTAAGTTTTTCCAGGTATTTTTGTTTTTGTTTTTGTTAAAGTAATTACTGGATTCTCTTATAGAAGTAAGAACTAGTTATCTATTCTTTTCAGGATTTATTTAGCTTTGTGAATTATGCTCTTTTTATAACCGCCATATTGCACCTTTCTTATTAAATAAATTTGTTTGTATACTTAAAACTTAAATTGTCTCACCTTAACTTCTGTATCGAAAACTCCATGATCCCAACTCCTTTTGGAGTGGGGGACTATTTACTGAGGAGTTAACCCGGACCCTTATAATTTTTGGGAATATTACAATCTAGCTAAAATATTATTGAAATTTAGATTATCAGGAAGAAGGTAAAACTCTTGGGTGATTTTCTTCCTTTGGCTGAGTGGCAAGTTAGATTCACTGGATCCAAAAATGTGTTTGTGAGTCCGACTTCCTCTGGCTGAAGTTGAGGGAAATTAATTGGGGGATACATCTGATCTTGTAGCTCCAAAATAAAGGCGCTAGGAATGTAACAACACCACAATTTGATCACAGCTTTCAAGGTATTAAGGAAAACAGATAGGGTAGATTGGAAGAAACTGCTGGGTGAGGAGACTAGGTTAAGTCTAAAGATCAGGGCCAGAGATTTCAGGATGAAATTAGGAAACACTTCTTCATACAAAGGATGGTAGAAGTGGGAACTCTCTTCAACGAATGACAATTGATGCTAGATTGATAGACTTTTGTTGGCTGAAGGTATTAAGGCATGTGGGTTAGAGGCAAACATACGGGGGGGGGGGGTGGATTTTCCCCTTGTCAGGCGGGCATGGTGGACGGTCCAGGGAGTGGTCGCGAAATGGTTCGCTGCCTGCGATTAGGCTCCAACCACGATTTCACGCTGGCTGGCCAATTAATAGCCAGCCAACGTGAAACACATGCTGGGAGGCTCAGCATTGCCGGGGTTGGGGAGGGAGGAGCACGAGCATGGAAGTGTACACATGCGCGGGAAAGCGCTCACTGAAAGCTCTCTGAAGGCACAGAGCTGCCTCTGTAAGCTGAAGATTTTTAAAACGAAAAGTGAAGATTTGAAAAATAAGGAAAACATGCCCCCACACGTGACTCTGTCACATGGACAGGGACACGTGAAAATGAATTTAACATTTTTTTATTGTTTTCTCAGTCAGTGTTGGAAAGTTCATCCCGCCCATGCATTAGGTTTCGCAAAAATCGCGAAGGCCAAATGGCCTATTCCCCCACCCGCCAACCGTAAAGTTGGGCGGGCAGCGAAAATGGGCTTAATAGCCCTCTTAATTGTTGGCAGGTGCGCTGCCAACTTTAGCATGTGCCCGCTGAGCGAAATATCGCACGAGTGCACAATGATGTCGGGACGCTTGCCTGGCATCATCGCGCGCTATTTCACATTCATGTGTGTCGGGCGCGTGTCTGCATGCTGAGCGGAAAATCCTTGCCATGGAGTTAGGTCACAAACCATGGCTAAAGGCATGAGGGTCTAAATGACCTAATCCTGTTTTTATGTTCCCATGTATAGGAACATAGGAAGAGGAGAAGACCATTCAGCCCGTTGAGTCTGCTCTGCCATTCAATACAATCATGGTTGATCAAACGCTTCAATGCCTTTTACCCACACTATCCCGATAATCCTTTATGTTATTGTTAATCAAAAATCCATCAATCTCTACCTTAACACACTCAATGACTGAGCTTCCATGGCCCTCTCGGGTAGAGAATTTCAAAGATTCACAAACCTCTGAGTAAAGAATTTCTCCTCATCTTGGTCCTAAGTGGCTTCCCCCTTATTTTGAAATTGTGTCTCCCGTTTCTAGACGCCCCAGCCAGGGGAAACACCTTACCTGCATCTACCCTCTTTGTTCCTTTAAATATTTTGTAGGTTTCAATGAGATCACCTTTCATTCTTTGGGTGGATCCCCTAGCCATTGAGCTGACCTGAATAATTGTCAATCAATCATTTAAACCCTTCCGTGACATGAACCCTTCCTTACATGGGAACGTCCCCCAGCACTACAAACCACTCGCCCCTTTCCTTAACAATCCATTCCTATTATTTTGACCTCTTGTGCCTTCTCCTCTCCGCCACCCACAACTGTGCCTTCAGTCATCTATGCACTGGACCCTGGAGTTCTCTCCCTAAACCCTTCTTCATCTTCACTTCCAGACTGTCCTTTAAGATTATCAGCCAAGTCCATTCCTTTAACCAAGAATTTGGTCACCTTGTTTAATATATCCATTTTTTAGCTCAGCTTCCAGCTTTCTCTTCTTATACTCCTATGAAATGCTGTTGAACATTTTTCTTCGTTAAAAGCACAGTATAAATGCAAGTTGTGGTTAATAATGACATTAATGATGAATATGTGTCGCATTTCACAGTCAAATCGAAATTTGAGTATCTTACTCCATGTTAGAGCTGAAGTTAGTAGATTTAATGAAGGAGTAGAGTTAGATGTATCACCACATTACTGACAGAGGATGAATAACTGGAGGGCTTCATTCATAAATCAAGATGTTCTCAGTTATCCTCAAATCATTTTGCAAAAAAAGTGCACACGATGTTGCTGGTTTAACAAACTTTCAACATTTGTATCACTTGAGTGGCTCATTTGCTGCCTAAGAAGCATTAAAGAGCCATTAGTATAGGTACATTGAGAACGATCTCCTGGTTTTCACCAACACTAATAATCAGGAATCAATGTGTCAAAGCTGTACCTTTCTATAATTTTGTTAATGAATCAGTAACTACTTTGAAAAATTGACAATTTCCTGTTTTTTGATAAAAGAGAAAAATCAAAGCCAAGGCAAGCTATACTGTCTTTTCTGACAAAAAGTACGATTTTCTAACAACAGCTATGGCCAATCAGTTACAAGTTTACATGACATTCTCTTTGTTGTCACTTGGAGTGAGAAAAAGTAACTGTTTGTTTGCAGTGCACCTTAAAATGCACATTGAAAATGAATAGGTGGAAAGGGTGCACTAGTGTTCAACATATAATGAGCCTTTCTCATCCTAAACAGTGTACGCTGGTAACACTGGCCAAGAAATTGGACAAACCCTTAAATGCCCCCAGCCCAGGGCATGTTCTGACCAGCACATCCTGCTGTTTTACACCTGGGGCACCTAACTGCAAAATCAAGCCTATTATTGCAAGCAATTAGTGTGTTGATCTAATTATTTATTCTTTCATGGGATGTGGGTGTCACTGGCAAAGCTAGCATATCCTTCCCTAAAGAGCATTAGCGAACCAGATGGGTCAATAATCAATGGTAGTTTCACGGTCACCAGTACTGAGACTAGCTTTCCACTCTAGGTATTATTGAATTTAAATTCCTCCAGATGCCGTGGTGAGATTTGAATGAATGTTCCTAGAGCATTTGTCTAGGCCTTTGGATAAGTAGTCCAGTGACAATTTCACTACACAAACATGATGATGGTAAGAAGATTAATTTAGTCTTTTACAATAGAACAATAAATTCCCTTTATCACACACACATTGTAAAGTTAAAGATTGGCCAGGAGTAGTCAGTATTAAGACAGGTGGGGCATTTGATCCAACTATGCCTGTTGTTAGAAAAGGTCTTGTTCTGGCACCATCAACTATGCTCGATTGCACACAAACCAAAGCTAACTGTAATAGTAGGTGATTTTTAATAATTATAACAATTTGAAGTTATTTTTCTCCTATTTTATAGTAATTACCAAAATATAATGCAAGACAGTTTATATTATAGACTATCATATGGAGGATGTCATCAGCAAGCCTGCAGCACTAAACTAACCCTAATGAAACAGCATGGAGACATGATGCTATGACCTGCGTTAACTGTAGGCCTTCTATGGCTGGATGAAAGAGGCTGATTTGTTGTTTATTATTCACTTAACAGAGACTTTAGGATAGAACAGCTATTGACTGTGTTATAAGTCAAAGACCCATGGCTTGTATAGAATCTATCACCTGCCATCCATGCTGAAACAAGCATTATCCCACCTCATTCACCTGACAGCTTGTGCTGCAACAGACGCCTTATCAAACGTGACTGATTACTGTAAAACAGACTCCATGCAGCCATTAAGCAAATTACCTGAATCATTGCAAGGATTAGTCTCATTAACACATGATTAGCATCAAATTAAAATAATGAGTGTTTAACTTCTGATGTCTTCCAGTTGTTTGAACAGCTTGATCAGCCACGCCAGGCTGGCGGAGAGGTACAACATGTCAGAAAGCTTTGGGGAAGGAAGGAAGCCAGATGACATGTGACAAAGTGTCTGCAAAATGGAGCATGAAGCACTAAAACCAACAGTGAAGGTGATGTGAGTATAGGCCACAGCGGAGGAGGAAGCATTATTGTCCTTGCAGTTTCAATCACTCGAGCATACACAAGAGTAAAATCATCCTGTCATTTTGTATTGTTTAAATGGCCAGTCAATGTTGTGTCCATTATAGTCCATATATAGCACCTAAATTAATTTAGAGCAGTAAAGTTCCATTATCCTTTCGGTCATCTGAAATAGCCATATTCATTTTAAATATGTTAATTCAGCAAACTCACTGACTTAGTACATGTTGTTTCTGTTGTACCTGGGATTGGGGTGAAGGGTAGAGTAGGGTGAGACAGTATTTGTCATGGCATCAGCAATATCTTCAACTGTTTGTGGTTGGTGCACAACCTGGCTCTTTTACAGCTGATTTAGTTCAATGCCCCTTCCTGCCAGTTTATTACCAATACTGTGCAATGCCCCCAAACACCATGGCCTGAATCTTCTGGTCGGCGTGCGGGGACGGGCTCCGCTCACTGATACGTAAAATGACGTCCGGTGACGTCGGTTATGCGTCTTGAAGTCATCACGCGTCATTCCGATCTTCAATTCAGTGGGCACGCATCGGAGTCAGTTAAGGCCATTAAACAACCCCACTGCACCCACTCCTGCCCAGCCTGCCCGACGGGGAGAAAATTCTCCCCCATTCTGTCTGCCCAGCAGGGACAAAATTTAGGTTTATTTTGGTCACTTTTTGGGTACCTAATGATACCAAAATTGAACCATTTAATTCTTTTGCTGTCTTTGGTTATAGCTATGATAAAGTATGATATGCTTCAAAACAATTTTACCACGTGTATTCAGAGTCAAATTATAATATTCAACAACACTAACATCTTCCATTATATAACACCTATGATCTAGTAAAAACATCCTAATGTGCTTCACAGGACTGTCTTCAAAAAAGTTTTACACTAAGCCATATAAAGAGATATTAGGACAGGTGACCAAAAGCTAAGTCAAAGAGGTAGGTTTTATGGTGAGACTTAAAGTGGGGAAAGAGAGATAGAGCAGTGGAGAAGGTGAGAGAGGGATCTTCAGAGCTTATGGCCAATGTTTTTGAACACATGGACAAAAAACTTAAAATTGAGGCATTGCTGAACCAGGAGTCGATGTTTATCAACGAGCACAGAGATGGTGGCTGATTGGGCCTTTGTGCCCATTAAGATACGGGTAACAGATTTTAGATTAGTTCAAGTATAGGGAGGGTGGATGGTAGGAGGCTGGTCTGTCTGAGTAAAAAAATACCTGATATTGTTTTTTGTAAAACTTCTTGCTTTGATGAGGCACCAGTGATGTAACTAGTATAGGTTTTCAGGTTTAAGGGTCATGATTTGCAATCAGCCCATTGTGATATGCAGAATGCAAATTTTGTGCTGCCTCCTCATTTGCCTGATTGAATCCTGCACTGAGCGAGACCCATGCTGTTGGCTGGCAGCATGCCCAACACAGTGCCTAACACATGGTCCAGTTAGCCTTCCACTCTTAAATGCAGTCTGCCCCTTTTAAAGGGGAGGTGCACTAACTGAAAGGAAGTGCTGCTGGCTGCCAGTACAGCAGCTGTCTGCAATTGGAAGCAAAGCAGATGGAGCACCAAGGCAGAGCAAGGGCACGAAGGTTCACGAGTGTGCTGCTGGAGGTTTTAGTCATCATGATCAACAGGAGGAAAGAGGCCATATTTCCTCGAGAGAGCTGGAGGTCATCAAGGCATTGGCTCTGAAGCAAATGGGAACGGGCAGCCAGGGAGGTCAACTCCCCGAGCCTGATGGGGAAGGTCTGGCAGCTCTGCTGGAAAAGGTTCACTGACCTCACACCTGTGGTCAGGGTCTGGAAATGCATCTTTATGTGACACCTAGCCATCACAACACCAACCTCCCACACTGCTCAATGCACCACACCCTCATCTCATTAACAGCAGTTAGGAATCAGGCTCAGCATCTAAACACTATACCTCACTCTCACACAATTTCCAATGATGTCAGCCTCACAACCACCTCTCTCCGACTCCGCATAGCTCCAGCTATTCAGGCAAGGCAGCCACACTGCCCAAACACTTTGCAAAACAATCACTGTCATTCTTTCCTCTCTTTCTTGCACGATAAGGTGGCATGAAATAGAAAAGAGCTAAGCAGAAGCAGAGTGAGGCAGGCATGCCTACATTTCCTAAACCCTGAACCAGTTTTATGCATCATTGGTCCAGCAGTGACAAACACCATTGCATCCAACACAAAGTAGGACTGCTCCATGCTCTCGTCTGGACCTGGAAAAATTTATTAATTTTGCTTCCAATTTCCACACCTCCATCATTTTCACATGGTCCATCACTGACACTTCCCTTCCTTTCCTTGACCTCTCTGTCTCAATTTCTGGTGATATACTGTCCACCAATATTCATTACAAGCCTACCGACTCCCACAGCTACCTTGTCTACAGCTCCTCACACCCACTCCCCATCCCATTCTCTCAGTTTCTTCGCCTCTGTTGCATGTTCTGATGATGCCACTTTCAAAAACAGTTCCTCTGACATGTCTTCCTTCTTCCTCAACCGAGGTTTTCCACCCATGGTGGTTGACAGGGCCCTCAACTATGTCCAGCCCATCTCCCATGCATCCACTCTCATACCTTCCTCTCCCTCCTAGAACCATGATAGGGTCCCCCTTGGCCTCACTTATCACCCCACCAGCCTTTGCATTCAAAGGATCATCCTCCGCCAACTCCAGCATGATGCCACTACCAAACACATCTTCCCTTCACCCCCCCCCCGGTGGCATTCCGCAGGGATCGTTCCCTCTGGGACACCCTGGTCCACTCCTTCATCACCCCTTACACCTCAACCCCCTATCATGGTACCTTCCCATGCAACTGCAGAAGGTGCATCACCTGCCCCTTTACTTCCCCCTCCTCCCCATCCAAGGGCCCAAACACTCCTTTCAAGTGAAGCAGCATTTCACTTGCACTTTCCTCAATTTACCTATTGCATTTACTGCTATCAATGCAGTTTCCTCTACATTGGAGAGACCAAACGCAGACTGGGTGACCGCTTTGCGGAACACCTTCAGTCTGTCCGCAAGCATGACCCAGACCTCCCTGTCGCTTGCCATTTCAACACTCCACCCTGTTCTCATGCCCACATGTCCGTCCTTGGCCTGCTGCAATGTTCCAGTGAAGCTTAACGCAAACTGGAGGAACAACACCTCATCTTCTGACTAGGCACTTTACAGCCTTCTGGACTGAATATTGAGTTCAACAACTGTAGGTCATGAACTCTCTCCTCCACCCCACCCCCTTTCCGATCCCCCTTTTTTCCAGTAATTCATATAGATTTTTCTTTTCCCACCTATTTCCATTATTTTTAAATCTCTTTCCATCCATTGTTTTATCTCTACCTTTTAGCCTCTTTCAATCCCTTTCCCCAACCCCACCCCCACTAGGGCTATCTGTACCTTGCTCTACCCTTATTGTCACCTATTAGCACATTTCTTAGCTAATATCACCACCGTCAACACCTCTTTGTCCTTTTGTCTATGACATCTTTTGGCTATCTCCACCTATCACTGGCCCTCTATCCAGCTCTACCTGTCCCACCAACCACCCACCCCCCCCCCGCCCCCCCGCCCAACCTTAAACTAGCTTATATTTCACCTACTTTTCCTTAGTTCTGTTGAAGAGTTATTCGGACTCGAAATGTTAACTGTGTTCCTCTCCACAGATGCTGTCAGACCTGCTGAGTTTTTCCAGGTATTTTTATTTTTGTTTTTGTTTTGGATTTCCAGCATTCACAGTTTTTTGCTTTTAACAAAGTAGGACAAGTCCAATCCAGCCAATGACCATTCTATTTGTCTACTTTCAATCATTGGCAAAGTGATGAAAAGTGTCATTGGCAGTGCTATCAAGCCGCACTTACTCACCAGTAACTTGCTCACTGATGCTCAGTTTAGGTTCCACCAAAATGATGACTGCTGACCTCATTATAAACTTGGTCCAAACATGGACAAAACAGCTGAATTCCAGAGGTAAGGTGAGAATGACTACCCTTGACATCAAGACAGCATTTGACAGGCATCAAGGGGCCTGAGTAAAATTGAAGTCAGTAGGAATGAGGGGCAAAACACTGGTTTGAGCTAGCTTTTGCACAAAGGAAGATGTTTGTGGTTGTTGGAGGTCAATCATCTCAGCTCCAGGGCATCACTACAGGAGTTCCTCAGGGTAGTTTCCTATGCCCAGCCATCTTCAGCTGCTTCATCAATGACCTTTTCTCCACCAGAAGATCAGAAGTGGGGATCTTTGCTAATGATTGCACAGTGTTCAGGAACGTTCACAGCTTATGAAATGCTGAAACAGTCCATGTCCACATGCAGCAAGACCTGGACAACAAACAGCTTGGGCTGATAAGAAGCAAATAACATTTGCAAAACAGTAGTGTCAGGCAATAACCATCTCAAAGACAGAATGTAACCCTTTCCTCTTGGCGTTCAATAGCATTACCACCACTGAATACCACAACATTAACATCCTGGTCATCACCATTGACCAGATATTTAACTGGACCAGCCATATAAATACTGTAGCTACAAGACCAGGTCAGGGACTGGGAATTCTGTGGTGAGTAACACACTGACTATCCAAATTTCATCATTTGCAGGGCACAATTCTGATGTGACGGAATACTCTCCACTTGCCCGGATGAGTGCAGCTCCAACAACACTCAAGAAGCTTGACACCATCTAGGGCAAAGCAGACCACTTTATCGTCACCCCATCTAGCACCTTAAGCATTCACTCCCTCCACCACCGAAACACAGTGGCATAGTTTGTTCTATATACAAGATGCACTGCAGCAAAATTCCAAAGTTGCTTAGACAGCACATTCCAACCCTATGCCATCTGCTATCTAGAAGGACAAGGGCAGCAGATGCTTGGGAATATCACCGCCTACAAGTTCCCTTCCAAGCTGCTCACCATCCTGACTTGGAACTATGTTGCCATTCCTTCTTTGCTGCTGGGTCAAAATCCTGGAACATTTTTCCTAACACCTCTGTGGGTGTACCACAACACATGGGCCAGGATTTTACGGCCCCTCTGCCCAGCGGGATATTACTGTCCTGACACACTGAATGGAGGTTTAAATGGTCACTACATCCACCATTGGGAGACGTGCCACTGCGGGACTGTAAAATCCTGGCAATGGACTCCAATAATTAAAGAAGGTGGTTCATCACCACTTTGTCAAGGGCAATTAGCGATGAGCAACATATATTTGCCATGCATCTCTTCAAATATAGGGCCTCCATCACCTCCCGGATGCAGCGATGGACAGCATACTGCGGCATATTCAACATCTGGAGCCCACTGCATAGAAATTTTATACAACTACGACCTTGACAGCGATTGGCTGTGCTGTCCTCACCCTGGTGTGAGGTTGCAGGTAACCTTGAAGGAGACGATGCAGAATTGTAACTGCCTTCTTGTTGAATCTGAGTCACCACAGGGATTGCACTTAGCTGAGGTAAGGGATGAGAAGTGCTCCCTGAATGTCCATGGTGGGCAGGGGCCTTCTGTGGAGAGCACTCCTCCTCTCTCTTTGCAGAACTTCCGCTCTCTGCTACATTTCTCAGTCATGTTCCAGACCCAGCAGCTCTGCAACTACAGCCCCATTACTGGTCATAGACTTAGGGTGGAATTTTCTGTGCCCGCTGGCAGCGGGCTTGATAGGTGGCTTGAGCAGACAATATGGTTCACAATGGCGAGAAGGCAGGTCACAATCATCCGCTCAGCCCACTGACAGCGGGCCGTGTTTCCCGCCAACGTTCAGCGTGGAGCTCATTGTAATACATCAGCATCTCGTTAAAAGGCCATCACAGCAGGCTCTGGACCCCCCTCTGGACCATCCATCCATGTTGGTGGATAGCACGCTGACGTGCTTCACAATGGCACACTGGTGACATGCACTTGGTGGCCTTCACTTTGGGGGACTGGGGTGAGTGAACAGCATCGGTTTCCACAGCTCACCAGGGTCACCTGTTGCTTTGCAGGCTTAAGGGTGCCTCTGGAGGGGTGGGGGGTGGGAGTGGCAGGGGGTTGGGTTTGAGGGGCGGGGGGCTGGCGGGGGTGGGTAGCATGGGTAAAGTGCCGCCCTGCCTTGGAGACGACTATTTTTGGGGGAGTGGTGTCCAGGAGCATCTGCTGCCCAGCGTTGGAGGCAACTGAAGCTGTGGTTGGGGGGCAAGTGCTGCCCTGGCATTGGATCCCGCACACAAGCAATCGAGGTGGGGGGCAGGGTAGGTGAGGGAGGTGGCCATGCGTTAGGGAGACCTGTATAAACTGATCATCCCTCTGCAACTAAGACAGATCAGGCACAGCCACAGTGATATGATTGGGGTCAGGCTCCTAGACTGCCCTCCCAGGCAAGCAATACGGAGGCACCAAGGGGCCACAAACCCCTCCAGACATTAACCCTGCCCACCCCACCCCCCAGCACAGACTGCGAGTCTCTGACCACTTTACTGAACCACATAGCAGTTGGACTGCACGCGTTATACAATCTCCTCACCAATGCTGGCCATGTAGCAGTCACTGCTGGATGTGCTCACAGCCCCTTGCAATCTCAGCATCCTGGTTTGGACCAGGTTGACAGGGCAGCCATGCAGCGCACTCATCTCTGGCCATCCGAGGGCGTGGCTTCCTGGGAAGCATTAAGGGGCAGTCACAAAAGGGCCAGTTAAGGTGCTAAGTGCAGCTATGGTAACCACGTCTCTCTCCCTCTTTCATGCTGCAGGAGGATCACTTCAAGATCATGGATCCTGGTGACGTAGCTGTATGCTGGATGGTCTACAGAGACTGTAGAAGGCAGAGGAGCGAGTGACTGAGGAACCTGGCTGTGGAAAGGCAGGAGCAGCAACCTCAGGAAGAAGGGGCAGCAGGGGTTCCCGCACATGCTGCCCAGGAGTGACAGCGAGCCCTGGCTGGTCGGCACCTAGCGACACCCAGGGTCTATAGACACCGCCTGCCATTCCTGCAGATGACTGAGGACCAGTGTCGCCGATAACTGCGCATGTCTAGGGAGCTGGTAGCTCACATCTGCCACTTACTGCAGGACTTGGCACCAAGGGGACATGGAGGGCATCCACTGCCAGTGGCTGTGAAAGTGAAAGCGGTGCTCTATTTCTATCATAGTGGCTTCTTTCAGGGCTCCACAAGTGCCCCCTGTGGGATCTCACAATCTGCCACCCACAAGTGCATCCATGAGGTCACAGATGCCATCTTCTCCATGGCACACAACTTTGTGCATTTCGCCTGGGACTGAGACAGCCAGGATACAGGGGCCATTGGATTCACCCTGATCTCGGGATTCCCACAGGTGCAGGGTGCGATTGACTGCACTCATGTGGTGCTCAGGTCTCCATCACTATACTCAGTGGACTTCATCAACTGCAAGGGCTTCCACTCTCTGAAAGTGCAGCTGGTGTGCGACCACCAGAAACACATCCTGCAGGTATGCGCATAGTTTCCAGGGAATGTGCACGACACCTACATCCTCAGTCGCTTGCAGGTCCCAGCAATATTCCAGGGTCCACAGAGGCTGCAGGTTTGGCTCCTTGGGGACAAGGGCTACCCACAGAGGCCGTGGCTGATGACACCTGTTCAGTGGCCTCAGACTGCAGCAGAGCGACGCTATAATGAGGCTCATGCAGCAGCTCATAAGTTGGTGGAGCAGACAATCGGGATGCTGAAATTGCAGTTCAGCTTCTTGGACCAGTCTGGTGGAGCTCTGCAGTACAGTCCGCAGAGGGTGTCACACATCATCGTTGTCTGCTGCGCCCTTTACAACCTGGCATTGCAACAGGGAGAGGAGCTGGCTGAGGAGGAGATGGAGGAGCTGGAGATCTCCTCAGAGGGTACCGATGGGGCTGAGGGTGAGGAGGTCCTTGGTGGTGATGATGATGGGGATGAGGCTCTCGCACTGGCTAGACGAGGCAGACTCTCTTGGGAGTCCTTTGTAGCTGCCAGATTTTTGGAGAATGATGATGACATGTAGTGAGGTGTCCCCATAGATCCTCACATCCAGTTGTGAATGTTTGACTCTAGTCTGGCTTATGGCAGCGCCAAAAGCTTCTGTGAGAATGTTCCTGTCATGGAAACACAGTGGAGGCCCTAATAGTCGCTCGATCATAGGAGGGTGATGACAACATGCTGTGAGGACACTCCATAAATCTTCATATAACCTCTGAGATTGTCCGACTCCTGTCTGACTGAGGGCAACTCGCTTATGCTCCATGAACAGGGCCATCTCAGAGACGCAGCCATGAAACTTTAGACACATCTGATGCTGTGTCCGCCTTCAGTACCTCAGCCCTTCAGGAGCTGGTGCACAGCATCACTGGTCACAGATGCTGGTATGATGGGGGCCAGCCCCACTTAAACGTCAGTGAGAGCACACAGAGAGTGTGAGAGAACTCTGTGGCGCCTGCCCAGCAATGACCAGCACCACTGAGGTGCAGGCATCAGTAATGTTTCCAGGGAACATGAGGCTGGGCCATCACTGTGGTCTGAAGGCTGCACAGAGCACAGGAAAGAGGCCCTGGGCTGAGACACCTGCCTTTTATCTTGTGCAGAAAGGTTTCACATCTGAGTGACAAGAACACTGCTCATCAGAACAAGGAGCCACAGGCTAGGTGACATTCTTAGGAGTTTATTGACAATAGTGAACAGTATGTACAAGTGATTAACACCAGTGCCCAGGCTGTGCAACTACTTTTCCTTAACTTTCCTAACCCTGCTGCAAAGTCTTTGTGCTCCCTGGACATCCACAGCGGAGGTGGAGGTAGCCTGCTGACTGTGAGCCCCTTTCTGTGGTCACTTTGGTGGGAGTCCTCTGAAGGACCAAGACTTGGAGGGCCCTGGCCTGCTTTTGGGTCCTGCTATGCGACAGTGACACCCTCCTCGGCCTGTGGAGCTGGAGCTATGGAGGCCTCAGGAAGAGGGGATTCAGATGGGCCAGTCACTCCCAGAGTCACCTAGGTAGATGACCTTGGGTGTGCACATGCAGATCCTCCTCCCTATGGGTGCCCGAGAGCCCCTGGCTGACTCCATGAGGAGAAGGGGTAACTGGAGTGAGATCGAGCTGCCTGGCACCCTTCTCATGTGCACACTGTTGGAGGCCAACTATGGCATCAGCGAGGGAGTTAAGCCCACGCAGCAATGCAGCAGCGACGTTCTGGACCAAGGTCTCCATGGCAGCCACCATCCTGTCAGTGTTGACGTCAGTGCATTGCAATGCCAGCACTATCACGTCAGCCTGAAGACTGACGGGCTTCTCCATCGGGCCTTGCAATCTGAGGAGTGCAGCAGACATCCCTCCTTGATGTTCCCGAGCTTACCTTTGCAGCTCCAGCAACTGTGACATGACCGACTCCAGAGGCTTGTCATCTGACTCAGAGTCCTCATGCCAGTTTGTCATGCTGGTTCACTAATGTCCTTTAGGGAAGGAAATCTGCCGTCCTTACCTGGTCTGGCTTACATCTGACTCCAGACTCACAGCAATGTGGTTGACTCTTATATGACCCCTGAACATGGGCAAATAGGGATGGGCAATAAATGCTGGCCTGGCCATGAAGTCCACATCCCATGAAAGAATAAAAAAAAACTTTACGGAGACATATATCAGTTAAAATTTAATACAGGGAAGTGTGAAATGATGCATTTTAGAAGGATGAATGAGGAGAGGGAATTTCAACTAAATGCTACAATTTTAAAAGAGAGTGCAGGAGTAGCGAGATCTGCGAATTCACAAAGACACATCATAGAAAATGGACTAACAAGTTGTTAAAGCTGTTAAAAAAAAAATACATTCCATGGCTTTATAAATATAAACACAGGAGGTCATCTTGGCTGAAAGGTGAAAATGGGTGCACAGTGGCTGCTGATTACCAAAATTTGACCGTCAGGTGGTGTAAACCAGGCACCTACAGGTTTAGCACTCGAGTGCTGATCAGATACAAATTTTGTGGAGTCGTATGTGTGGGCTATTCATACTCGATTCCACTGAAGGTGTGGAGTGCTCGTGCCCACTTCCAACTGGAGTGTTCTCTCTGCTAAGCAATGGCACATTGCAGGATGGCTCATGGACAAAGGGAGAGGGTGCATAGGTTCTTGGATGCGGCATTGCAGGTTCTTGAGGAAGAGTTCCAGCAGAGGAGGGACATTTGTTGCCACTTTACCCTCCTCGCCATCTCAGGGGCACTCATTTAAGACGGAAATGAGGAGAATTTTTTTCTCTCAGGGGGTCGAGAGCCTTTGGAACTCTCTTCCTCAAAAGGCAGTGGAAGCAGGGTCTTTGAATGTTTTAAGGCAAGGCTAGATAGATTCTTGATTAACAAGGAGGTGAAAGGTTATCAGGAGTAGGTGAAAGGTTACAATCAGCTTAACCATGATCTTATTGAATGGCAGAATAGGCTTGAAGGGCTGAGTGGCCTACTCTTGCTCCTAGTTCATATGTTCGAATGTATGTCGGTATGTCTCTCCTGCATCGGCTGGTGCTGCTCTGCTTAGTCTCATTTTCTCCTCCCATTCCCCATCCAGACCAAGGGGTGCACTTAGCAAGATGGCCATGAACAATCATTTCCTTTGTCCTGATTAGCCGATAAGGTGGAGTAGCACAGCACTTACTCTTTTCAGGTGAAGTTTTCAGAATGAATGTTGCTGAAGTGTTGGTGAAGTCTCAAAAGCGTTCTGGATGGTGTCCCAATGTGCTTCCAATGATCCCATCAAAACTACAGTAACAATATACATGAAATGATGAGTATTGTTTTAAGTAGCTCATGACATCGGCCTCAATGTTTGCTGCTCTTAGGAGAGCTCAGTAGTTGAAGCATTAACCACCAAAATGCCATGCAACCTCTTTCATGAGTGCTGGCAGGTATTTTAAGTAGAATTCATCTGTTTAATGAGCCTCAAGCTGGCTAACCCTATTGCTGGCTTCAACTCCTTTACCAAGATGGCACCTTGTGCTAAATGTAAGCTAAGTTAGTGTTCCAGCTTAAGACACCATCTTGGCCACCTCACAGCCTCTTCAGTGCCTAAAGTATTCAGCAAAAATAGCCTAAATTATGGTTCGACCTCAACTGGGCATTAGAAGCCCTTGGAGAGGGTACGGAGGATATTTGCCAGAATTATACCAGTGATCAGAGACTTCATTTAAGTGGGATTGTGGAATAGAAGTTAAATTGTTCTCTTTAGAGCAGGAGAGAATTAATCCTGTCTCAAAACCGTGAAGAATTTTGATAGAATATTATAGGATGATACAGCATAGAAGGGGGCCATTTGCTCCATCACCTGTTTGCCAGCTCTTTAAAAGAGCCTTCCAATTTAATCCCATTTCCTTTAACTTTTCCCATCACCCTCCCTACATTTTTTTCCTTTATATATTTCTCTAATTCCCATTTGAACATTAATATTGTAATTGCATCTACCGTCTTTTCTGGGAGTGCATTCCAGACCATAAAAAATTCGCTGCTTAAAATCTTTGTCCTCATGTCACCTCTGGTCCTTTTACCAATTACCTTAAATCTGTATCTTCTGATTACTGGCCATTCTGCCATTGTAAACAGTTCCTCCTTATTTGGTCTACCAAAACCCTTTATGATTTTGAACATTTCAATTACATCTTGCCTTAACATTCTCTGCTCTAAGGAGATAAAACCCCAGCTTCACTAACTTCTCCACATAACTACATCCTTGGCACCATTCTACTAAATCCCCTCAGCACCCTCTCTAAAGCCTTGAAGCCTTCCTAAATTGTAATGCCAAGAAGGACACAATAGTCCAGTTTGGGCTTATCCAGTGTTATATAAAGGTTTAAACTTCCTTGCCTTTAAACCCTATGGCCAGAGTTTTCCTCTCTCTGATCAAACAGGAACAGAGGAGGGAACGCAAATAACAAGGACGCTGAGAGGCGCAGTCAGAAATCCCGCCATTTTTCCGAGCGTAGTGGAGGGAGCAGACCTGTTCTAATTAAGGAGCTAATTTATATTGTTGTGGACTCACAAGCCGGTCTCCAGAAAGTTTAATTTAATTTTCAACGAGGCCGTGGTTCAGCAGCTGTTGGGTTTTAAACCAGCTTAATGGAGGCAAGAACCATGAGACAGAGGCAGGAAGAGGTTTAAGAGGTAAGTAAAATGATTTTGTCTCTCAGAATTTAACAGGTTCAAATTTTAATTAATCTTTGATAACTGAGCAGTTTTAAATTTATGTTTCAAGTATATAGAGTAATGACCTACATTTTTTAACTAGAATGTTTAAAGTGACTAAGTTTGATGTTATTGTTTTCTCTTCTGTGTGCCAGCTCTGTTAAATGGTACAAATGTAAAGATATTCAAATAGTTCTTCTTCCATTTTCCTGGAAACAAATTTGCTGAGCATAAGCATTGATCTTTTGAAATGCAATACATCTCTAAGGATGGCATGAATAAAGTTTGTATCTTTTAAAGTTGCCCAATCTGGGATTATGTTTAATGCAATCTTGTTCACTGTTCATAGACCAAGACAGCAGGTTTCAAATCGTAACTTCTGCTGACATTCAGACCTGGGTCCCTCCTGGCCCATAGGCAGGATGTCTGATAATGAGGAAGCACATTGACTGCTTACTCCATCAGCTCTCTGGATAATGAAAGGTCAACTAAGGACAGGAGGCATATTTGGAGAAAGGATTATGAAACAATAGGGCCGGACTCTCTCGTGGAATGAAGGTGTGCCTTTTAATCTGCCTTGTACACAGTTGGCTCAGCTTTGCCTAATCGGATGGCAGGCCCACCTTATTATACTGTCAAAGCTTTTCATCTTGCACTCATCAGGATTCTTTGCAAGAATACTAATATAAGGGGAAAACAACACTTTATACCGTATATGAAGAGAGTGCTGATTGGTTGGCAAGTAGACTCGTATTTGTGTGTACTGGAAGCTACATATATTAATGCATAGGACCCTTTTCTTTGCAGACAGAAATAACATGTACACACATTGAGCCTGTTTCAGCTAAACAAAATAAATGACAGCCATTTGCTGATTTATTCCTCAAGGCTGTGCCTTGACCAATCAGGGTCAAACTGCCTGGTTACATTTCAAACAATGCTCGGCAGTTAACTGTCAGTCACCAACAACTGGTGCATTCTCCATGGCAATGCTTTTACCAATCATAGTCCACTTGTCAACCAATTATCACTCTCTTCTTGTACAGTACAAATTGTTGTTTCCCCCTTATATTGGTATTCTTGTAAAGTGTCCTGATGAGTGCAAGATGAAAAGCTTCAACATGTCTCTTTTTTCAGTAGTTCTCAAGTTCTGTACTACCAAATGAGCATTCATTTTATATTGCCTCTCCTCATTCTTCCTTCCAAAATTAATCACTTCAGAGTTCTCTGTGTTAAGTTTCATCTGCTATGCATCTGCCAATTTCAATGGTCTATCTATATCCAGTTGAAGTCTGTTACAATCCTCTTCACTCTTCACTACATTTCTTAGCTTCATGTCATCTGGAAATTTGAAATGATACCCAGTATACTAAGTCTTGTTCATCTTTTCCAGAACTTCATGATTGAATGCCTCCAATCAGGAATATTTCCCTGCCGCAATGCTAAAATAACTCTTATCAAAGTCACAAATGACATCATGTGTGACTGTGACAAAGGTAAACCATCCCTCTTCAACATTCTTGACCTGCCTGCAGCCTTTAACATGATTGACCACATTATCCTCCTCCAAAGCCTTTCCACTGTCATCCAGCTGGGCAGGTCTGCATTCACCTAGCTCCATTCTTATCCATCTAATTACTTTAATGGCTTACCTTCTTATTCCTAAGCTGGTGTCTCTGGTGTCCCTCAGGGATCTATCCTTAGCCCCTTCCTATTTTTCATTTACATACTGTCCTTTGGAACATTATCCAAAAGCACAGAGTTAGCTTTCACACGTGTGCTGATGAAACCCAGTTCTACCTCATCACCACCTCTCTCGACTCCTATGTTGCTTGATTAATTATTAGACAGCTTATCTAACACCCAGTACTATATGAGCAGAAATTTCCTTCAATCAAACATTGAGAAAACTGAAGCTAATGGGCAGAATTTTCCGTGCCAGTTGGTGGTGGGCATGTCTGGCAGCATGAGGGGACAATATGGTGAAAAAGCCAAAAATCAGTTTCACGACATTGTGAAACCAGTTTGCAATCATCCGCTTAGCCCATCAATGGCAGGCCGCGTTTCCCACCGTCGGACATTCAGAGCCTCATTGTAATACATCAGCATATCATTATAAGCTCAGCTCACCGGAATCATCCCCCCCACGCTGGATCATCCGAGCACGCTGATGTGTTTCATAACTGTCCATAAGCGAAGTGCACCTGGCGAGCTGCACTTCATTTGGGACTTCAAGGTTTGTTTGCCTACCTTGCTTCGGGCAGCACTCGCAGTCATCAGTGCCAGGCTTCACAGACAGCACAGCATCACTTTTAAGGGGTTCAAGGGCAGGTCTCTACTACCAGACCAGCTGTAAGATGGGGTGGATTTTCAATGGCTGCAGGGCTAGGGCTCACTTAGGGAAGGGGGAGAAGTGGCCTCAGGCAAGGGAAGGGGTGAGGGCTGTACTGGGGAAGGAGGGAATCCCAGGGTGTGTGTGGGGTCACAAGTTGATTTGTGCAAGTGGCCCCAAGATGGTGAGGGCTCAGGAGGCAGTCCCCAGAGGAGATGAGGCCAGATGGACATGTGAGGGTATGTGTGAGAGAATGGGTGGTGATGTCCATTGAGCTGGCAGTGAGTGAAATGCCAGTGAATGTGTGATAGCCTTGTGAGTTTGTGAGTTTAGAGTGATGCAATGGTTGTTTTAGCCTGGTGGCATGGATAACATCATTCATCCCCTTTCTGCATTGGATGGCCAACCTCTCCTGTGCAGCATTGGCACTGATCACCACTGACATCACCTAACAAGCTAGAGTGGTGTGATTGCTGCCCCTCCTGAAGCCGGAGCAGTGATAGAGGACATCATGGTGGGCCTCCATTGCATCCAGAAAGTGTTCCAGGGATGCATCACTGAATTGGGGAGCTGCCATCTTCTTGTTTTCTGTGCAGCAGTCCTGGGCTGGAAGAGCTCAGAGGTGTGAACGTGGCTGCACTTTAAATATGGCACTTGGTGAGAGGAAGTGGTGAGGTGACAGTGTGGAAGAGAAATGAGAGCCCGCCAGCCATCCAAATGGCATGTTTCCTGGGAATGCATGATTAATGAGGTGGGATTGGAATGGTACAGTGTGAAAAACCGCCATTGCGGCAAGCGGGAAAAATGTTCGTTTCCTGCCCACTATCACACTTAGTGCAAATCTGGGATGAACCCACCCAATGTCTTTGGCCCCCACTCCAAACCCTGTTCCAGCGCTACCAACTCCACACCTCCCCCTGGCAACAGTCTGAGGTTAAACCACACTTCTTAAAATTTTTTCTTTCATGAACTGTGGGTGTTGCTGGCTAGGCCAGTGTTTGTTACCCATCGACAACCTTGTTCCACAAACTGTTCCCAAACTTGGTGTCATATTTGAGCCCCAGGGGAGAAATATACAAGACAAACTAAGAGATAATGACAGCGAAGTGGAAGAAATATTAAAAAATGACTTTGCCTTACCAAGGAGTCAAACATGGTGACATTACATTGCAACAAGAGGTTAAAAAAGATATGAAGACACTTAAAATTAAAATGGGGGAAATCATTGATAAATTAATTAAACTTGAGAAGATGAAACTCCTGTTTTAGATGCATTGAGCTGGGATTCTGAGGGTAGGCTCACTGCACCCCACTGTAAATTTTGGTGTCAAGCCCACCTCCTCTTGGCTGGCTTTTCCCCAAATTTTTTTCATCAATTTTTCGAGACACGACCCCTTAATTACTATCAAGCAGGACTTCCATCTGTCTCCAGGAGGTTGCCCAGGCCCATCTGAAGCCAGCAGCTCTGTGCTACACCAGAATCAGTGGCCACTGCCAGTATCACAGTAGGGTCAGGAAGAAGTAGAACCATGGATGCTCCCAAACCCAGTTAGGTCCTGCTATTTGTTGGGTTTGGCTCAGTGATAACACCCTTGCCTCTGAGTCACAAGGTTATATGTTCAAGTCTCACTCCAATGGCTTGAACGCAGAATATAGGCTGGCACTACTGAATGAATGCTCCACAGTTAGAGGTTCAGTATTTCAGGTAAGAGATTTAACTGAGGCCTTGTTTGCCTCTGTTATCGGCAATGTACAATTTATATATATTATTTATAATATATATATGTGTGTGTGCATGTGTGAAGAAAGGAAAAATAGTTTTAGTTTCACTTAGGTTTTGTTTATGAATCTTGGTGCCTTGGTATCTGGATAGACTCGTGACTAAAAGGTTTCAGGTCTTTTGGGGTTGTTTGTATATATACATTTTTAATGAAGTCTTACAACCCTGATGATTTGGGATACTTTTTTTAACGAAGAGTTGGGAAATTTCCTGATCTGAGCTACCCACCTTGACAGCCAAATTCCAGCCCCCAAAGTGTGGCTGCGAAACTTTATTTCTCCCAACAACTGTTTAAGACCTGCAGCTACACAGGATATCCTACTGCATGAACAGTGAATTCCCAATAAGGAGCACCAATAACAATAGTTGATAATTAGTCATAGTTCATGAGGGATAGGCATTATTTTCTCTGTGTGTGTGTGTGTGTGTGAGAGAGAGAGAGAATTTGTTACATAGCTTGAGAGGTACCAGTCCACATCAAACATGTTGCAAAGCAAGGAGGCAGGCTTCCATGAATAAGCACAGCAAGTACAGGGATTGAACCCTCACTATTGGTATAATTCTGCACCAAACTCTAGCCATTTAGCTAACCGATGATGGGGACTTGTTGATATTATTATTTTTCTAAAATTTGAAAACTTTCGAAGTAGTAGCTGATGCAATGGGAGCCTCTTGTTTACAAAGTTTTCTGATCTAGGTTGAGCAAGTTGCAGGAATGTGAAAGAGTAATGGTGAAAAAATATATAGAATGTTCTTCCCAGCAGAACAGAAGTATTAAAACAATCCCATCTTCTTGACAGGCTATTTATTGAAAAAGCATTCACTGGTATCATTTGTGATGAGTAGTTAGTTGATAATGAAAATACAATCCCAGACCACTCTTCTCCTCAACCAGAAGGGGTTTTGTAAAAGACTTCCATAATGACAAATACTTCTTTGAGGCAGATCTACTTAGAAATAAGAGGTTCAATATGATGCAGGAAATATTGATGGTATGAAGAAAATGGCGATTCTACTAAGTTCATTTTCATATTTTTGAGAAATCATATAGTTACAAGCAATAGACAGGGTGTTCCAATTTGTGCCACCATTTCTGACTGATACTGGTTGGAGGATTGACAATGGTACCCTTTTTGCTGCTTCATGTAAGTTGTTCCACAGAGGAAATCATCTGAAGAAATAACTTTTCATCTGGTGGAAACATTACATTGGCAATATAATGTTCCAAAAATGTTATCTGCAGATCTGAGATTAGTAACTGATCATCATGGAATTCAGCTTATTGCTAGGCTGATGGTCTTGAAATAATGGTAATGACACAACAGGGAATTGGGGAGGGTATGATCCATCACTTCATCTTTTTCTTTGCTGTGACCAGATGATGCATAAGGTCAACATGTTAAAATACATGAACAGAAAACAGCTGTCAGTAAGGAAGTTTATGCATGATGATAAGAATTTAATTACTGCATGCACTTGGTAGACAATTTACAAAGAAAGACCAGAAGGTGAGGGAGAAATGAGATCTACAAATGTCTTTGTTTAGCATTCTGAAGTGTTTGCTGGAAAGTCCATGTAAAGAGTAGACCAATAGACATTGTACATCTGGTATAAGCACTGCTTGACAAAGAGTACAAAATTTCCACCAATAACATAATTCATGCCTAGACTTATATTCAAAAGACTGGCATCAAGGAGAAATGTTGGAATTGGCTTTGAGTGAAGGCACAGCAAATTGCCAGTATTCTTCAGTAACATTCTCAAAGGGACAGATGGACTTTAGGCGTGGGCAGCTTCTAACTGTGAAATGGAAGGCGTAGATAGAACTCCGTATGTTTTCAATCCTTCACTGTCCAGAAATAGTGTATGCAGCTGCCAAAAAGTGTATCTGTGCTCAGGCAATTATGCTGCAACCATGGACAAGGTTGTCGATGATGATCTGCCAGTTGCTTTATTGGAAACAAAATACATGAAATGGCACAGAAAAGTAGAGTTTCAGTAGAATAGCAAAAGCATTTATTTAAACATTCCAAATATTTGTGTTCAAGAGTTAGCAATGGAAAGTTAGCCCCATTTTTTTTACATTTTATAAAATATAAAAATGTATAAGTGTGCTATGGTAGCTTGTCTACAATATTTGTATTCAGCTGTACCCCATCTTGTATCCTTTATGCACATTGCATGTAGGCAGCGTGAGTTAAGTTACTATTTCAATGGTTTCAATTTACTTTGAATGAAAGTGATAGATATTTGTCTGCAGTGACAGAGTGAGTCCCACTGTGGTTCAATGATTTGACTGTATTTTAAACGACATTGTAATTTGCAACTTGTGATCAGTACTGAGCTGGGAAGTTGCAAAGGAGGCGCTATGCCAATCTCCTTGCTATGATAAGTCACACCACTGAGGGTAGACCAAGAGAAGGAAGAAGAAATATTGGGAAGTGGGCTCTGGTGAAAGGTAGCCTGAGTTTGATAAACAGTTACTGCTGTAGTGAATTTGAGAAAATGCAGTTTGTGGTGTGATTGCTTGATCTTGAAAAGATGCCACTGATCAGCTGCTTTCTGCATCATTGCTCTGAAGATAGACTGATATTATTGACGTCCTCACTTGGCAACCCAAAAAGAGGTGGAGATGAATAAAGTTCACAGCTGCTGTGAATGTTCCTGACTCCACCAACACTGTGATATGCCCAGAGTTCAGCTAGACACCCTTCTGGAACATGTTGTACAACTCTGTCACCACCACCTAGAGAATATGAGTCTGTAAATACATTCTTTCTCTGTCAGGTCCAGATAATTCTACCACGGTCAATTTGTTCAGTTGGCGCAGTAATTGTGGTAGGAGTCCATCTGCCTCAATGTAACCTCCTTCACTGGCATTCAGAGATTTGACCTCATTCTTATACACAGTAAATGGCAGAACACTTAAGTGCATTGACAGGCAGATGGATCTGGGTGTACAGGTCCACAGGTGGCCGTGCAGGTGGATAAGGTAGTCAGGAAGGCATATGGCATGCTTGCCTTCATTGGCAGGGTTATTGAGTATAAAAGCTGGGAAATCATGCTGCAGCTGTATAGGGCCTTGGTTAGGCCACACTTGGAATATTGCGTGCAATTCTGGTCACCACATTACCAGAAGGATATGGAGGCATTGGAGAGGGTGCAGAGGAGGTTTATCAGGATGCTACCTGGCTGGAGGTTATTAACTATGGGAGAGGTTGGAGAAACTCAGATTGTTCTCACTACAGCGACGGAGATTGAGGAGCGACTTGACAGAAGTTTACAAAATTATGAATGGCATGGACAGAGTAGATAGTCAGAAGCTTTTTCCCAGGGTGGAAGAGTCAATTACTAGGGGACATAGATTTAAGGTGAGAGGAGAAAACTATAGAGGAGATGTGTGGGGCAAGTTTTTTACGTAGAGGGTAGTGATTGTCTGGAATTCGCTGCCAGAGGAGGTGGTGGAAGCAGGTACGATAGTGGTGTTTAAGAGGCAGCTTGACAAATACATGAATAGGATGGGAATAGAGGGATACGGACCCTGGATGTGCAAAATGTTTTAGTTGATGGGCAATTTGATCGGCGCAGACTTGGAGGGCCAAAGGGCCTGTTCCTGTGCTGTACTTTTCTTTGTTTTTCTCCTTTTCCGCCAAGTAGTACATTACAGTGTTTTCCAAAAATGGCACCCCTTGTGCAGAAGTGTTTGATGGGAGCTGTGAGCTACAACTCGAACACAAGTGCAACGAAGATGTTTGAAAATTGCTGATAATAGTCTCAAAAAATAATTTTGTACTTAAAATTGAGGATGCTGGCCACTCCCAGGCTGTTCATTGATATTGCAGGCCTGCCTAGCAACTTTCACTTTAGCTACTTTACCTATCAGATTAGCATGTGCCCAGCATGAAGTTATTAAAATGACACCAAATTCATTACTAAGTTACTTTTGAATCATTTACGTTTAATTTCCTGCACCAGACTGTTTGGTTGCTAAAATCTAGAATGGAAGGGATGGAGATCTAGTGCTATAAGCCTCTGCCTCTTTTTCTTTTTGATAATGTTGTAAGATCTCCTAATTGTTTCTGCATAAGTAGTTTTTAATGAGATACTGGAAAGTATTAAAGTGGATCTTGTAGGAACATAGGAAATAGGAGCAGGAGTAGGGCCCAGCCTGCTCAGCCATTCAATTAGATCATGGCTGATCTACCTCAGCTCTGTTTTCCTGCACTTTCCCCATATCCCTTGATGTCTTTAATATTTAGAAATCTATTGATCTCTGTCTTGAACATACTCAGTGACTGAACCTCCACAGCCCTCTGCAATAGGGAATTTCAAAGCTTCACTACCCTCTCAGTGAAGATGTTCCTCCTCATCTCAGTCATAAATGACCATGTCCACTGATTTTAGACCCCCTGCTCATCAGGCTCCTGAAACCCCCTGCCTAAGCCAGGAGAAATATCCTTCCTGCATCAACTCTGTTGAGCCCTGTAAAAATTGTGTATGCTTAAATTACTTCACCTCTCATTCTTCTAAACTCTAGAGAATTTAGGCCCAATCTCTCTTCATAGGACAATCTCACCATGCCTAGGTCAATACCAGATAGTGTGGTAGTGGTTTGACACAATTGAGTAGCTTGCTCAGCCATTTCATTTCACAGGCATTGCTATGGACCTGAGTCACATGTGGACAGCTAAGAGTGGCAGATTTCCTTCCCTAAAGGAGGGAATCAGTGGGACATCAGTGAACCAGTTGGGTTTTTACAACAATCGACAATGGTTTCATGGTTGTTGTTAGACTTTTAATTCCAGAATTTTATTAAATTCAAATTGCACCAACTGCCATGGCAGGATTCGAACCCAGGTCCCCAGAGTATTATCCTGGGTTGCCTAATTACTAGTCCAGCCACAATTACACTACGCCATCATCTCCCCATGGAGAATGCATATTTTAGTAAACAGGTTAATATCACATAAAATTTTCACAGATGATTTATTGCCAAATGTGACAATTACTCCCACTGCATTATTTAGTTACTTATAGAAAAAGTGTTGTAGATGACTTCAGATGAAGATGGATGGAAGTCAATCTTGGGGAAGGCTAATGCTATGTATAATCACATCCAAGAGCCTTAATATGTGTTTGTCTCAGCTATATTTTAACCCACAAGGCGTGAGAATTCAGTATTTGTTAACATTCAGATTTGAAGGGCTTTTATCTCAGTAATACTCCAACTGGATGTAATTCCGTTCCCAATCAAAATGCTTGCATGCTCGTCTCCCTGCACTGCTATAAAGCATTCTGACAGTTTACTACCAGGGAAAAGTGATACACAACTTACACATTCCTTTGCCCTCTTCCCCCAAAATCAGCACATTTTCCAAGTCTGCCGAGGGCAACGGGTAAATATTCCAATCAAATTCGAGCAATCTCTGTTCAAATTTCATTCCGACATGCAGGAATGAAAACCTTCAATGTCTGATTACGTTTTACTAAAACAAGACGCAATCTTGTGATTGTTTCGTAAGTTTTGCAAGCATTGAATCCTCATCTTCTCAAGGTTAAAGGCTTTTGTGTTGTGTTTGTTGATGTATTAATCTTGGAGTCAATTCCACAACAAAAATAGTTTGGATTCTCTTATTTCCGTTTGTCTACCTCCAAAATTATAACAGAATTGTGTCTGTTGCCTTTTTTTCGGGGTGATGATCATCATGTTGCATCAGTAAGCACTTCAAGCTGATAGAGTCTTTGGTGTGTATTTTTATCAATTGTATTGCCATCCCAGTCTCAGTTTTCCTTCGCCCATATTCTTCTTGGCATTTCCTGATTTGCCTTGGATGTTCAGCAGCTTTTCCATTCTACTTCTTTCCTTAAATCAGAAGCTAGTTTAACCCTTAGATGGCCAGCATGTTTCAAGATATTCCAAGTCTCTGTAATATTAATCCAAAGGTGATTACCTTGTTAAAACTGACAATAATCACAATAGGCAGTGCTGGTGAATTTTTTTTTGATCCTTTCAAGGGATGTGAGCATTGCCGGGAAGGCCAGCACTTGTTGCTCCATCACTAATTACCCTTGAGAAGGTGATGGTGAGCTGCCTTCTAAACCACTGCAGTCTATCTGGTGTAGATACTCCCACAGTGCTCTTAGGAAGGGAGTTCCAGGATTTTGACCCAATGACAGAGAAGGAACAACAATATAGTTCTAACTCAGGATTGTGTGTGGCTTGGAGGGAAACTTGCAGCTGGTGGTGATCCTATGTATCCACTGCCCTTGTCCTTCTAAGTGGTAGAGATTGCAGGTTTGGAAGGTGCTATTGACGGAGCCTTGGTGAGTTGCTACAGTGAATCTAATAGATGGTATACACAGCTGCCACTGTGTGTCAGATGGAGGTAGGGAATGCTTAAGGTGGTGGATGGAGTGGAGGTCAAGTGGGCTGCTTTGTCCTGAATGGGTGTCAAGCTTCTTGAGTGTTGTTGGAGCTGCCCTCATCCAGTCAAGCGTTGGGTACTCCATCATACTCCAGACTTGCGCCTTGTAGATGGTGGACAAGCTTTGGGGAGTTAGGAAGTGAGTTACTCCCCACAGGATTCCCAGCCTCTGACCTGTTCTTGTAGCCACAGTATTTATATGACTAGTCCATTTCAGTTTCTAGTCAATGGTAGCCCTCAGGATGTTGATGGTGGGGGATTCAGTAATGAATGTCAAGGGGAGATGGGAAGAAACTCTCTTGTTGGAGATGGTCATTGCCTGGCACTTGTGTGGCATGAAAGATGTCCAAGGGCAGAATTTTGCACCGGTGGGATTTTATGGTCCTGCCGAAGTCAATGGCCTTTTGAACAATTTGCAGCATTTCACAGCCCCAAACCCACCGCAATGGGGCTGTAAAATTCCATCCCAAGTCTTAGTACATATGAGCACAGACTGCTTCAGTATCTGAGGAGTCACAAATGGTGCTGAACAGTGTGCAATCATCAGCGAAAACACCCACTTCTGACCTTGATGAACCAGCTAAAGATGGTTGGGCCTAGGACACTACAGTGAGAAACTTGTGCAGCAATGTCCTGGGATTCTGATGATTGGCCTCCAACAACCACAAACATCTTCCCTTCACCTAGGTGTGATTCCAACCAGTGATGAGGTTTCCCGATGATTCCCACTAACTTCAATTTTGCGAGGCCCACTTGATCCCACATTTTTAAATACAGTCTTGATATTAAGGGCAGTCACTCTCACCTCACCTCTTGAGTTCAGCTCTTTTGTCCATGTTTGGTCCAAGGCCGTAATGAGGTACAGAGGCAAGTGGCCCTGGCAGAACCCAAACTGATGTCAGTGAGTACGTTATTGCTGTCTAAGTGCTGCTTGATAGCACTGTCGATGACACTTTCCATTGAGAGTGGACTGATAGAGCAGTAATTGGCCGGATTGGATTTGTCCTGGTTTTTGTGGTCATAATTGTATTTGGGACTTTGAGATAATTTTTCAGTGTATTTGATGAGATGCATGTGTGACTTCTATCAGTGAGCAATTAGATTACTGCTCTGATAAATAAGAGATGGTGGCCTGGGAAAGTTAACAGGCTTCAAGGGTGCTGCGTGAAAAGTTGCATATCAGCAGCTATTATGGTCATTCTAGTTAGAAAATTACAGAAGTTATCCGGCCTTCCTTTGAACCTTCCTAAATTTAGTCTGCAGTTGATTTTTGCATAAAATTTAGTGATTTCTTTGATGTAATTGATAGGTTGTTAACTTAGCTGAGTTGTGTCTATGGCTGGAATTTTCCCTCAATTGCACTAAGTGAGGCCATGAGCATGAGAAGAGGCATTTCTCCCACCAGCCCCAGCGGCTGGTTTTTGCACAATATCATCTGCTTCCCGGCGCATTCCGCCTCATTAATAATTCATGCATGGGAAGCACATTAGGTCACTGATGGGTAGACTCGGATTCACCCGCTACGCTGTGACATCAGCGCTTTCTCATTCTGGGTGCTATATTTAAAGTGCACCAGAGTACAGCCTACTTCATGGCCAGAATTTTTATCTCATCTGGCGGGTGGGTGAGCGCCTGACCTGAATGAGCGTAAAATGACGGGCGCTGTTTCGGTCGGTGGGCAGGCACGAGATTCGGCAGCACAGCCGCCGACAATTAACAGGCCTATTAAAGCCATTAAGGTACCAATTAAATGTAAATTTTCACTGCCCATCCAACCTTACGGCTGGCGGGCAGGCAAAAAGGCCAAGTGGCCTTTGCACTCTTTAGGAAGGAAACCTCATCCATGGGCAGGATGAAGTTTCCAACAGCAATTAAAAATGAAATAAAAATTTTACACTTGTCATTAATAACATGCCCCTGTTCATGAGGGGACACGTTTTTGCTAATGTTTTTAAATTCCTTATTTTTGATTTTTTCATATCTTCAGCTCTCCGAGGCAGCTCTCTGCCTCAGGGAGCTTTTCCTGCATGCACCTGAGTGATGGCCCTCCTCCCCACACCACACAGGCAGTGCTGAGCGCTGCAGCCTGCGTTTCACGCTGGACGGGCTTTATTTTGCCAGCCAGCATGAAATCATGGTCACGGCCCAATCGCAGGCACCAGTCAGCTTCCCGATTGCTCCTGCTTGCCCTCGCCGAGGGCAAAGTTCTGCCCCATGTCTACAGACCAGGACTGCTCCAGGCAACAGATGACCCTGAAAGCAAAGGAGGCAGCAGCCCCCAAGTTCAGTGACGTCTCTCTAGGGTGCCTGCTGGAAGCAGTGGAAGCCCCACCGCAAACCCCACTACCCCAGCTCTGGGCAAAGACCAGCCGCCAAGCTCACCAACACAGCTTTGGAGGTGGTGGCAGTCAGCGCCAATGCCTTCTGAAAGCAAACAGCCGCCCAGTGCCACAATGATGAATGATGTCCTCCGTTCCGCCAGTGTAAGTCATTCTTCTCATCACTCTCAAACAGATCACACATTCACAGGGTTCACACTCACGGCCAGCTCAAGGGACATCACCACTCACTCTCTCACAAGTACCCTCATCTCCCCTGCGCATCGTGTCCTCATGCCATCCATGACAGCACCCATGCTCCACACATGCCAGGGATCCCTCTCATCTGGCCTGGCAGGCAGCTTGCTTACACTCTCTCCATCTGTCTCCACACAGGATAATTTAGCTCATAACAAGAAGGAGACATCCCAGACTGGTGGGGGCATGTCTGAGCTGAAGATGCACATGGCCTTTGAAAATAGAGCCATCCAGCTAGCTGGTGAGGATGTGGATTGTTCCTGTGCAGATGGTGAGATCGGCAACAGGCAACCAAGCGAGGAACCTGCACTGTAACATCCATCAGACAACCATACCGTGAGTGATGTCCCCTGTTCCACAGTCCCCTGACATGCACTAATCATGTCTCTTCTCTATCGCAGGAACATCCGGGAAGCAGCCGAGAGCAGTCATTAGCCAGGTCATTAACTCCAGACCCCAGGTCACCTCAGAAGAGCAATCCGCCAACACACCAATGAAAGACATGTCACAACACTCGCCCTCACGCTCTACCAGCACAGAGACACACACTTTGGTGGATCCTAGTTCTAGATTAGCCTCGGGGTTGCAATCTGGTGAGCACACTGCACTGTCTGATCCACAGCAGGCACAGGCAGGGAAATCAAAGTTGCAGCACTTGGAGGACAGCTGGAGGTCAGGAATCTGCTGAGTCCAAGTCAGATGAGGAGCCTCTGGACTTGGATCTACCTCAGTTGCTGGAGCTGCAAAGGCAAGCTAGGGAACATCAGGAAGGGATGTCTGCTGCACTCCTCAGTTTGCAAGGGATGATGGAGGAGTCTGCCTTCAGTTTGAGGTGACAGCACCGGCATGCCAACACACCGAGGTCAACACAGGTAGGATGGCGGCTGCAATGGAAACCTGGATCCAGGACATTGGTCCTTCACTGCTGCTGGAGCTGCACCCATCATTGAGGCACCTTCAGGCATCCATCATTGTCAACGCGAGAGGAGGGCCCCTTAAACTCACTCCAGCGGCTCCTTCCTCTCAAGGAGTCGGCCAGGGGCTCTCAGGCACCTATAGGATGGAGGATCAGCAGGTGTACATCCCGGGGCCATCCATCCAGATGACTCCGGGAGTGTCCAGCCCATCTGAATCCCCTCTTCCTGTGACCCCAGCAGCTTCAACTCTGCAGACCGAGGAAGGTGCTGCTGCCACGCAGCAGGACCCCGAAAGCAGGCTGGGTCCTCCAGGTCTTGGCCCTCCAGACGACACCTGCCAAGGTCACCACAGACAGGATGTAGCAGTCAGCAGGCTGCCTCCATCCCCTGTGGATGTCAGGAGAGTGCCAAGACATAGTGGCAGGGTTAGGAAAGTTAAGAAGATGTAGTTGCAAAGCATGGGCACGCGTGTTAATCACTTGTACTTAATGTTCATGATTGTAAATAAACTCCCAAGAATGTCTCCTTGCCTATGACTCCTTGTTCTGGTGAGCAATGTTTGTGCCATTAAGATGTGAAACCTTGGTTCCTGCACTTGATAAAGGCAGGTGTCTCAGTCCAGGGTCTCTTCCCTGTGCAGTGTGCAACCTTAAGAGCAAAGAAATGGTCCAGTTTCACTCGAAACATCAGTGATGCCTGCACCTCAATGGTGCTTGTCATTGCTGCCAGAATGTAGTGGGCAGGCGTCACAGAGTTCCATCATTCTCTCTGTGTGCTCTCAGCGCCTTTGAGGTGGGGCTGGACCCCATCTCTTCAGCATCTGTGACCAGTGACGCTGTGCTCCAAAAGGGGTCAGGTGATGAAGGCTAAAAAAGGATCAGGTGCATTTAAAGTTTCACAGCTGCATCTCCATGATACAATCCTGTTCACAAAGCACAAGCGAGCTGCCCTCAGCCCGACAGGACTCAGACATTCACAGAGACAATGTGAAGATCAATAGAGTGTGCTCATTGCATGCCATCATCATTCTCCTGGAATTTAGTGATTATTAGGATGTCCGCTGCTTCTCCATGACATAAGCCTGAGCACTGAGGGTATGTGAGCTGCTATCAGCCACACAGGAGTCAAACATTCCCAGATGCAATGTGAGGATGTCAGGACTCTCCTCACTGCATCTTGTCAACCGCCTCCACAAACCTTGCAGCTATGAGGACCTCGTGAGCTCGCCTGCCTCCTCTGACCAGTGCGAGGGCCTCATTGCCGTCAGCCCCTTCGATGACCTTCTCATTGGAGGAGACATGTAGCTCTTCCAACTCCTACTCAGCCAGGCCCTCCCCCATTGCAGCACCAGGTTGTGCAGCATGCAAAAAGCTACAATGATTCATAACACCTTCTGGGGACTGTACTGGACTGCTCCAGCAGACCTGTTGAGGCACCAGAACCTCATTTTCAAGATGCCAGTCATGTGCTCCACCAAGGTCCAGGTTGCAGGATGAGCCTTGTTATACCGTCTCTCTGCTGCAGATCTGAGGCCGCAACCTGGGCGTCATCAGCCATGTCATCTCTGGATAACCCTTGTCCCTGAGGAGCCAATCCTGAAGACATGGTGGACCCTGGAAGTTGTCAGGGATCTGAGATCTGCTGAGGATGTAAGAGTCATGGATGCTTCCATAGGGTTTCATGTGCAGGCCTGTGTGCAGCATTTGTTGTGGTCGCAGACCAGCTGAACATTCAGTGTGTGGAAGCCCTTGTGGCTGATGTACTGGACTGCTTGTTGCCATGGAGATCTAAGTTTCACATGAGTGCCGTCAATGGCACGCTGCACCTTTGGAAAACCGCTGATACCAGCGCTCTTGCATCCTGGTTTGCTTTGATCCTAGCCAAAATGCACAAGGTTGTGTGACTTCATGAATATGGCACCCGTGACCTCCTGGATGCACTTGTGGGTGGAAGCTTGTGGGATCCCACACAGGTCACGGGAAGAAGCCACTGGTGTAAAAATTGTACACCGCGGCCATTTTACTGCCAGTAGATGCCCTCCAAGTCCCTGTGGTGCCAAATTCTGCAGAAGGTGGCATATGTGACTGATCAGACATGCACAGTTTTCAGTAACACTGGTTCTCACTCATCTCAGGGATTGTCACAGAAAAACGGAGTGAACACTCAGACCCTGGAGGCTTGTCTAGGAAGTCTTTATTAAAGTCGTGATATCATGGAGAGCCTAGTCGCATACAATGGAGCGAACCAGGCTCTGACTAACACCTCTTTATATACATAGATATAGCAAAAGGATAGTGACAGAAACTTGGGCAATTACAATAGTTTCAAATGGCTTCAAAGGATAGCGATCAGTGTTAATGATTTAACGCCTAGACAGGACAATGTCAATGATTTAGCAAATAGACAGGACAATGTCAATGGTTTAGCAAATAGGACAATGTCGATGGTTTAGCAAATAGGTAGTGTTAATGCTTACATAAAAACTGCGGATGCTGGAAATCCAAAACAAAAACGAAAACAGAATTACCTGGAAAAACTCAGCAGGTCTGGCAGCATCGGCGGAGAAGAAAAGAGTTGACGTTTCGAGTCCTCATGACCCTTCGACAGAACTTGAGTTCGAGTCCAAGAAAGAGTTGAAATATAAGCTGGTTTAAGGTGTGTGTGTGGGGGGCGGAGAGAGAGAGAGAGAGAGAGGTGGAGTGGGGGTGTGGTTATAGGGACAAACAAGCAGTGATAGAAGCAGATCATCAAAAGATGTCAACAACAATAATACAAAAGAATACATAGGTGTTAAAGTTAAAGTTGGTGATGTTATCTAAACGAATGTGCTAATTAAGAATGGATGGTAGGGCACTCAAGGTATAGCTCTAGTGGGGGTGGGGAGAGCATAAAAGATGTAAAAAAAAATAAAATAAATAAATTATTTTTTTTTCCTTTTATAATGGAAATAGGTGGGAAAAGGAAAATCTATATAATTTATTGGAAAAAAAGAAAAGGAAGGGGGAAACAGAAAGGGGGTGGGGATGGGGGAGGGAGCTCACGACCTAAAGTTGTTGAATTCAATATTCAGTCCGGATAGCTGTAAAATGCCTAGTCGGAAGATGAGGTGTTGTTCCTCCAATTTGCGTTGGGCTTCACTGGAACAATGCAGCAAGCCAAAGACAGACATGTGGGCAAGAGAGCAGGGTGGAGTGTTAAAATGGCAAGCGACAGGGAGGTTTGGGTCATTCTTGCGGACAGACCGCAGGTGTTCTGCAAAGCGGTCACCCAGTTTACGTTTGGTCTCTCCAATGTAGAGGAGACCACATTGGGAGCAACGAATGCAGTAGACTAAGTTAGGGGAAATGCAAGTGAAATGCTGCTTCACTTGAAAGGAGTGTTTGGGTCCTTGGACGGTGAGGAGAGAGGAAGTGAAGGGGCAGGTTTGCATCTTTTGCATGGGCATGGGGTGGTGCCATAGGAGGGGATTGAGGAGTAGGGAGTGATGGAGGAGTGGACCAGGGTATCCCGGAGGGAGCGATCCCTACGGAATGCCGATAGAGGGGGTGAAGGGAAGATGTGTTTGGTGGTGGCATCATGCTGGAGTTGGCGGAAATGGCAGAGGATGATCCTTTGAATGCGGAGGCTGGTGGGGTGATAAGTGAGGACAAGGGGGACCCTATCATGTTTCTGGGAGGGAGGAGAAGGCGTGAGGGCGGATGCGCGGGAGATGGGCCGAACACGGTTGAGGGCCCCGTCTACGACCGTGGGTGGAAAACCTCGGTTAAGGAAGAAGGAGGACATGTCAGAGGAACTGTTTTTGAAAGTAGCATCATCAGAACAGATGCGACGGAGGCGAAGGAACTGAGAGAATGGGATGGAGTCCTTACAGGAAGCGGGGTGTGAGGAGCTGTAGTCGAGATAGCTGTGGGAGTCGGTGGGTTTGTAATGGATATTGGTGGACAGTCTATCACCAGAGATTGAGACAGAGAGGTCAAGGAAGGGAAGGGAAGTGTCAGAGATGGACCACGTGAAAATGATGGAGGGGTGGAGATTGGAAGCAAAATTAATAAATTTTTCCAAGTCCTGACGAGAGCATGAAGCGGCACCGAAGTAATCATCGATGTACCGGAGAAAGAGTTGTGGAAGGGGGCCGGAGTAGGACTGCAACAAGGAATGTTCCACATACCCCATAAAGAGACAGGCATAGCTGGGGCCCATGCGGGTACCCATAGCCACACCTTTTATTTGGAGGAAGTGAGAGGAGTTGAAGGAGAAATTGTTCAGCGTGAGAACAAGTTCAGCCAGACGGAGGAGAGTAGTGGTGGATGGGGATTGTTCGGGCCTCTGTTTGAGGAAGAATCTAAGGGCCCTCAGACCATCCTGGTGGAAAAGAAAGGACTTTCTTTTTAGTCTTAGGAGGGGGTATTCGTAGGATAGCCTGTACTCGCTCAGGTCCTATTTGCTGAGTTCCAGCCTTCAAGGTGAATCCCAGGTACTGGACTTGCGACTGGCAGAACTGTAGTTTAGACCTCGATACCCTGTGGTCACTTGTAGCTAAGAATTGGAACAAAGTCACTGAGTCCTCTACACAGTCTTCCAGGGTAGTGAGGCCACTAAAAGGTGATCAGCATACTGTATCAAGGTAGAGTTTCCATTCAGAGAGCATTCTTCCAAATCATATTTCACAGCAGCTGCATACACAGCAGGGCTCTCTGTATACCCTTGGGGAAGCCGTGTCCAGGTTTCCTGTCGTCCTTTATACGTAAAAGCAAACAAATACTGGCTATCAGGATGGAGAGTGTTGGAAAAGAATGCAGTACACAAGTCAACTACAGTGTAGACCGCAGCTTCAGATGGGATAGAGGATAGAATCACATTTACATCAGGCACCACAGGGGCTAAGGGAATCACGATGTTATTTACACCTCGCAAGTCCTGCACAAAATGCCATTCATCTGGCCATCCAACTTTAGGTATAGGCAGTATTGGTGTGTTACAGGTGCTGACAGTAGGCTTGAGAACCCCTTGTTGGAGCAGGGAGTCTATGACTGATGCGATGCCCGCCTCGGCTTCAGGGGTCAGTCAGTACTGTCGAATGCAGGGCAGCACAACATCCTTTCGTAGTATGACACGGTGGTCTGGGGCGGTGTGCACTCGACCTACAAGAGTCTTGTGCAGGGCCCACAAATCGCTATTGATTATGTCCAATGCTGGAGGGCCAACAAGGCTGGGCTGCCCAGGGGGCTGCTGCCACTGAAATTTAGTAAGAGGATCGATTAACTGACAGGAAATACCAGGGAGGTATATTCTACCCTCAGCAGGTCCAAACCACTCAAAAGATCCAATGCATTCAGAGGTAGAGGCCGACTGTAACCGCTTAATCATGGGACCTATGTGCTTTGCCAGGAAGGGGGGCCGAATAGCGAGTGTCAAGTGGGGCGCTGAATCAAGGTCCATACGGAACAGGGGCTGCTGCTCTGTGGTTAGGTGCACCCGGACGCCTATGCCCGCTTCCCCGAAATAAAGGTAGGGGTCGGGGCTGACGGAGGTTAATTGTCCTGCATGAGCATTGGCCCTTTGGCAATACTCAGGGTCATCTTTCATTGTAATCCACACAGTACAGTGTAAGCGAGAGTAATACTACATCACCTCTAACAGGCTTTTCAGAGTCCTAACAGGAGTTAAAAACGGCTGCTTATCAATTTCCTGCCACAAGCGGCCCATCTTTACCGCATAAGGGTTACCCTCAAGTTGCCAGCAGTATAAGGTCGGTTCAGGCTCAGCTTCAGGTGTAAGGGAGTGGTTGCTGATACTATCAGTGTCTCCTCTACATGGTTGTCTTTTAATGACAAATCAACCCGTTTTGACAGGGGCTCTGATAAAGGAACACCAGACATTCCAATAGTCACTACCCTGTTCTGACTAAGGGGTAATCCCAGGGAGGGGGGTACAGAGGACAGAGTAGCGCCAGTGTCCATCAAGGCTCGTAAATGAGTATCTCCTATTCTCAGGGTTACCATAGGTTGTGCTTCTGAGACTTGGGAAAGTGATATGACCGCTCCCTGTACCATATCCTCCCCTGGGCCCCGCTAATATTGCGGAAAAGGTTTATTATAAGTAAAGGAGGGAACCGCGGTTATTGGCTGCCCGTGTGGCATAGTATGCTCCTTGGGGGGAGTAGATTGGCAGTCCCTGGCCCAGTGCCCTTTCTTCCCGCACTTACGGCAAATGTCTTGGGATTTGTCCTATCTTGGACCCCTAGCCTGTCCCTTATGTCTGCCCTGTTCCTGACGATAGAATTAGGTCTTTTGCTGTTTGGGGCTCTCCCGGGGGCTGGTGAACAGTCTCTCACGATCCATATTGACCAAAGTAGTGGTAATTTCGGACCAGTGCATAATTTGCCAATTTAGATTTCGCATCTTAAAGGCCTGGGCTTGTTGGGGCAGCATACAGTTCAGCAGCGTCTGAATAGCCAAGGGAAAACCTGCATACTCTTCATATTCTTACGGAATCTGGCAATAAAATCAGGGGCACCCTCATCTTTCCTCTGCAAACACTGAGTTACTTCCCCCAGGTCCCCATGTCTCGGTGCTGCCCTCATAATGGCAATTCATCCCCTCCCTTGCAACCAGTGCTCTAAACTTTAATTTCCCGCATCAGTTTGCTCCTCATCAGACCGCCAATCCCCATTTTCCCCAGGGGGCACCGGAATGGTATCCCTCAGTGTGGCCCAGGAGCTACCATAAGCAAATTTTAACAAGGCTTGTAAGTTGCCTGACAGGGGTTGATAAATTGCACACATTTGCTCCAACCAATTGAGAAGGCTGCGGGATACTTAATGGGGTTGGGACGCTCGGCTACCATGGCGCAAGCCTCAGCTGGGGTCCAAGGTTTAAGAATGGCCATGTCTCCAATTATTATTTTAGGGGCCTGAAATGCATGAGAGGCAGAGTCAGCTGCTATCTGTCTAGAGAGGCTTCGCGTGATGGCTCCATTTAGCTGAGTCGCTTTCTTACTTTCACTGTCAGATTCCAACCCCCTGAATTGGGAAGGGTGTTTACGCTCGTCGTCAGTCGGGAAGGGATTTGATGGTCCCGGACCCGCTTCTGCCTCTGCTCCAGCTTCCGTACCTGGTCCCGCCACTCTATTAGACTGTCTCCAAGCCGCTACCATCTCTATTAGTACTTCTGTCAGGGTATCAGGGAGAGGAGGCTGACAAGGGCTGTCAGAAATGGACGACATGAGTCTAGGGAACTGGGGATAAGGCCTCAGTGGTCCGCAGTTAGTGGGATAAGGCAGAGGGGCAGAGGGGTTTTCAGGCTCTGGAGCGGGAGTGGTATCAGGAGTACCCCCTCGGTTGGTCAGGGTCTCATTATCAGAAGCCAAACCCTCCTGTTTATTCTTTTGTTTAGGGGGCTGATGCCACTTTGCTATCTCCATCCATTTTTCAAAACAAACCAACATATAATCAAAATCCCAAGTAGGATCTCCGGCCCCATTCGCAACTCCATTCCACCAGGTCTGGATGAGGGGTATTTTAAAACTGACGCCATATGGCCATTCCCCTTGTGTCCAGCCATATAAGTCACTGCTAAAAGGCACCGCATACCTGTCATCTCCTGTTTCTGTTATAACAACGTCGGCTGGCGACCCTGGGGAGGCCAGCGGGTCTCCTACCTTCTGCCGAGCCCTGGTTACCATTTGCATACGTTTTTCCATTCTCTTGCCCATCTTCAAAGCTCCTAATTTGGGTTCTGGCTTTGATCTGTTTTTGAATTCCCGTGGAGCCAGGGATGCGGCAGATGCCTCTTTGCTGATACGATTTCCCATTTTATCTGGAAAGGAAACACAATTAAACAGCGCGGCGTGTTTTCCCTACCTATGTGCTCACCGGTGTTTAAGAGTCCCTCAACAAGTCCTCCAACTCTTTGGGTCTTTCAAATCTTTTCAGTCGGTAGCTACCCTTTTTACTTGCAATTCCCCTTTCAGCTGGGATGCAGTTCGTACTCTAACCAACTTAGGAGAGTCTCTGCCTTTCTCTGCGAGGGTTCTTTTTCAGAGATCCGACGGTCCAGGTTTTCAATTATCTCTCCAACTTAAGAGGCCACTGGACTTCAGTCGGATCCCACCTTCGTCGCCATCTGTCGCAGAAAAAAGGAGTGAACACTCAGACCCAATGATTTAACGAAAACAGAAATACCTGGAAAAAACTCAGCAATTCTGGCAGCATTGGTGGAGAAGAACAAATTTGACATTTCAAGTCCTCATGACCCCTCAACAGAACTAAGTAAAAATAGGAGAGGGGATGCTGCCAGACCTGCTGAGTTTTTCCAGGTATTTCTATTTTTGTTTTTGTCTTAATGATTTAATGATTAGACAGGACAATGTCAATGATTTAGCAAATAGTCAGGACACTGTCAATGGTTTAGCAAATAAACAGGACAATGTCGATGGTTCAGCAAATAGATAGTGTTAATGGTTACATAAATATATATAAATAAAAACAAAAAATTGTGGATGCTGGAAATCCAAAACAAAAACAGAATTACCTGGAAAAACTCAGCAGGTCTGGCAGCATCGGCGGAGAAGAAAAGAGTTGACATTTCGAGTCCTCATGATCCTTCAACAGAACTGAGTAAAATTAGGAGAGAGGTGAAATATAAGCTGGTTTAAGGTGGGGGGTGGGGGGGGGGTGGGGAGAGAAGTTGGCGGTCGGGGGGGTGGGGTGGTTGTAGGGACAAGCAAGCAGTGATAGGAGCAGATAATCAAAAGATGTCACAGACAAAAGATCAAAGAGGTGACTAGGCACTTTAGAGCCTTCCGGACTGAATATTGAATTCAACAACTTTAGATCTTGAACTCCCTCCTCCATCCCCACCCCCTTTCCATTTCTTCCCCTTCCCTTTTGTTTTTTCCAATAATTTATATAGATTTTTCTTTTCCCACCTATTTCCATTATTTTTAAATCTATACCTTTTATGCCCTGTTAGTCTTATTTCACCCCACCCCCACTAGAGCTGTACCTTGTGTGTCCTGCCATCCACTCTTAATTAGCACATTCTCTTAGATAATATCACCACCTTCAACACCTCTTTGTTCTTTTGTCTGTGACATCTTTTGATTATCTGCTCCTATCACTGCTTGCTTGTCCCTACAACCACCACCCCCACCCCCCGCCAACTTCTCTCCCCACCCCCCACCCCCCCCCCCCCCCCCCCCCACCTTAAACCAGTTTATATTTCACCCCTCTCCTAATTTTACTCAGTTCTGTTGAAGGGTCATGAGGACTTGAAACGTCAACTTTGCTCTTCTCCACTGATGCTGCCAGACCTGCTGAGTTTTTCCAGGTAATTCTGTTTTTGTTAACGGTTACATATCCTGGGCAATGCACACACAATAGTTTTTTCCTCTTCTTAGATTTTGCCACCGTATCTGACATCCGGAGCCCCTTAGTCTGGGAAGGTAGCACTGGCCCTTTGATTTGTTAATTTATGTGCTGGCTGCGTGACTGTTTGGAGACATTCTACAGTAATTTCATTATACATGTATTTTAATTTCCTTTCCCAATTATACATGTATTTTATTTCATTCACAATTATACACATATTTTATTCCTCCATAGGGATGACAAGCACCATCTGTAGTCTCTGAGTCTACTGAGGCACCTACAAGCGACGGCTTGCTGTGGATTTTCAGCTGCTTCCAGAGGAGGCCCTGCCGCCTCTTCATCTTGAGGGTGGTGCTCCTCCATTTGCCGAGCCAGGCTTTCACCACACCCATCTCCTTTTCTGCTCCCTGTAAGTCATGAGGTGTACAGCTAGATCACCAGGCTCCAAGATCCTGATTTTTTTTCCTCCTGCAGTATCAAAGAGAGAGAGGCGAGGATTAGTATATGTCTCCTAAGGACCTCTCTTGGTTAAGCCTCCAGCTCCGGCTGCATCTCAAGGACCCTTCACACATGCAGGAGAGTGCTGGCCACCACTTGGATGGCCAATGTTTAGTGCGCTTTGTGGCTGCTATAAACACCATCCACCTCCACCCCACTCCACCTGACTGATTGGCGGCAGCTTTGCCCACTGGACTGCATGCTGTGTTCTCAGCTCAAGTGCAGGCATTCTCCTAACCTGCACTGCAAAGCTGCACTGTTAGCTTGAACCATGAGGGATACTGGTCTAAACCTGAATAAATACATTGCAAAGGGCTCTGAGCATCTCCGCAAGTAACTCTTCCATGCTCACCTTTCATAAGGGGGTGAGTGCCTGCATCAGCAGGTCACATTCACTAATCTTCATGATGTTATTTACAAGTAATAATTAAGCCATATACAAGCTGAAAAACTTAGTTCCTGAATATTTTTCATTTTTCATCATTTCCGTTGCATTTAGTCGCAAATGGTGTATGCCAGTGTTGATATTCCACATAAGTGTTGCCCTACTCTTGATTCCGCTTCCACTCTGTCCTCATTGCTCCCTATCCCATAGTTTCTTCTCCCACATGTATTCTGGATAAAAACGCTTTCAATATTATTGGAACACGTGACTGTGTAGTTGATGAAGGCTTATATCATAATGGCTAAGATTTTCCGTTTGGCAGGTGGGCGGAGCAGGAGAGGACGCGGGAGAGCACGGACCCGATCAGCACCTGCGATCGCGGCCATGCTGCCATTTTGCGGGGGATGAGCCAATTAAGGCCCACCTAGCACATTTCTGACTCCTGTGGATAGCGAGAGTGTGCGGGCTGCAGCGGGTGTGCACAGACTGCCGGGTCCAATGGCAACCCGGCGGCCTGTTTAAGTAAAGGCCTGGCAGCCTTTCGTAGACTGTTCACAATGGCCACCTGGAGATCCAACCACAGGGGATCTGCTCAGCAGGGTACTCTGGAGGGAAGGGCAGAGGAGCAGGGCAGGCTGCAGGGTAGGCTAGCGGGGGGCCAATGTGCCCCTCGCTTTTCTGATGACTGCCTTGCTGCCCTTCACAAGGAGGTAGCAGCACAGTAGAAGGTGTTGGGCCCCCAGGATGGGAGGAGGAGGCCGCCCCACATGGCCAAACGTGCCTGGGAGGAGGAGGCAGAGGTGGTGAGCTCCCGCAACGTGGTGCTACAGACTTGGCTCCAGTGCCGTAAGCACTTCAACAATTTGTTGCGCTCTGGAAGGATGAGTACCATGTTGGCATTGGGCATTTAACACAGCAGGTAGCCTTAGCCTCTGAAGGTCCCCACCAAGTCTTACTGTCGTGACGGCATTGAATCATGTTGGGCATTTCTCGTACGCTGGGTGGACAAGCAGATAGTGCCCTTGCTTACATCAGCCTTAGTAGTTCATGAGCAGATGAGCTCTCCCCCACATCATGTGTTGCTCTTAGTCGCACATGACTAGTCTGGGGCAACCTGCAGGAGATGCAGCTAGGCACATACTCAGAACTTCAACACATGTCCTATCGACGGTGATGAGATTGTGGACGGGAGCCTCAAGATCTTGTGGCCAAGAGCCATCTGCTACCCTCGACGCTGCACGTAGTTGTGCCTCCTTGCTATGGTAGCTAATATCGTGTGTTTCCTAAAGTGGTGGATGCAGAATGTGTCCAAGGTGGCCTTTTTGGGGTGGGGGGTGGGGGGGAAGGGGGGGGGTGGGGGGTGGTGGGGTTGCGGTGGGGGGCGGTGTTGGGGGGGTGTTGGGAGCAGGTATATTATTTTTGTGTGACTGATCAGCAGTAGCAGGGAGAGGAGGCCCTGGAGGCCTGATATGGGCCACTGTGGTTGGGGTGTGGTGTGTAGGTGCATGGTGCAAGTGTGATTAGTCGCAATGAATGGCCTTCTCTGTTTTTCAGGGGAAAAGTGCTCACAATGTCTGTGAGCATTCGAAGACTGGAGAGGGCCAGGCCGAGCTCATGATTTTAAGCCGATTTCGAGAAGGAGGCCCTGGAGCTTGAGAGGCACCATGCGCCCAGGTCAACTGGTATCGGTGAGGCTGGGGTGGAATGGCCAGGTACTTGAGGTCCACAGTGACATCCGCTCTGTCTTCCCACCATCCATAGCACTGACGATTGTTTGATTTGTTATTGTTGCAACAGTGCTCATTCACAGACTGATACAGTCAGACGTGTGGGTCATAGACAAAGGTCCCTCAGCCCTCCGAAGATGCGCAGGTCAAGCACCTTTCAAAGTCGCCTTGTCCCATTTCTGACCACTATCCCCATGGCCTTGTATGCCATGGCATCGCAGCTGCACATCCAAATACTTATTACATGTTAGGAGGGTTTCTGCGTCCACCACCCTTTCAGGCAGTGTGCCCCACATTACTGTGTGCAAGAGTTCCTCATCACCTCACCTGTCAACCTCATGCCCCTTACCTTAAATCAATGCCACCAGGTTACTCATCCCTCCGCCAAGGGGAAAAGTTCCTTTCTGTCAACCCTATCTATGCCCCATCGTAATGTTATAAAGCTCAATCATGTTACCCCTCAATCTCCTCTGCTCCAGGGGAAATATACCCAGTCTATGCTATGTCTCCTCATAAGTCAAACGCTCCAGCCCAGCCAGCATCCTGGTCAGCACCCTCTGCACTCTCTCCACTCCAATCACATCCTTCCCATGAAGTGCTTATCACAACTGCACGCAGAACTACAGCTGTGGCCTAGGCAGTGTTTTCTGCAGTTGCAACATGACCTCCCTGTTCCGATATTCTACTCCTTGGCTAATAAAGGCAAGTATGGCATTTACCTTCTTAAACGCCTAATGTACCTGTCCCACTACCTTAACTGGCCTGTCGACGTGCCCAGCAAGGTCCCTCTGATCCTTCTTGCTTTCCACGGTCCTACCATTCCTAGTGTATTCCTGTACCTTGTTTCTCCTGTCCAAGTGCATCACCTCACACTTATCCACCTAACATTCCATTTGGCATTCCTTAGGCCATCTGACCAGCCCGTCTGTATCCGCCTGTAATGTTTGGGTCTCCTCCTGACTTTTTGCCACCCCACCAATATTTGTCTCCATAGGTTCTGTAAGGATGAGCGCATAATGAGCCCGGGGGAAAGGGATGAAGTGTGTCACTGTGTGGACGTTAACTGATGCACTGTCCTTGTTGTTATTTTCAGAATCATCAGAGGCTGGCAACCAGGCTCCATTACAGATGCCCCCTCTCACACCTGAGGGCCGTGAACTGTCACCAGTGTCACACCATTTCTGTGAGGCAGGCACCAGCGCAGGTATTAGCAACTCGGTGTTGTGTCCTGGGGCACAGTGGAGAGGGCACTTCACAATCGTTGGAGGAGCTGGCAGAGACAGAGAGTGCCGATGGCACCAGCAGTGGACTGCAGGGGACCAGGCACACGCTGAGTCGAGACCTGATTATGTGCCTCTGTAGTCGTCTGTGATGCAGCAGCTACAGGAAATGCAGCCGGGTGTGTGGGAGCATTTGGGAGTGTTGCATGAGACTCTGCTTCGCTTGGTGTCCATGGTGGAGGAGCCCACGTGGAGCATGAGTGATGCAATGAGCCTCATGGCAGAGTGTCATGCTTCCTCCATGGAGAGAGTGGCGACTCTCGTGGAGAGGGGCCTCCAGGAGAACAAGCAGCTTCTCCTGGGGTTACGCTCGGACCTGCAAGCCCTCACAGCCCCAATGGCCACAGCTGCTCATTGCCAATGTGGGAGATGGTGTGGGCTTCAAGCTTCCCAGCTCGTTGCCCATCCATTGACGGTGAGCAGGGAGATTCAGGGCAACCTCACGTCAATGCAGCAGCTGCCTGTCGTATCTGTGGACTCCTCTCAGGGTGCTCCGGATGAGGGCAACAGCTGTTCCTCCCCTCTCCCAGTGACCACTTCATCAGGTTAGGCTGCGGCGACTGGGGAGATGCCAGATCCCACCCAGGCAGGACCAGCACAGGTTCCAGGGGCCAGAGGAAGCCGCCAAGGTCATCGAGGCTAATAGGACAGCAGAATCAGCAGGCTGTCTCAGAAGCCACTCTGAGTGATGGCACCTGGAAGCGTAAGCATAAGGCACCTTCGGCACACCACAGGTTTATCACTGGTGCTTTTGCATTGGCCTGAGATTAGGGAATTATTATTTGTTTTTGGTTGAAAAATATTTTGTTTTGACGTTGTGCGACCTTATGATGATGGAAATTAAAACATGGTAACATGTGTTACCATGGCTGAGGGTGTTTCCTTTGTTCTGCATTTGTATGTTTTACATACATGTCATGAGTGTTTGATGGACATTGAGGCTTATGTCCAAAGCCCTTAGTTGCAGCTGATGAAGTGTCAGATTTAGCACTTAAGTGTCGAGTATGGAAGTGCCGGGCAAGGCTGGTCCTCCTGATCCATTTGTGTGGAGCTAGCTGAAGGTTCATTGAATGAAGGTGTCCTGGGTGTCCCTGCCTCCTTGGTGTAGTCCTGGGTCAGCGTTCAGCCCCTCATCATTTCCCTGTGCCTCCTCATCCTCAGAATCAGTGCTGGACTCATCATGTGCAGCCACATCCACTGCATCAACGTCATCATCGTCCACAGCCTTTCCAGCACAAGATTCTGGAAAGTGCAGCATGCAACCACTATCACCGATGTACGAACGGGGCACTGGAGTGAACAGTCAGCCCCTGAACGGTCCAGGCATCAGAAGCGCCTCTTGAGAAGACCGATGGTTCTCTCCACCACAGCCCTTGTGGAGGCGTGCCTCCTATTGTACCGCTGCTCAGCTTCTGTTCTTGGATGGTGGAGAAGCGTCATGAGCCACCTTTTGAGGGGATAGCCCTTGTCACCCAGCAGCCGCCCATCCAGCTGAGCTGGAGCACTGAAGAGCCCTGGCACCTGGGAGTATCTGAGGATGTAGGCGTCGTGGGAGCTGCCTGGGTACTTCGCACAGACTTGTAGAATCAGCATCCTGTGGTCACACACTATCTGCACGTTCATGTAGTGGAAGCCCTTCCTGTTGATGAAGGCACCGGGCTCAACTGCTGGTGCCTTGATGGCCACATGTGTACAGTCTATTGCACCCTGGACGCAGGGGAAGCCAGCAATGGCCACGAAGCCTCTGGCTCGTTGCGCCTGATTTGCCTGGTCGCAGCGGAAGTGGATGAAGGTCAATGCCCGTCTGAACAGAGTGTCTGTAACCTGCCTGACACAGGTGTGGCCAGCTGATTGGGAGACACCGCAAAGATCACCCACCGAGCGCTGGAAGGAGCCAGAGACATAGAAGTTGAGGGCAGCTGTGACCTTCAGAGCCGCGGCATGGGGTGTCCACCCACACAGTTAGGGGAGATCTCAGGGCCAATCATCTGACAGATATAGTTGACTGTCTCCCTAGAGAGATGGAGCCTCCTTCGGCACTGCACCTCAGACATATTGAGGTAGCTGCTTCTCTGCCTGTATACCCTGGCAGCAGGATAGTGGCATCTTCTGTGGCCCCTTCCAACCTGGACTACCTCTTGGCCCTGCGCCCCTTATGCCTGTGCCTACACTCCCAAAGGTGGCTCCTCTGGAGGCTGATTGTGCACTCCTGGCCTCCTCATTCTAGCCCTCCCTTCCTCCTCAGAGGAGCTGCCTCCAGTGGGCATGTCAGACCCCATACTCAGGCTAGAGGGAGGCCTCTGGAAAGCTGCAGGCCAGATAAGGATTCCTGACTGAAAATTGCTGACCTGAAGGTTCAAAGTGCACAGAAAGCTGCTGGAATTCATTCTGAACTGCTACAGATCACACAGGCAAGCTTAAAAAACTTTCTGCAATAAATATTCACAGATCAGATTGACAACCCCACTGAGCCCTCTTATCCTGCCCGTGGATGAGTTTTATTAAAAAGTCGCTTACCCACCTGCCCGTTGTACCCATGCACTGATCTGAAGATCACACAGGCGCCTGATAACCAGTGTTGATTGATGATTTAAGGGCCTTAACTAGCCCATTAATTAATGGTGGGCGCACGTCGAACTTCATCGCGGACCCACCCAGCGAAATATCATGATGGCGCGTGGTGGCGTCAGGACACTTGCCCGACATCACCATGCGTCATTTTATGCACTGACATGCAGGGCCCGCACCCCCGCACGTCAAGCAGAATATTCTGCCCAATGTGTTTGACAGTCAAGATGCATAGATGATTCAAGGGCATCAAGCTGACAATAGGATCCATAACTAACAAAAACATATACTAAATGTTTTGATGATCTATCCAGCAATCAGCCCCTTGGGTGGCTTTGGTGAGTAGGGCATTTTGAATGCCACATTGGTGTTACATGACATATTCAATGAGATGCCAGCATTTAGAAGTTAGTTTCACTTGTAAGTCTCAGTTTAAGAAATTTGTGCATTGGCAATGGTTATTTGGTAAGCTCAATGGGCTGCATTTTACATGGATGCAACAGCCCCATAGCCTAGCTTAAAAGTCAGGGTTAAACCCCTCTCCGCTTGACCGGGAAACCACGAGCTGATTTTACGGTTGTTGGGCCGTTAATTGTCTCAGAGTGGGCTTCTGCTGCCATCCTGAGGGAATTCCTGCCTCTGAGAGCTGCTGACCACTTAAATGTCCTTCTAGTCCAGCAGCACACTGGAAGAGGTGGCCACTCCTGGGACGCAGGCAGTCCCCAAATCTGTAAAGGCATGGAACCGGATGCAAAAGTAAATGGAGGGATTTTGCTGAGCCAGGCTGGCAGGCCCCAATAAGGGGCATGAGGAACAAGACCATTAAGTTTCACCTGGCAGCCTCAACGCATGGCGTGGACGCCCCCCACCACTGGTAAAATACCAACAGGAGTGGGAGGAGGCCCTTAAGGGCTGCAATTGGTCGAAGGGCAGGCAGACTGTCTGACACCTCTCCATCGCTGGTATAATCCCACCAGAGGTTGATAGGGAAGGGGTACGGTGCCATTGCCCTCCCACCTGACTTTACACACATCCCCGTACCCCCACCCCCCCACCACCTTCTAGCCTGCTCCTAGAGTGTACAATAAAATTCCACCCAACACTTGATTAACATCAGGGACGGAATTTGTTTCTTGGCAGGTAGGCATGCGCCTGATCCGACCGAACGTAAATGATGCTCGATGACATCGGCCAACCTCAACGTGTAGTCACGCGATAGTTCAGTCAGCAGGCATGCGCCGGAACCGGCAACACGCCCACCGACAATTAAAAGGCCTATTAAGGCCATTAAGTTATCAATTTTCATTAATTTTTCACTTCCCATTCAACTTAATGATTGATCAGGAGGCAAAAAGGCCAAGCGGCCTTTGCATTTTTTTGGAAACCTCATCCACGGGTGGAATGAGGTTTCTAAAAGCAAATAAAAATAAAATGACAACTATATTTTTAAATTAAAAACATGTCTCTGCTCATGTGACAGAGTCACACGAGGGGACATGCTTTATTATAATTTTCTGCTGTTTATTAATTTTTTCAATATCTCCTTCATCTCCCTGAGGCAGCCCCATGCCTCAGGAGATTATTTTGCACTCTCGTGTGCGCAGACGTGAAGTTTGCACTAAGCTTGCTCGCCCTTCTCCACGCCCCCCCCCCCCCCCCAACACACAAACAGCGCTCAGTGTTGCCGCTCACATTTCACACTGCCCGGGCCTTAATTGGCCCAGCAGCGTGAAATCGCAGTGCGCTGTCAATCACAGACATCTCTGCCCACTGCCCAGCCCCGCCAATCCTGCACGCCAAGAGCAAAATTCTGCCCCAGGTTATTATTGCTGTTGACAGCTCCAACTCTATTATTGACTCTATGTTATGTATGGAGACTCTTACTAATGTTTGAAATTAAAGAATTTAAGAACTTTAATTTGCCACTATTTAGCACAGCTTTAATGGATAAGTGAATGCCAGAGCTAACTGTACTTTTTAACTCCTTTGTCTTTGGTCAGAGTGTGGGTGACAGTGGAATAGGGCTTTCCCTTAAAAAGTTGTTGCATTGCCACTAAATATTCATTGATAAATATTGGGAGTGTTTTGAGCGTATTGGAAATTTTGCAATGGATGTTGAAACCGTTGTTTGATTCTTAAACTTTGGTTTCCAGTTTGCCAAACCAAAGTACATGCTCCCAATTTCTGTAAATTTCTATGGTTCTATGGTTCTACGGTAAGGCGACTATCGCTGGATACTCGAGTGCCTTTTAAAACTGCAAATGTGAAGCCTGCACATCACAGAGTTTATTTTAATCCTCAGACCGTCAGGTCCAAGAACTACTCAGCTTACTGTAATTTTTTCTTTCTAGTGCTAAAATGAACATGGTAGCCCTGATTGTAACATGGGCCAGGAAGCAAGGGTATGGGAGTCTAAGAGGACACTGATCTACTTAGTCCACCAGATTGTGATTTTAAGTCATTAAATAGTGCTGAACTATCTCTTGCCCTGTGTTGGCTGGGGTGATGTCAACAGAAAAACCAAAATACTGCAGATGCTGGAAAGCTGACATAAAAACAGAAAATGCTGGAAATACTCAGCAGGTCAGGCAGCATCTCTGGAGAGAAACAGTTAAAATTTCAGGTCGATGGCTCTGCATCAGATCTCAAGAGGAATGATGCCAATGCAGATGGAGGAAGGTGGATTTCCTGGGTTTTGGAGTACCAGCCTTTCCCCCCCACCCCGCCACTGGTCATGTGCCTCAGCTAGGGAGGGGGTGGAAGGGAAGTGGATGTGGCATCTGCCTATATTTTCCTACATTACAACAGTACCCACACTTTAAACAATAACTGCATTCACTGTACAGTGTTCTGGGACATCCTCAAATTTTGAAAGGTGTTATGTTCGATCTTTATAAACCACCATGTCTTATAGCTTGAGGTGCTGGCTGAAGATTGAACGAAAAAATGATTTTGTTTGCTTTTCAACAAACCCATTTTGCCCAATGCAGTGAATTGCTCTATAATCACTGAACTTATTTTATCTCTTGAGAAAAGTTCTGCAAAATTGCTCCCTGACCTCCTTGGATAATTGAGCAAAACTCCCGTATATCTATCCTACTTTACAGCCTTCCTTATTCAGTGACTTGCCTTCCACAGATGACATTTCCACAGTCCCAGCAGCACAGAAAGCATTGTATTCCATGGAGCATTTGATCATCACTGTCTACATTTATCAATGTAGCTTTCAATTCTGTTCCGAACGAGATATCTCTCCAGCTTACTTTTTAAAGCAATTAATTGAGATGACATTAACAGCTTTTGCTGCGAGTCTGCTCCCCTTACCCATTACTCACAGTGACAAAAAATCCTTGATTTCTAGCCTCACTTGAAGCTTGTTAATTTCATACTTGCGTCTTCAAGTTCAGTGCCCACATTTGTACTCAAATGAAATGATCCATGCTTCTCAGCATACTAAAGAGCACCACATTCCCTTTAAATTTACTTTTCTTAGGAAATGCAAGTTCAGTTCTGTGAATTGCTAAGGTTAGACTCATTCCACCTTTTATCTTCAGACCCCATCCAACAATTTACTGTCTTGCTGAAGCCATGATGATTAGAAATAGGTGCCTCATCAGCAATATAAAAAAACATTGACCTAATTTCTGCACCACAGACATAGGTTTAGCACAGTACAAATGGCAGCATTCAGTTATACCGCAGGCTCTGCATTGTTCTCAGATCAGAAAAAGAGGATTACACATTGTGGTAATCTGAGGTGTAATACACCTTTAAGACAATGAGAGTAAATTGGCCACGTGACTGTATGACCCAATAGCTGTGTAGCACAGGCTACCATATTAATGTTAGTCTAGAGTACGGTCTGCTTGGAGAAGCACATATCATCTTAATGCTCTGTTGTCTGTGTAAATAAATAGTATGCTTCACCTCATATTGGTCTCTGTTTCTGCAGGATATTAGAATTAACTCGCCTGCAGACAGATAAGCATGTACCTGGTTCACGAGCAAAGCGACCCCATAATAAAACATAACACACGTGTTGTTCATTATTTTTCAAACAGGCATCCAAATTATGCTAAATAAACTGAATGCCAGTAAAATTCCTGTTGGTTATTCTGTGTTGTCTCAAGGATAATTTCTGGGGTAGCTGCATGTTTTTGCTGTTTCATCAGCTAGAAATGCTGACTCCAAAAGAAGCTTTGAATCTCAGTGCAGTAAAGATCCTAAAAAGCAAGGATTGTATTGGTAGCGTGGTGTTAGGTCAAGGACGTTAGCAGCTCTTTGTACAGTGGGAGCACACATCAAGGACAGAATTTTCCCTTTGGCGTCCGGGGTCGGGCCCCGCATGCCTACGCATAAAATGACGCACAATGACATCGGGCGAGCGTCCCAACGTCACAGTGTGCCATCGCTGGGCGGGCACGTGATGATGTCTGACATGCACCCGTCATTAATTAACGGGCCACTTAAGGCCCTTGAGGCACCAACCGACGGTGCTGTTTTGACGCCTGTGCAATCTTTGGGTTGGTGCACAGGCGCAACGGGCAGGTGGGTAGGCCACTTTTGTATTAACCTCATCCACGGGTGGGATAAGAGGGCTCAGTGGGTTCTCAAGTGTACACAGTCAAGAACGTATTTATCAAAGTTTTTGAAACTTGCCTGTGTGATCTGGAGCTCTTCAAAAGAACTTTTAACCTTCAGGTCAGCACTCTGTGTGAGTAATCTTTTCTGGGCCTGCAGGATTCAGGAAGCCTCCCCTTAGCCTGGGAATGGGAACTGAACTGTCCACTGGAGGCAGCTTCTCTGAGGGGGAAGGGAGGGCTAGAAGGGGGCGGAGTGCACATTCAGCCTCCAGGGGAGCTACCTTTGGGAGGACAGGCGCAGGCACAAGGGGCGCAGGACCAAGAGGTAGTCCAAGGAGGAAAGGGCCACAGAAGACGCCATTATTCTGCTGCCGGGGTATACAGGCAGTGAAGCAGCTACCTCAATATGTCTGAGGTGCAGTGCCGAAGGAGACGCCATCTCTCAAGGGAGACAGTCAACTATATCTGTCAGATGATTGGCCCTGAGATCTCCGCTAACTGTGCGGGTGGACACCCCATGCCAGTGGCTCTAAAGGTCACAGCTGGCCTCAACGTCTATGCCTCTGGCTCCTTCCAGGGGTCGGTGGGTGGACTTTGCGGTGTCTCCCAATCAGCTGTCCAGACTTGTGTCAAGCAGGTAACAGACGCTCTGTTCACACGCGCATTGACCTTCATCTACTACTGTTGGGACCAGGCAAGCCATGCACAGCGAGCCAGGGGCTCCGCAGCCAATGCTGGCTTCCCCCGCATCCAGGGTGCTATAGACTGTACACATGTGGCCATCAAGGTGCCAGCAGGTGAGCCCGGTGCCTTTGTCAACAGGAAGGGCTTCCACTCCATGAACGTGCAGATTGTGTGTGACCGTAGGATGCTGATTCTACAAGTCTGTGCAATGAACCCAGGCAGCTCCCATGACACTTACATCCTCAGACATTCCCAGGTGCCGGGGGTCTTCAGTGCACCAGCCTGGCTTGATGGATGGCTGCTGGGTGACAAGTGGCTCATGACGCCTCTCTGCCATCCAAGAACAGAAGCTGAGCAGCGGTACAATAGGAGCCAGGCCTCCACACGGGCTGTGGTGGAGAGAACCATCGGCCTTCTCAAGTTGCGCTTCCGATGGCTGGACGACTCAGGGGGTCTCCAGTACCCCCCAGATCGTGTGTCGGTAATAGTGGTTGCATGTTGCACTCTCCACAATCTTGCGCTGGAAAGGGAGGACACAGTGAACGATGAAGATGTTGACGCAGCGGCTGCAGCTGCACACGTTGAGTCCCGCAGTGAGTCTGAGGATGAACGTGCACAGGGAAATGCTGAGGGGGTAGATGCTGACCCCGGCATATTCCAGGGAGGCAGGTACACCTGGGAAGCTTTAATCCAATGGACCTTCAGCTAGCCCACCACAGATGGAGCACCAGGACAAGCCTGGGCTGTTGGCTCGATACTCGATACCTAAGTGCAAAATCTGCCAGGTTAGGAACAGTCACTAAGGGTCTTACCAATAAAGCTGAATGTCCCACAAAGCACTCATTACATTTTTGGAAACCATATACATGTAGAAGAAAAGAGGCACCCTCAGCTATGGTAACATATCTGAATTTATTATGTCAAGCAAACCAACTGATTCCAAAAAAAAGAGAATAATGTTACAAATCAAAACAAATCATAAAGACCTCATCTCAGGCTAACACAAAAACACCAGTGATAAACCTGTGTGTGCCTAAAGTGCCTTACGTTTACGTTTCCAGGTGCTATGTCTTGGTGCTGCCCCATCGCTGGGACTGGCACCTGAGACAGCCTGCTGACTCTGCTGTCCTGTTGGCCTCAATGACCTTGGCGGTCATCCTCCAGCCAGTGGAACCAGTGCCATCCCCGCCTGGGAGGGAGCTGCCAGTTCCACAGCTGGCATCTCCCCAGTTGTCACAGTCTCACCCACATCCACCCCAGCTCCACCCTCCGCTACTAAACAGAAAATTCAGCCCAAAAAGTTCAGTTGCAGAAGTCAACCAAAGTTATGTTGGCCTGTACACTTGAATTTACGATACATGCTTTCATTGTGCAAAGCTCTCCGTTGAGGGTGTTAGTTCATAAATTCTACACCATAAGACTATACAATTTCAATTATATTTTATCTCAGAAATTTGGTCATTGGTCTAGAAAATACACATTCTCATCTATATGCAAAATTTACCTTTAAAAAGGTTATCTCCATGGGCTGCATCTTGCTTATGTCGGGGGGGCCTGGGCAGGAGCGGAGCCGATCGCCGCACACGATTGGCTGTGTGCCGCCATTTTACACAGGTGGGCCAATTAAGGCCCACCCAGTGTAACGTGCAGCTGGTAGCGCTCAGCACTACCTGTGCAGGTGGAGGGAGGAGGGAGAGTTGGGGCCTGTGCACTTTTGCGCATGCACATGAAAGAGCGTCGCAATCTCCCTGAGGCATCGAGCTGCTTCAGGGAGATTAAGTTGTTAAAAAAATTTTGTTATAAATAAAGTAAAAAATTATTTAAACATGTCCCCTCATGTGACAGTGTCACATGAGCTGGGACATGTTTGTCAAGTTCACCAAATTTATTTATTAATTTTATAAATCCTTCAAGGGCTGCTTGGGCTCTTTGCCTGCCCACCAACCTTAATGTTGGATGTGCAGCGGTGTTAATGATCTTAATGACTTTATTAATGGCCTTAATAGACCTTTAATAGTTCGGCGGGTGCGCAGCTGCATCTGGCGTGTGCCCACCAAACGCAATATTGGAATGACGTGCGATGACGTCAGGATGCACGCCCAACGTCATCTTGCGTCATTTTGCACGTTGGCGTGTCAGACCTGCCCCAGCACTCCAATGGTAATATTCTGGCCCATATATACATAGCACTGCCATCTGGTTAAAAAGGGTGTCGACAGGAATTATAGCTGGCTTGGTGGGTCTCAGGGTCTCATCTAATGCCTGTTAAGTACGTCACATTGATTATTGCTAGTTTCTGATGTTTAGACAGCTTTACTTTTTGTTGGCAGTAGATCAAAGCCATTGGAGCCATAAATTGGGAGCACTGGCTAGAAACCTTACTTAGTTGCTAATGTAGAACTGTCTAGAAGTGCCAAAATATCAAATAATCTATGAGTCCATTCATTATTTTTATATCTATCTAGACTCATTCTGTCTGATTAGCTCATTGGGACAACTTTTATTGTTAATAGCTTTGTATCTCCTCCAAGCAAGAAAGGTGGGCCAATTTCTCCTGTTTAAACTTCACAGAGGGGACTTTGGTTTTGCTGCTGTTCACCTAGTTTAAGTTAAAGTCACAAATAACATTTATTCCAATAGTTTTATGTAACAGCATTCAGCAATATATTTTCATGTGAAAGATAGGTTTGTGATTTAATGACAGTAATGACATTCAGGAGATTAATCTATTGGCTTTTAGTTATATTCCAAACATGATGTCTAAATGGTAAAAGGGTACAATAAGCAAAAAAGTAAGATGTTGAGTCATATTGGCAAAGTAGTTCTTTTCAACTTGCTGGATTCATGTTTAAGCTGTGCAGTTTTCTGATCATGCTGCCTCTGATCATGCTGTGAGCATTTCTGATCATCACAACATAAAGTGTTCTTCCAAGCCCAGAGGCAGTGCAGTAGAGAGCAATGACAAATGAATCGATAAGCCTATGTTATTCAATGTTGAGAAGAGGAGGGCATCTTATAGAGCTTCACAAAACATTTCAGAGGGTTGAGAAACTACAAACAAACCAATACTTTTAGATGTGATGGGATAACAGGAGAAGAATGGATGAGCTTCGGATTGGGAAGGGAAAAGATGTCATGAAGTACCTGTTTGCATAGAGACTGATCAATAACTGAAATGGATTGCTATACGTGGTGGCTGAGGCAAGCTACTGAACTAATTGCAGAAACAACACTACAGAGGGGATGGCTGGTATTACAGTAGGATGGGACTAAATAGGCTGAGTACTTTTCATTTGAACCTAACTTGTGATCTTCTGATGTCCACACACCATGGCACTCCTCTAATGACTGCTGCAAAAATCTCCTCTAATCACAATATTTTCAATTTAATCCATTCCCATGCTGGCAACCATCTAAATTTGAGGGAGTTTCAGGGAATTTGCCTGACTTTGGCACAAAGTCGGAAAGTTATCTTTATGTCTCTTACCCATTCCTGTTTGTATTGTACTTTATTTTGGAGCTTTAAGAACTTGTGCTGTGGTAAAAGTGAAGGTTTGTCTTACATCTGAAATAGCAATTTTACTAAAACACATTCATTCACATTGAAGAGAAAATTACAGGTACCATGTGCCCAACTTTCTGCTATCTGTTCCTGATGAATGGTATTGTGTGCTGTGATTGCAATTTTCTAAAATTACTCCTATTCTAAAGGCAGTTTGATGTCACAACTAAAACTGGCTATTTTTACAGGTTTTTTTTCTCAATAATGACATTATCTCTGCTGCTAGCAGAAATTTTATAATTTTTTTAAAGGTTAATTGGATCATTTTGGTCAGTTGTCCTCATTAACTGGCTTGTTCCCATTGTCATTATCATTGAATAGTGTTCAAAACCATGACCAAATTATTGTTATATTCAATATAGGGGAATCTGCACATATTAGGATAAACATATTTGGTGAATTTACAGCTGAGTTATTATCAAAAGCTTACACTCCTTATTCATCATCTAGGAACTGCATTGCCGTTGCTTAAAGGAGTCAAACTATATATACCTTGTGGAAAACAGAATGGGAGAGAAAAGGGGTTGACACTGGTGCCTGTTACACCCATTGTACAAGTGAAAACAAAATGCAACGGGACCAATTTTGAGGAATATATAACATTTTGCTGCTTTATTCAATCATTGTTAATTGCATAATAACACCCACTTTAAGAATTTAAATTCCAATCATTTTAATGCAGTGTAAGAATATTGTCAATTGTAATCCATCCCCTTGATATGTTATTATGCCCATGAAACAGTGTTTTGAATCATTTTACAAAAATTTAAATCAAAGGAAATAACATCCTCCAAAATGGTGCAAATAGAATAATATTGCGGCTAACTGCATGGGCTGTTAATTGGCCAGCCAACATGAAACACGCACTGAGAACCTCAGTGCAGCTGAGGTAGGGGCATGAATGCAGAAGTCTGCGCATGTGCAGGAGACCGCACGCTGAAAGCTCCCTGAAGGCACAGAGCTGCCTCAGGGAGCTGAAGAATGTTACAATGAAAAATATAGATTTTAAAAATATGGGAAACAAGCCCCCACATGTGACTCAGTCACATGAACAGGGACATATTAAAAATGATGTTTAAAAATTTTAATTTAAAAAAAAATATTGATGGAAACCTCATCCCGCCCATGGATGAGGTTTCCTAAAAAATACAAAGGCCACCTGGCCTAGTCGCCCACCCACCAACCGTAAGGTTGGGCAGGCAGTGAAAAATACAAATTAATTGCTAGTTTAACGTCCTTAATAGGCCACTAATAGGAGTCTTAATTGTCGGCGGGCACACTACTGACTTATGCGCGTGCCCGCCGACCGAAATATTGCGTGAGTGTGATCGGGTCGGGCATGAACCTGCCTGCTGGACATAAATTCCGCCCCATATTTTACAGTTTTACAGTCAATGCTGCTGTATCAGGTATCATGCTAAATTATGTGGAGAATGAATATTATTGAGTAGGAAATTTACTGAATGTAATGTGCTTTAAATTCAGAACAATGCTATACTGACCTTTCTCAGTATGGTGCAGATACACAAGGGATGACAATTAGACTTCTTAAAATACTACTTATAGGGTTCAAGTAACTCCAGTACAATCAGTGGCACAACCATACATCCATAACTTTGAGTTTTTATCCACATTGCTTTTCTCTCCCTGCTATCAATCTGCCACATTTTGCAACACAGCTTTCAAGAGATTTCTACTCACTTTGAGGTTGTGATGCTGACTCCACTGTGAGTTGTTGGGTTAAGATTGTAGTACAGCTCAGGCTATCCAACTCAGGTAGGCAGTAACTCAGGTCGCTGTGGGGGAACAGAAATCCATCCAAGAGGTGAGACTTGAGTCCCAAATAGGCTGTGAATGTCTGGTAGAGGTGATGGGGGATTGAGGCTGGGGTAGGATGAGGCATGGTGTATGATTGGTGGCAGGGAAGTGGTAGAGGCCGAGGCTGGGAAATTCCTGGAGGATACACAGTGACTTGATGCAGCAGCAGGATATAACGCTTCCTGCTACATGACTGAGCCATGGCAGCACTAGAGAAAGTTGAGCTTCTGAGTGACAAAGATGGCAGCTAAGCTCGTCATGCCCATAAAGATATACATCATATTGCTAATATTCAAGATATGGACTTTATTCAGTGGTAACTCTTTGAAATTGACTGATTTAAATAGGTGATTTTGCTTCTTGTTATTCTATTACTAACCTAACTGCATGCTTTTTCTCTAGCATTCCGCTTTTTCTATGCTGGTGTGTCTGTGTGTTTTAGAGAGTGAGTGTTTTCACTGCATTTAGATTTCAGGGGTTTTATGAATAACTGTTTAACTTTTCTTCTGATTTAAACTTACCAGAAAGCCTGTTTCATGTCTATTATCAAAAGTCACAATACTTCAAGGGTCCAAAATACTCCCTCTAAAATATGCATCTTGTTGTGGACAACCAAGAGGCCAAGGAAAAGAAGAAAAATTACCCCAACACCACCTCTCCCCATCCATAACAAACTGAAGAAACAAGCAGTGAAATTCAGCTGGCTGAGATACAGAGCAGTTGTATTTGGTGGGAGGGAATAGGCTGTGACAGTGAGTGGCATCTCTTTGAACCTCAGGATGCCTGTGGAACACAGGAAGAAGTATAATGATCTCAACAAAGTAGACAATGTAAGCTGCATGATTCCCCCAATGTCCTTCCTTGCAATTTCTTTATCACTGTGGTACTCATTCATTTTCTACCCTTGCAATCATTGTCAAGGAGCATGGATGAGACCAGAATGAACTTGGCACAAGACTTTGCGTAGAGCTTAGAGGCAGTCCTTTCCAACGTGGAAGTGTTGGGGGGGAGGAGGTTCGGTGGTGGTGATGGTGGTGGTGGTGGCGGTGTGTGCAGAAACATAATAGATCTGGTGTAGGAGACCTCCATTTGGGGTACAAATCAGATACACCAGAGTTACGTCTGTTCTAAAATACTTAACAGAGAGGTGAGTTTCTAGGGGGCATAGATTTTAAGTGATTGGTAGAAAGATTAGAAGGGAGATGAGGATTTTTTTTTCACCCAGTGAGTTGTGGAGGTCTGGAACTCACTGCCTGAAAGGGCAGTAGAGGCAGAAACCCTTAACTCATTTAAAAGGTGTCTGGATGTGTACCTCAAGCGCCGTAACCTGCAGGGCTGTGGACCAAATGCTGGAAAGAAGGATTAGATTGGGTGGCTGGGTGCTTCTTTTGCCAGCACAGCCATGAAAGGCCAAGTGTCTTCTATTTGTGCCATAAACTTTCTATGATTCTAGAGTTTTGTATTTGTGAAGTTTTTGGAGGCTGGAGCAACTGAGGTCATACAGGTAAGCATTAGAATAGTTAACTCTGGAGGCGGCAAAGACATTTGCATTTTAGGCCTGGTAGTTCGAAATAAATTGGATTGTCGGTGGGTTAGATGGCGGCCTTTCACCTCCAATAGCCTGTTTAAAATTCAGCCTCTGCTGGATGTAAGGGTCACATTAAAATAGACATTCTCGAATGGGCATGGGACTACAGTACAAAACTGACATTTGCCACTTGGCTGTAGTGTCTACCAGATAGACTGGTGTGGGAAATGGGGTTAAATTTAACTGCAGTACAGTAGCAGGATATCCTCTTGATCTTGGGGCTGAGGCACATTATTGGACTCTGGCAGAAGGTGTTTTACTCTAACTGTTGTACATGCACTAGGAATTCTTAATGCTGTCAGTAGAGCCTTTGGCCAATCACTGCCTGACTGGGATGGCTATGCTGCCTGACCACCTTTTGCTCCTTTTGTTCCCCCTGCTCCAAGGTCTGTACAGTTTTGGTCTCCCAACCTAAGGAAGTATACATGTACCAGAGACTGGATGCAAAGAAAGTTCACTAGTTTGATTCTTGGGATGAGAGGGCTATCTGATGAGAAGAGATTGAATAGAATCGGGCTATATTCTCTGGGATTTAGAAGAATGAGAGGTGATCTCAAAGAAATATATCAGATTCTTGGAGGCATTGACAGGGTAGATTTTGAGAGTCTGTTTCTCCTGTCAAGAGAGTCTAGAATGAAGGCTCACAGTCTCACAAGGGTACAAAGGCAAAAAATACCGTGGATGCCCGGTATTTCAAATAAAAACAGAAAATGTGAGAAATACTCTGCAAGTCAGGCAGCTTTGGCAGAAAAGAGTTAACATTTCAGATGTTCAGGACTGTAAACTGGGTTTAAGAGCAAGTACAGAGGCAGGGAAAGAGGAAAGGGGAGAAAAAAGCAAAAGGCAAGGTCTGTGATGGGAGGAAGAAATGATTAGATGAAGAAAGAAATTATGGCACACGACAAAAAAGGGTGGAAAATGAGACAAATATAGAAACAAAAGGTGGCTCTAGAGGAGGTGGAAATGGCAATGGTGGAAACATTACCAGCTCCAGGTGTTCCAAAAAATTGGAGTGGTGACTATCGTGTAAAATTGTTCCACTGGATGTTAAGGGTTGTAAAGTGGCTAAGGTGCTGTTCCTTGAACCATAATGGTATTCCCAATGGAAATTCCATTGTGGCCTTTTTAGAATGGGGAGAAGTGAATGGAAACCCCACATCACAGGGTACAACGATGAAGCTGGTGTCAACACTACACACAAATTATCAGAATTAGTTAAGAAAGGACGGGCTGCTTTCCTTGCTGGGCTACAGCTAGATATCTGCCCTCCGCATTCCTGTCCCCCTGACCCTGCCCAATTTTGTGAGGTTAGGGTCATTGTAATAGTCCCAGCCAGATTTCTGCATGTGCTAAATAGCCAACTTCAAGGAAGTAAGGAGAAAATGTCACCACGTGTCTTGGAAGGCTGCAACAGCATAGCTATGTTCTGCTGGGTAGCTGAAGAATGTTTTAAAAATTTTGTAAGATGCAGGTGGAGGGAATATAATTTGTTATCATTAGTGGTGTGCCTGCAGTATGCAACATGTGTAAATGATCTAACCTTGTGTTATTGGGTGAAGTCAATTCATTTATATCCAGGCACACATGCCTCAACAGGAACGGTACCTCTGTTGCTATATAGACTCATATCAACAGCCCTAGTTTGTTTATTGGAGGACAAGATATCTGATGTATTGTCACAATACCTCTGATAATTACAGAGTATTTTGACATACTATAATTTTGATTGTACGGTTGTTCAGTGTTATTGTATTACATGCACTTTCCTGCAATCTTATTTTAGAATGAAGAACACCGCTTGCTTTTGATTAGTAAGTTAATTAACTGAGAAGCACTTTGTACCAGTTATGTGAATGGTTTATGCTTCACATATATTCTTGATTGAAATTGTGTTAAATTGCCAAACCAAAACTATATACATTTGCAAACCCTCATCAACGCTCTCATATCTTTATAGTTATAGGTTGTAAAGATTGTTGGTTTAGTTCAGCCAGTCATTTTTATCTGATTGGCCTACCTACAAAACATGTTTCTGTTCTTTACAGGAATTATGATTGAAAACATGATTATGATTAAAATTATGATTGAAGAATACACAATTCTTGTCTTAGTAATGAAGGATGTAAATGGATTAGGTTCTATAACTTGCACTTTGATAATTTATGCAGAGACTGGGCTTGAATATTTGGCACGGTGGAGAATCCCTCAATCATTACGAAAATGGTGGACATGTCCAGAAAACCACACCGACCATTTTCATGGGGCTGGGAATGGGCCTGGTTCAGGGTGTGCATGTGTGCATTTCATGGAGGTAGCTGCCCATATAAATCAGCAGCTGCCTCCACTCAAGTTGGATTTTGGTCTCACAGGTGCCTGAAACACAAGGTGTGCAGAGTAGACCTGGTAGAAGCAGATCTGAACTTTGTGCATTTCTTTGGTCAGCCAGGGTATCCCTTTGGAGACATGCAGCTACCTATGTGGAACTTGCTTTAAACTTGTCTTAACTGCCTCAGAATTGGCAAAAACTCAATTCAAACTGCCTTGTTTTAACCCAAGGGTGGTGGAGGCTTTTGGACTCACAAGGAAGGTTTTTTTGACCTTGCTGACTCGTCCACCCAAGTGCCAGGAAGAGCATTGTACTGAAGAAGGTTGCAGTATGCTTCAGACGAAGGGAGATTAAGATGGACATGGCACCCTCGAACACCGACACTATAGAAGCCAGTCAACAGGGAGGGTAGAAGGTCAGGAGGAAGAGGCAGCACTATGTGAACCAGGAAGGAGAAGGAGGAGAGACGGGACAGCCAGATACTACTCTGTAGGAAGGGTATACAGACATAGGACATCTTGCCACAGTATGACGGAGAAGCAGTGCCAAAGGTGACTAAGGCTAAGTACTGAGGACACCTTTGTCAACCGGAAGTCCTTCCTCTCAATCAATGTCCACCTTCCTGAATATCTGTGCTGATTCCCTGGCAGATGCCACAACTCCTTCATACTAAGGAATTCCCAACTCCTTCAGCTATTTCAGCTATCAAAGCAGATCCACTGTTGGCTTCTAGGGTACAAAGGTGACCCAATAAGAATCTGGTTAACGACCTCCTTTAGGAGCTCACAAATGGAGGCAGAGCGCACCTACAACAGCAGCCATGTCGCCACCATCAAGCAGGCAACTGACGTTTTAAAGATGCACTTCAGGTGCTGTTGTAGGGTAGCTGAGTTGATAGAGTTGATCTGCAGATATTTCAGATACTCACCAAACAGCTAGCTCCTTCTCCAACCCTATCTCTAAACTGACGGCTGAGGTAACCTGCACTACTCTCCTATTGGTTACTACAGATCATGTGATCCTGCCTAACAAGTATTATATTTAAGGGTACATTGCACACTAAATAAAACCATAATTATTACATTCCTCCCCCTTTAATACGGCTATACATATTATATTTACAAGTACATATTTTTCAAGACAACATAATATTTACACTGGGTAAGGAATTTACAAGTTCAGTCTTTCAGGTGGTTTCCTGGTACGTGTGCAACATAACAGCTCTACAGCTTCAGATTCTTTACCAGAGTTGCCTGAAAATCATGTGCTTCAGTGGGTACTTGCAGTTCTGTATCCTCAACTCTTACTGGAACATCAGACATTTCAGTCCTGTGTTGATTATCTTCAACAGGAAACGCAGATCTGGTCATGGTCACTGGTGAAAGCAAATCTTGGCGATTTGTCCCACTCTTTGTTAAATGGTCCATATGTTTACTGAAGATCCAGCCTTCCATCTCCATGTGGTAAGATAGTCACCATACTTATTTCACCCGGTAACCATTTGGTTCTTCCCCAAAATTTTTCACGTATACTGGCTCTCCCACGGTAAATTTCCACTCACAACTATGCCAGTTGTATCTATTTTTCTGGCTTCACTGACTCCTTTCCACCTTCTCCTCTAAATTTGGCATCATTAAGCTTAATCTTGTCCTGAGACTGTGCTTCATCAATAACTCCACAGGTGTGACACCTGTTGTTGTATGAGGAGTAGTCCTGTAAGGAAAAAGACAGTGTGCTAGCTTGGTTGTCAAGGAATTGGCAGTTAGCTTTTTCATGACTGCCTTGAACGTTTGAACCGCCCTTTCAGCCAGTCCATTTGATGAAGAGTGGTACGGTGCAGTTTTTACATGAGTGACACTGTTGAGGATGATAAGCCATTGAAACTCAGCACTCGTAAATGCTGTGCCATTATCAGAAATGACTACTTCAGATAGTCCATGAATGGCAAAAGTCCATCGCAGTTTCTCAATTGTAGCGCTCTACATTGGTGGCTTCACCTCATAAGCATCGAACCATTTTGAATGGGCATCGACAATGAGCAGAAACGTTGACTACGTTGGACCTTTCCTGTGAGCAATGTGTAACTGCACCCAGGCTCTACCTGGCCACTCCCATGGGTGTAATGGAGCTGTCAATGGCAATTTTTGCAGTTCCTAACATTGCATACAATGCTTTACTAAACTCTCTATTTCGCCATCCATCCCAGGCCCATAGGTAACTGTGTGCTATGGTCTTCATTTGGGAAATTCCTGGACATGCACTGTGTAGTTCAATTAAAAGTGGCTTCCTTCCCTTTGAAGGAACTATCACTCATGCTCCCCACAACAGGATGCCATCCTGACTGGTTATTTCATGTCTTCTGTTGAAGTAGGGTTTCATTTTGTCAGATACGGGCTCCTATGACCAACCATGTAGCACTTGTTCTTGTACTTGAGATAGGACTGGGTCCCACTTTGTCCAGTCTCTGATCGGTCGAGCACATACCGGTGAGTAATCTAAGAATTTTAACATTAAAGCAAGTTCCTGTGGAACTGGGACATGCTCATCCTTTTCTTGTAAAGGCAAATGACTCAGGGTATCGGCGTTTGCAATTTGATTGCCAGGCCTATGTACGAAAGTGTATTCGTATGCTGCCAGAATTAATGCCATATTAGTATTTCTATATCTTCTTTCTACCTGTCTTCATCTTTCTGGTGCAGACTTTAATCTCGGCCTTCTTTTTGACTTCACTATTGGCCAATCTTCTCTCAGATGTAAGCTCAATTTGTCTGCGCTCAGTGGCTGTGTCTCCCAACATTTCAATATCTGTCTGCTTCTTGGGAAATCCTGCGACTTTTGCTTCCAAAGCCTCTTTGGCTTCATTTAGCTGAATCTTCAGCTCTTCCATCCCCTTTTTGTATTTGTTTGCTGCCTCCTGGAAAATTGAGCACTGTTGTGTCTTCTTTGCCAAATCATTCTTCAGGTTATTCAGAGAAGTGTTGAATTGTTTCTGTTTCTCTTCATACTTTTGCAGAGGTCCAAACTTTGACCTGAGGGAATCTTGAAGTGTGTGAAGGCCCTTCAACAGGTTTTCTGTTTCCCTGCAAAGGTTGCTCAGCTCGTCTCAAACTCTGTCATCAAACAGGGTTTCTTTGAGTTCCTTCTGCTGTTTTTCCAGGTTTTGACTTAAGACAGCTTGCATTTCTTCAGTTGTTGAGTCCTTACACACTCCTTTTTCAAAACAGGTGCATTCCTGTGTACACAGGTACACTGGAATTTCAGTGGCCAATCAAGGTTGATTCCCCTTAGCCAATTTCGCCCTAGAAGGCTTGGTCCTCTGCCTTTCAATACTAACCCTGGTAGCTTTGCTGATTGGCTTCCATAATGGCCAATTACTCTGTTTATGCCTTTTACTTGAATGTCTTCACCCGTATTTGTTTTTAGCTTGGCATCTGTTTCTTCTAAAGTTAGTCAATGTTCATCATTATTCAAATATCTGAAGATATGTTCCCCAATAACTGTAGTGGAAGCTCCCCTGTCCACTTCCATTCTAACAGGTTTGCTGTTTACTTTCACTGTGACAAATATTGGTTCTGTCTTTCCAACTTTCTGATTTAACAACGAGTAAATGTCTGAATTTGTTGTTTCAGGCTCTTCTACATTGTAGATTTCATTGGGCATCTTCTTTTGTTTACAAGTCTGTTTGAATCTTTCCTTGCATTGCCTCATCATATATGCATTTCTGTGACAATAGTAGCATTTGATTTTTTTAAACTGCCACTCACTAATGGACTGTTTCCACCTCAATTAAAATTATTCTTCAGTTTCGCTGTTAAGTTCAATTTCTTTATTCTTCGGCTAGCGGATGCTCTTTCCCTCTTCTCGGCGGAGTCTCGCTTCCCCTCCCACCCGATGTAGAGGACATTTTGCACACCCTGTATTGCTTTTGAATCTCGTACTGCATTTTCCATAGCCAACGTTATCTCTAGTGCCTTCTTGAAATCCAGATTCATTTCGGACAATAATCTTTTCTGAATAGAGTCCTCTTTTACACCACACACTAAACGGTCTCTGAGTATGTCGTTCAGAGTTGTACTGAACTCACAATCTTCTGTTAGCAGTTTCAAATTTTCCATGTACAATGCAATTGTCTCACACGGGGATCTATTTCACAAATTAAACCTGAGCCTCTGCATCGTGACTGAGGGCTTGTGTTGAATGTTTACGAAGTCCACCAATTCATCAAAATTCTTTGAATATGGGGCACTGGGTGCCATCAAACTTTGAATTAGACTGTAGGATTTTCTTCTACAAGTACTCAAGAGGATTGCTCACCTCTTCTCTTCCCCTGTAATCTCATTCGCCTAATCAAAGAACGTGAGGCGCTCTATGTATTTAGACCAATGGCTAGTTCAAAAGGATCAATTCTCCCAAAATGTGGCATTTTGAGAGGGGATAACTTCTTCAATTCTAACGCAGCTTGGTACTTATAATCACTTGGCGAGGTACGGTGCCAATTTCTTTTTAACTTGATTTCTTCTATTCAATCCTATCCAATACTCGTCACCAATTTGTTGTAGGGTGGCTGTGTTGGACTATTAGTGATAGATTTGATCTGCAGACACTTCAGATACTCACCAAACAGCTAGCTTCTTCTCCAACCTATCTCTACACTAACTGTTGAGGTAGTCCAAACCACACTCCTATTGGTTACTACAGATCATGTGATTTTGCCTAACATGTATTATTCTTAAAGGTACATTACACATTAAATAAAACCATAATTACTACAGGTGCTTTGATAACTCAAGTGGAGCCCTGTGCTATGCCTCAGTAAGGGCAACAAGAGTCGTACTGGTGTGCTGCATTCTGTACAACATTGTGCAGTGGAGGGGCAAAGAAATTGATGACAATGATGCCAGGGGCAGAGCTTCAACCTCTGACGAGGAGGAAGATGAGGAAAAAAGAAGCCTAAAAAAAACCCCACACTCGATTCTCTTCATGGACAGCCCACCCCAATCAGAGTGGAACATTGCAGGGCTCCAGTGCCTTCTCACCCCACTGCTGCTGATCACTCACACAAAGATGCCAGCCCTGTCCACTCCCACCCACCCCCTTGGCCAAATGCTGCCTACATCATATCAGGCACCACACTGTCTAACCTTCCATAGCAAGGAGGCGCAAGCACATGGAGCGCAGAGGGCAGCAGATTGATCGGTGCCATGCCACCTTGAAGCTCCCCTCCCAGCATGTCATCACCCTGACTTTGACATGACCTGGAGTTCTAGCACTGCACCTAGGTGCAGCTCCTCCAGATTGCCCCCAAAACAGTCATGTGGGTTTCAGTGTAACACTTGCTGCAAGCACAGAACCCATCTCTTCAGCACCCTCTCAGGGTGACCTCGGCATGGCCAATATCTGCTGGCCCACCCAGCGAAGGACACATGCCGTCAATGATTCAATGTAGTCACTACACTCAGACATGCTGCGGAACGGGGGCACCATGGGGGGAAAGCCTACCTGCTGGGTTAAGTGACCAATGCAAACATGGTGCTCACCCTTCCTGAGTGCAAGAGGTCGTTGAAGCGCTTGTGACACTGGATCCAGATGCGCTGCTCAACGTCGCGGGAGCTCACCACTTCCGTCACCTCCTCCCAGGCACATTTTGTCAATTGGCGGGGCGTCCTCCTCCTCCTGTCCTGGAGGACGAGAACCCCCATCATGTTGCCACCTCCTCGAGGAAGGCAGCAAGGCAATTGTCAGAAAAACAAGGAGCACAGTGGCCCTCCTGCCCAACTCTCCTGCCTGACCTGCTCACCAGCAGGGGAGCCCTTCCACTGGCCATGATTCACAGCCTTTGAAAGGCTGCAGCAGCTTTTTAAAACAGGCTGCTGGGTCGCTTTTGGACTCGGTGATTATTGTAGATCCACCGCCGCCCACCCACTCCTGCTGTCCTCGGGAGCCGCGTTTCATGCTGGGTGGGCCTTAATTGGCCTGCTCGTGTAAAATGGCGGCGCAGACCCCATCTTGGGCAGCGATCAGATCCGTGCCCACCCATGCCCCCTCCCATTCCCACTCCCGCACTGCCCACCTGACAGGCAGAAAATTCTGCCCATATGACTAAGACCGAGAGGGTTGTAAGTGCTAGCAAACATGAAAGAGTTTGTGCAACATCCATTCCGGCCAATGGTCCAATTTCTGAGGTGGGCTCCATATGCAACATTCCAGGCTTCCATAAACCTCTGCTTCCCTCACAAATCACATTCTCTGCCACCTGGAATGCAAACACTCCTAAAGTAGTTAGGGACAACAGACGAACAAGATTCCCTGGAGGATATATGGCATGTCGAGCTGCGATGCTTTACACCTAAGCCAATATGTAACAGTGCCATGTAGATGGCTCTGTCCAGCATCTGTTTGTGGAGTCTGAACAATAAGCCCTGCTTAAAATCACGCTTGGATAGGCAATGAAAGATATAAGGAGCATCTCAGAGCTTGAACCTTTGACCTCTGGAATCTTGTGTGATACATTAGAAGCCCTCCAAAGCATCATAAGTCAGTGGACAACATTGATCCGGTTGAAGTCATGTCAAGATTGACCTCAGTATGCCGCCTTCATTATTACTGGCAAGAACCGCCTTCATTATGTTACCATTCTCTAGTGTACAAATGCAACCAAATCATGTACAAGTGTAAGTAAATATATTACAGAGTTGCTCAAATGTGATAATAACAGTGTGAAAAATGCAACCATGGTGAACTCATTAGTACTGTAGGCGAGACAGAGCCCTTCACTCTCACACACTCCTACGAAGTGCCCCCCGTGTTGCCTCAGAGGAGGTGGAGGTAAACTGCTTACTTCTTGGTTTATTTGGTAATGAGGACTGTGGTGGCCGGCCTCATCATGCGAGCACCCATTGGGACCTCATTCAGACTGCAGCCTCTGCATTTCTACATAAGCTGCTATGGTCATTGGCACATCTGGAGCAGACAATGGCTCTGGCGGAGGGGCTGGGAGATGGAAGAAAATAGGGGGAGGCAGTTGCATGGTGGTATTGTCACTGGGCTAGTAAACAAAAGACCCAAGGTAATGGTCTGGGGACCCAGAATTGAATCCCACCATGGCCGATGGTGGAATTTGAATTCAATAAATTCTGGAATTAAAAGTCTAATCACAGTGCAGAAGAGGCCCTTCAGCCCATTGAGTCTGCACCGATACATGAGAAACACCTGACCTACCTACCTAATCCCATTTACCAGCACTTGGCCCATAGCCTTGAAAGTTGTGATGTGCCAAGTGCTCATCCAGGTACTTTTTAAAGGATGTGAGGCAACCCGCCTCCACCACCCTCCCAGGCAGTGCATTCCAGACCGTCACCACCCTCTGGGTAAAAAAGTTTTTCCTCACATCCCCCCTAAACCTCCTGCCCCTCATCTTGAACTTATGTCCCCTTGTGACTGACCCTTCAACTAAGGGGAACAACTGCTCCCTATCCACCCTGTCCATGCCCCTCAACCTCACTGTTAACCACCCGGCCAATCTTTGTGTCATCCGCAAACTTACTAATCCTACCCGCCACATAGTCATCTATGTCGTTTATATAAATGACAAATAATAGGGGACTGAGCACAGATCCCTGTGGTACCCCACTGGACATTGGCTTCCAGTTACTAAAGCATCCTTCTGTCATCACCCTCTGCCTCCTACAACTAGGCCAATTTTGAATCCAATGATGACCATGAAACCACTGTTGATTGTCGTAAAAACCCATCTGGTTCATTCATGTCCTTTAGGGAAGGAAATCTGCTATACTTACCTGGTCTGGCTTACATGTGACTTCAGATTCACAGCAATGTGGTTGACTCTTAAAGGCCCTCTGAAATGGCCAGCAAGCCACTCAGTTGTGTCAAACCACTAAAAAACCTAAAATGAATGAAACTGGACGGACTACCCGGCATCGACATAGGCACTGGAAATGACAATTGCAAACCAGCCCTGTTGACCCTGCAAAGTTCTCCTTACTGTCATCTGGGGGCTTCTGCAAAAATTGAGAGAGCTGTCTCACAGTCTAGTCAAGCAACAGCATGACATAGTCATACACTTGGAATCATATCTTACAGATCCACCATCACCATCCCTGGATGTGTCCTGTCCTACTGGCAGGTCAGGCCCAGCAGAGACGGTGGGCCAGTGGTATACCATTGGGAGAGCATTGCCCTGGGAGTCTTCAGCATTGACTCTCATCCCCATGAAGTCTCATGGCATCAGGTCAAACATAGGAAGGAAACCTCCTGCTGATTACGATGTACTGCCCTGCCTCAGCTGATGAATCAGTGCTCCTCCATGTTGAAAATCACTTGGAGGTAGCACCGAAGGTGGAAAGGGTGCAGAATGTACTCTGGGTTGGGGACTTCAATGTCCATCACCAAGAGTGGCTTGGTAGCACCACTACAGACAAAGCTGGTCGAGTCCTATGTGACATAACTGCTAGATTGGTTCTGAAGCAGTTAGTGATGGAACTAACAAGAGGAAAAAACAAACTTGACCTCATCCTTACCAAACCGCCCTCCTCAGATGCATCTGTCCATGATGGTATCGGTAGGGGTGACCACAGCACTGTCCTTGTGGAGGCAAAGTCCTATCTTCACATTGAGGATACCCTCCCATCATGTTGTGTGGCATTACAACTGGAATAGATTTCGAACAGATCTAGCAACTCAAGACTGGGCAACCATGAGGCACTGTGGGCCATCAGCATCAGCTGAATTGTATTCAAGCACAATCTGTAAACTCATGGCCCAGCTTATCCCCCACTCTACCATAACCATCAAGCCAGGGGAATCAACCATAATTCAATGAAAAATGCAGAAGGGCATGCCAGGAGCAGCACCAGGCATACCTAAAAATGAGGTGTCAACCTGGTGAAGCTATAACACAGGGCTACTTGCATGCCAAACGGCATAAGCAGCAAGTAATAGACAGGGCTAAACAATTCCACAATCAACAGATCAGATCTAAGCTCTGCAGTCCTGCCACATCCAGACGTGAATGGTGGTGGACAATTAAACAACTAAATGGAGGAGGAGGCTCCACAAATATCCTCATCCTCAATAATGGGGGAGTTGAGCCCATCAGAGCAAAATGTAAGGCTAAAGCATTTGCAACAATCTTCAGTCAGAAGTGCCGAGTAAATGATCCATTTCGGCCTCCTCCGGAGGTCCCCAGCATTACAGGTGCCATTCTTCAGCCAATTCAATTCACTCTAAGTGATACCAAGAAACGGCTGAAGGCACTGGATACTACAAAGGCTATGGGCCCTGATAATATTCCAGCAATAGTACTGAAGGCTTGTGCTCCAGAACTTGCCACGCCCCTAGCCAAGCTGTTCTAGTACAGCTACAACACTGGCATCTACCCAGCAATGTGGAAAATTGCCCAGGTATGTCCTGTACACAAAAAGCAAGAAAAATCCAATCCACTCAATTACCACCCATTCATTATATGCTCAGGGGTCATCAACAGTGCTATCAAGCGGCACTTGCTTAGTAATAATCAGCTCGCTGATGCCCAGTTTGGGTTCCGCCTGAACCACTTAGCTTCTGATCTCATTACAGTCTTGGTTCAAACATTGAAAAAAAGAGCTGAACTCCTGAGGTGCGATTAGAGTGACTGCCCTTGACACTAAGGCAGCAATTGACTGTGTGGCATCAAGGAGCTCTAGCAAAACTGGAGTCAAAGGGAATCAGGGGGAACACACTCCAATGGTTGGAGTCAGCACAAAGAAAGGTTATTGTTGTTGTTGTTGTTGGAGGTCAATCATCCCAGTCCAGGAACATCACTGCAGGAGTTCCTCAGGGTAGTGCCCTAGATCCAACGATCTTAAGCTGCTTCATCAATGACCTTCCTTCCATCATAACGTCAGTAGTGGCGATGTTTGCTGATGATTGCACAATGTTCAGCACTATTCACGACTCCTCAGATATTGCAACAGCCCATGTCCAAATGCAGCAAAACCTGAACAATATCCTGGCTTGGGCTGACAAGTGGCAAGTAACGTTCACACTACACAAGTGCCAGGCAATGACCATCTCCAACAAGAAAGAATCTAACCATCGCCCCTTGACATTAAAAGGCATTACCTTCACTGAATCCTCCACTATCAACATCCTGGGCATTACATTGACCAGAAACTGAACTGGGCTAGCCATATAAATACTGTGATTACAAGAGCAGACCAGTGGCTAGGAATCCTGCGACAAGTAACTCCCCCCGAAGCCTGTTCACCATCTACAAGGCACAAGTCAGGAGATGGAATACTCCCCACTTGCCTGGATGTGTGCAGCTCCAACAACACTCAAGAAGCTCGACACCATCCAAGATGAAGCAGCCCGCTTGATTGGCACCCCATCCACAAACATTCACCCCCTTCACCACCAGTGAAGACTGGCAGCAGTGTGTAGCATCTACAAGATGCACTGCAGAAGCTCACCAGGCCTTCTTAGACTACCTTCCAAACCCATGACCACTACTGTCTAGAAGGATAAGGGCAGCTGACACCACCACCTGGAAGTTCCCCTCCAAGCCACTCACCATCCTGACTTGGAAATATATCGCCGTTCCTTCATTGTCGCTGGGTCAAAATCCTGGAACTCCCTCCCTAACAGCACTGTGGGTGTACGTACACCACATGGACTGCAGCGGTTCAAGAAGGCAGCTCACCACCACCTTCTCAAGGGCAACTAGGGATGGGCAATAAATGCTGGCCCAGCCAGCGACGCCCACATTTCATGAACAAATAAAAAAGATGAGTGCTGAGAAGCTCCTGGTACCTCTGCCCTGCTCAGTAACCTCCACAGCCATGGGTTTACCTTCAGGTGAGGGTGGTGGGATCGGCTACTGGTGCACAACAGTCATCCATACCAGCAACTGCTGTATCAACAGTGTGACCGTCCTGTTATGGGTATGCAGCTCCTCATGTATTCTGTGGATGTCAGTGTTCATACCCTGAGGGGACTGATCCTGGTTACTGAAGGAGGTCCTTTTCTGGCCAAGATGCTGCTCTTGTATCTGCTCCGAGTCCTACTGCATGTGTCTTTCCACAAGAGTTGCCAGTCTGTCACATTTGCATGTCATGTGGCTGAGACCTCAGGGCAACTTGGAGCTTGTGACGGTAATGGATTCCTCCGTTCATAGCCCTAGAGCTTGTTCTACCTCAGGGAACTCTGCCACATGTCCACACATCTGCTGCTGATTGTCCAAATGCCATGCCCCAACAGGTGATTCCCAAGGCTCCATGTGCCTGTCCACTGGAACACCATTGTGACTTACCACCCTTCTTCGAGGGAGACTGTGCACAGCTGTCTCTGACTCTGACACCACCTCCTGCATTCTGGTGCAGTGCCCCTCACCCTGTGCCACCAACTCCACGGGCAGAATAATCCCAGAATTGCACTAAGTGTGGCAGTGGACATGATAGAAGATGTTTGACCCACATGCCACAATGATGGATTTTTATGCTCTATTGTCCCCTTCCCACCTCATAAATCACAGGAAACACGCCGGCGCACTGGCGGCCGGCCTCTGATTTGCCTACCATGCCGTTACCTCGCTGCGTCCTCATTCCGGACTCCAAATTTAATCTGCAGCTGCACGCCCAGTTCTCAAAGCTTGCAGCCCAGGACTGCTCCAGCCAAGAAGTGTGCAGCCCCCTGATTCAGTGATGCATCCCTTGGATGTCTTATAGGCATCGTGGACACCCGCCACAATGTCCTCTACCCCCTCTCTGGCCACAGGACACCCATCAGTCTCATCACTGCGGCTTGGGAGGCTGTGGCTGAGGTGGTCAGTGCCAATGCTGCATACAAGAGCTCAGCCATCCAGTGCAGGAAAAAGTTGAATGATCTTATCCGTGCTACCTGGGCAAGGCAACCATCTCATCACTCTAAACTCACACACTCATAAACCCATCACACATTCACTGACATCTCACTCTGTCAGTTCAAGGAACATCACACTCACTTTCTCACACACACCCTCACATCTCCATCTGGCCTCATCTCCTCTGGAGATTGCCTCCTTATCCTGTCCATGGCCTCACTCAGCACACACGCACACATGCCTGGCATCCTTCTCACTTGGCCTGGCATGTACCTTGCTCACACTCTCTCCATCTGTCTTTATGCAGGACAAGATCATGCACAATTGCCGGGAGAGGTCCCAGACCAGGGATAGAGTCATGGACATCTAGGTCCTCACACCTTTCAAGAGTCAGGTGTTAGAGCTGGCCGGAGAGGACGTGGACTGTTCCTGTAGCAACAGTGAGGTCGGTGGCAAGCATCCAGGTGAGGATCCTGCACCACATCATCTTTCTGTCAAAGCTACTCTGAGTCCACTGTTCTGTGTGTAACATGGCTGCCAAGAACTAATAATCTCCATTTCTCTCCTAGGCACATCTGACACGTTGCCCTCAGACAACCCTGACCCCAGTGCTGAGAGCACCTTAGACGAGGACCCTGAAGACAGCACCATTGATAATCCATCACAGCGCTCACCCACACCCTCCACCAGCACAGTGACACACATCTCAATGGGAGCACAGCACACAATTTGTTTCACAGCAGGTGGAGGCAGGGACAGCCGAGGTCACCGGCACTCAGAGGATCACTGGAGATGAGGAAGCTGCTGAGTCCGAGTCAGATGATGAGACTCTGGCATCAGTCCTCAATCAATTGAAGCTGCAAAGACAATCATGGGAACTTCAGGAAGGGATGTATGTTGCACTACTCAGATTGCAAGTGACGATAGAGGAGTTTGGCCACCTTCAGCCTGAGGTGATAGTGCCAGCCACACAAGAGTCAAACATTCACAGATGCAATGTGAGGATGTCAGGACTGTGCTCACTGTATCTCGTCATCATCCTCCACAAATCTTGCCGCTTTTAGAGCTTCACGAGCCTCGTCTGGCCAGTGCGATGGCCTCATCGCCGGAATCCTCTCCTTTAATGACCTCATCACCCTCATCCCCTTCAACATTCCCCTCATTGGATAAGACGTTCAGCTCTTACATCTCCTCCTCAGCCAAGTCCTCCCCCTGTTGTAGTGCCAGATTGTGTAGCATGCAACAAGCTATGATGATGCGTGACACCCTCACTGTTGAGGCAGTGGAACCTCATTTTCAATATGGCTATCATTTGTTCCACCAAAATCCGAGTTGCAGCATGAGCCTCGTCATACCATCGCTCTACTGTAGTCTGAGGCTGCCACACGGGCGTCATCAGCCATGTCCTCTGTGGGTAGCCGTTGTCCCTGAGGAGCCAACGCTGCAGCATCTCTGGACCCTGGAAGATGTCAGGGAACTGAGACCTGCTAAGGATGTAGGAATCTTGGACACTTCCTGCAGACCTGCAGGATGCGTTTGTGGAGATCGCACACCAGCTGAACATTCAGCGAGTGGAAATCCTTGTGGTTGATGTAGTTGACTGTTTGTTGCCATGGAGATCTAAGTGCCACATGATTGCAGTTGATGGCACCCTGCACCTATGGGAAACGTGAGATCTCCTCACATCCCAGTGCTCTTGTTTCCTGGCTTGCCTGATCCCGGTCGAAATTCATAAAGTTCTGTGCCTTTGCGAAGATGGCGTCCCTGACCTCCTAGATGCATTTGTGCATGGGTCTTGTGAGATCCCACACAGGTCAACTGTGGAGCCCTAGAGCCCTAGAGAAGGAGCCACTGGCGTAAAAATTGAGCGCCACAGTCACTTTCACAGCCACTGGCAGTGGATGCCCTCTATGTCACCGTGGCACCAAATCCTGCAGCGGATGGTATATGTGACCGACCAGTTCCATACACATGTGCAGTCTTCAGCGATACTGGTTCTCAGTCATTTGCAGGAATGAAAGGTGGCATCTATTGACCCTGGGTCTAGCGAGGCACATATGAGCGATGGCTCGCTGTGGACCTTCAGCTGCGTGTGCAGGAGGCACTGCCACATTTCGTCTCAAGGGTGGTGCTCCTCCCATTGCTGAGCCAGGCACCTCCGTCACACTCTTCTTCTTCTCTGCTCCCCGTAAGCCATGAGGCATACCGCTAGATCACCAGGCTCCATGAGCCTGAATTTCTCCTCCTGCAGGATCAAAGAGGGAGACGTATGGGTTAGCATGTGTGTCCTAAGAACCCCTCTTGGTTAAGTCTGAATGCGCTGGAGAGTGCTGGCCACCACTTGGATGGCCAGTGTGTACTGCATTTTGTGGCTGTCCAAAACCCCACCCACCTCTGCCCCACTCCACATGACCAATTGGCAGCAGCTTCGGCCACTGGACTGCATGCTGTGCCCTCAGCTAAGGTGCAGGCATTCTCCTAACCCGCACTGCAAGGCTGCACTGTTAGCTTGAACCATGATGGATACTGGCCCAAACCTTAATAAAGACATTGCAAGAGGCTCTGAGCACCTCCACCAGTGACTTATCCATGGCCATCTTTCACAAAGGGATTCTACAACTTGCCCAGTTGTCCAATTGTTCTGCACCTTAGTTTTCAGTCTGAGCCCAAGGGGTGAAAAATGCATTGCTGGAGGATTTGGTGGCACATTCCTGCTTTGGTGTTGCCTGAGTGGACAGAAATGCTTCAGAGGCCCAACTCCAAGCATGTCAATGGAGCTGTTGCTGAATGGTCTCAGCCACAGAAGAATGCTCCCTTTTGACAAACTTTTCCAAATGCATGGCTGCTTCCCTCACCCTCTACCCCACCTCCACCATGCTTGGTGCTGCCCTTATGGCACAACCCATCCTTGCACTCTTTCTCATGCTAACGTCTCCTTCTGCTCAGCAAAGCGACAGCATGACCTTCACCATTACCACCATGCGCCAAGTTGATTTTATCACCACCTTTATCACCTTCTACCGGTGATTCACCATTACCAGCAGATAGCTCTTCAGGGACACTGGTAATGACCATGTATTGTTGTCAGCTAGGCTAACCCACCCCACCCCAGTCCGTACATCTCCTTAGTGTTCTTTACCCTTTTTGACAGCAACTACAACATGACTTCATATTAGCCTGATATATAGTGCATGCAGAGATATTGCTTTCACTGTGTCTGCATCACAGAGCTCATTCATTTGTGTTCTGTGCGCAGCTACGTGAGCAGTTTACATATCCAAGCCTCAATGCTGAAGCAGAGCTAGGCCTCAATACATTACCTGCAGCATGCAGATATAACCCTTCCCTTGGACTTCCTATGGGTTTGAGCCAAGCTGAAACGCAGTAGATCATTGAACCTTTTCTGGCAATGAATCCAATCTCCTGGACCTCTTCCACCAAAACTTGAAGGTCCTGATTAGAGAAGCATAGGGGCAGCTGGACCCATCCCTTGCTCCACATCTCCACTGCGTGACATTCAATCAATAAAAATGTAGTGAAAAGGGTTGTGAGCCATTCCACTTACAATGCTCTCATTCACTTTTGTGTGCTTACATGCACTAACCATTTTCACTATGAAGAAAGATTACAGAACTCAGTGGTGCAGTGGGATCTGGGTGTCCTGATACATAAATCGCAAAAAGTTAGTATACAGATACAGCAAGTGATTAGGAAGGCATATAGAATGTTGGTATTTATTGCAAAGAGTAGGGGAGTTTTATGCTGCTGTACAGAGCCTTGGTGAGAACACATCTGAGTATTGCGTATACTTTGGTCGCCTTATTTGAAAAAGATATAATTGTATTAGAAGCATTCAGAGAAGGTTCATTCAACTCATTCCTGGAATCAAAGGCTTATCCTATAAATAAAGGTTGAACAGGTTGGGCCTGTGCCCATTGGAGTTTAGAAGAATGAGAGGTGATCTTATTGAAACATATGAGATCTAGAGGGGACTCAGGATAGATACCAGGAGGATGTTTCCACTTGTGGAAGAGACTAGAACTAGGGACACAGTTTAAGAATAAGAGGTCTCCCTTTTAAGACTGTGATGAGGAGAATACTTATCTCTCAGAGGGTCATTAGTCTGTGAAATTTTCTTCCCCTGTGACTAGTGAATGCTGGGTCATTGAATTTATTCAAGGTAGAGTTAGACAGATTTTTGATAAACAAGGGTGTCAAGGGTTGTGGGGGTAGACAGGAAAGTGGAGTTGAGACAACAACCAGATCAGTAATGATCTTACTGAATGGCGGAGCAGGCTCTAAGGGCTGAATACTCCTCTTTCTAAGTCCTATGTTCCTTTGTCCTATATCATCAATGATTACTGTTAAGATGTGGTGGAGAAAATGGCTCTGCACAAATGCTTGGTGCCATGTCTGTTGTGGCTCTCACTCCAAGATAGCATGCTGTGCTCTGCAACCACTGACAGCCCTAGTGGTTTACTCCCTCTTAGTCACACTGTTATGTCATGAGAGTGTGCAGCTGGGAAGGACCTGATCAAAGGTCAACAATGTGGTTGCATCCTGATAGATGGGTGGCAAGAGGGCAAGTGGGTGGCATAATGATCATAGCATTTTCATCATTCATCCACTGAGTGTTGGCGAACTACATGACTGCAGAATATCTGTACCAGATTGTGGCAAGATGATGCTAACTCCATGGCAGTGTCTTGTGAATCCACTCCATTGTTTCAATGCTTCATTAGAGTATACTGTGACTAGGCAGCAACAATGACAATTTGTTGCTGGGGAAAGCCCATGAACAGCCATCTATTCCAGGGCCAGCTAACAGTTGGACAACATTTACAGAGTTTCCACTCACCAGACAGGTCAATAACATCCCCTCTGAGGCACAGGGACTTCACAATGGACAACCAAACTCTCAAATGGACCTTTCTGAGGGGCCCACTTTTTACCTGCAGCTGTCGCCTAACCTGCCTCCAAACCCTCACTACTTTCATGGTCTCCCATACTGCCACCTCCCACCCTCCCCCGGACCTAAAATTTGACATTTAATCTGGCATTTATACAAGCCGGGTTTGCAGAGCTGGGAATTCTCTTGACTCTGCGCACTCGACACGTAGACGAAAGCCCAGGCCTGTATTCTCATCACTCTGAAAAGCGGGATTGTTCATTCCTTTTTCAGAAGTACTTCATCGTATGTTCCTTAGAAGAATAATTCAAAGTGTATTGTTGCCTAATTTATCTGATTAGCCTTTTCTACACTGTTTTTTCAACTTTTAGCATTTTATTGAACGGTTCAATATTAATCTGCAAGGGCAGCCCTACTGGTCAGTTTAGGATACGAAGACTAGACGGAAGCCATCTCTTGCCCAGCACAAGGAAAGACCCTGTCTCAAATGTCATCTTAGGCGGAGAATTGGGATTTATTTCAATCACCTGCAAGAGTATAGTTCTTCAATACAGGGGCTCGACCAACTTTGACTAGAAAGAGGCTTTCTGTTTTTTGGGGTGAACTAGTGTAAACTCATCACCAGAAACCTCCAACCTTCATTTCTCTTCATTGCATCAAAAGGGAATCCTTCAGGCCTGCAACATTTCTACTACCGTCCTGTGGACTGATTTGAAATGTGTTTTTTTTACTCTTTAAGATAACTTTGTGCATGCTGCATCTTTAGAAAACATCTTTGTGTGCGTGTGTCTGTGTATTTGGTTGAATTAGGAGTGGGTGTTTGTTGTGTTTACATCTCAGGTGTTGAAAAATCAACATTTATCCTTTCTTTTGATTTAAACTTCCAAGAAAGCCTGTTTTGTGTCTGCTCTTTAAAGTCGCAGCACTCAAGGGGTTAAAACATTCCTTCCCACATTTCTCCCTGCCTGTAACAATGAGGTCAGGCACCAGATATGCACCTACAGCAGGGAATAAGGGTAGTGCAGCCGCTGGCTTGTCAGAGGGTAAGATCACAGACAAGTTCTACAGCAGAGGACTCAGGTGAAAACCTTGATGGGACAGGCTAAGGAAGAAGGCTGATGGGATGGCACAATATAATGTTTGGTACCTTGTCAGGCTTACAAAAAACCTGTGGTCAATATCATGGTGCAAGAAGGAGTCCGGCAACAAATTGGTACAGGATTTTGTACGAAACTTGAAGCCCTTCTTTTCCAGCATGGAAATGGTGGTCATCTCCATTAGTAAACTTGTGGACCCAACCATGGTGCAGTGTCAGACCAATGCCAGGTCTCTCTATCAGCCATTGGGTCCTGTGAAAGAGGGAATCCCACACCTCCCCAGCACCTACTAGGTCACAGACGGGGTTTGCTTGTCAGTACCCCCGCATGGCGAATCCCCTGCCCACTGCGAGTTGAATACCATTGACGGTGGGATGATCTGTCATAGCAGCACAAATGCAGATGGGACAAAGGACTCTCACAGAACATGGGCATTAGGATTGCTGCCAGGATATTGAGCATTGACCTGCATGGTACCCTGTGTTTGGCTGCACGTTGGCTGAATGTTGAGGGAGTGGAATTCCTTCAGTTGCAGTAATTCTCAGAGTTGACATGCAGTATTTACAAAGTAACCTGCATGCAGTCAAAGCACCTGCAGCATGGGGAAGCCTGCAATTCTCATGAAACTACATGCCCTCTTCTCTTTGCAGCACAGAATGGAATGCATTTGGTTCTCTTGGGATACATAGAAACATACAGACATAGAAACTAGGAGCAGGAGTAAGCCTTTTGGCCTTTTGAGCCTGCCCCGCTATTCATTATGATCATGGTTGATCATCCAACTCAATAGCCTGCTCCTGCTTTCTCCCCATATCCTTTGATCCCTTTCACCCCAAGAGCTATATCTAACTCCTTCTTGAAAACATACAATGTTTTGGCCTCAACTACTTTCTGTGGTAGCGAATTGCACAGGCTCACCAGTCTCTGGGTGAAGAAATTTCTCCTCATCTCAGCCCTAAATGATCTACTCAGACTGTGACTCCTGGTTCTGGACTCCCCCACCATCGGGAACATCCTTCCCGCACTCATCCTGTCTAGTCCTGGTAGAATTTTATTGGTTTCTATGAGATCCCCCCTCATTCTTCTGAACTCTGGCGAATATAATCCTAACCGCCTCAATCTCTCCTCATACGTCAGTCCTGCCATCCCAGGAATCAGTCGGGTAAACCTTCGCTGCATTCCCTTTTTAGCGAGTGTATCCTTCCTCAGATAAGGAGACCAAGACTGCACACAATATTCCAGGTGTGGTCTCACCAAGGCCCTGTACAATTGCAGCAAGACATCCCTGCTCTTATACTCGAATCCTCTGGCCATGAAGGCCAACATACCATTTGCCTTCTTTACCGCCTGCTGTACCTGCATGCTTACCTTCAGCGACTGGTGTACGAGAACACCCAGGTCTCATTGCACATTCCCCTCTCTCAATTTATAGCCTATACAGAGCCTCAGTGACCTCCGTTATACAACAGTAGACTGCCAATTGCGGGATGTTGCAAATATCACCCGCTGCAGACTGGGAGAAGCCGGATGCATAAAGTTTAATGACCATGTTCATCCCCACAGCCACTGGCAATGTCATCCTTGTCTGAGGTAGCAGCTATAGGTGCAGGAGGTAGCAGATTTCAGCAAGGACTTCATTCGTGAAGGAGAGAGAACAGTCTGACATATTGTTACTCGTTGAGGGTTAGGTAGGAGAATTGATCCCTGAAAACCCTGTGTGGATATGGTCCCCTGCTAACAGCCTTGCTCTCCCTCTGCCTCTTCCGTCTTCCAGAAGGTTGTCCTGCTCAGTGTTGTCTCTCTGCAGCCTCTGTTCATTCTCCTAGTCATGCTCTGGCCCAAGGGGAAAACAGACTGCTTCATTCATATCTGAGAGTAAGTTGTTTGTGCAAAGACAAGACAAAATACTTCAGCACTTGCCACACCACTCCCTGTAGAATTTATCACCTTTAAACAACTTAGAAACCAGCAAAGATTCTACAATTGCAGCAACTGTCAGTAGAAATCAAGCAGCAACTAACCTGAATGTAGTTTATAATTGCTTTACATAGCACTAGTGGAGATCCTTCCTGCTGCTAAACATATGTTCAGTTGCACAAGTTAAGAGAGGGTGGTAACTATAGTGTTGTTCTGCAAGTGGCACTGATGGTGTAAAATCAGTGTTGCACATTGGTTGATATCACAATTCACCTATTCTGCACACTTCCAACACATAACTCTCCGCTCATGTGCGAATACCCTGACCAAAATTAATCCAGCACAGCTCGCTCTGAAAGTTTGCTTGCGTGTGGCAGATGCCATTTGGGAAGTAAATTCATAATGCCGAAGATCTGGGCGCTAAGGAGTCGAAGTTCACAGCCTTGGTCTTCAATTTTCTACCCTCTTCTCTTGAAGTCACTGAACTTTCCTGGCATATGATCGTGGTCATAGCCCTCCATTATCCCATTCTGAAGGCCACTTCTCCAGCTTTCCTCTGATCTCCCAGCAAAGTTACTTCAGATGACCAGGAGAACTCACACAGAAATGCCTGATGAATGAGTGCTGACACGCTTTTTGACTCTTAGAGGAATCACAGCCAAACCTAACCCTATCACCCATCACCCCTGTGCTTGCTGACCTACATGGGGTCACAGCCCAGCCAGGTATCAATTTTAAATTTGCATCTTTTTCAAATCCTTCAATGACCCCATTCTCTCTATATATGTAATCTCTTCCAGCCGCACAACTCTCCAAAATCTCTGCACTACTCCAATTTTTGGCCTTTTGCTTATCTTCCATTTCCATCACTCCATATTGATAGCCTTGACTTCAAAGTGGAATTTTCACAGGCAAGGGAAGACAGTCTTGGATGCATTTGGGGTGTTAAATCCCCTAAAAATGACATTGGATCATGATCCCAACATCATATCCCCTCCTCAGGGGTTCACCAGGCAGGTTTGAAGGTGAGTGGGAAACCCCATGCAGTTGTGTATGACATTTTAATTCTCTAACAGTCCATTAAGTTATGTTTTAACCAAAGATTCTAGCTTTAACAGCCAGTGGGCCTATTTCCCAAGCAGTCTGCAAATCAGAGTCACTGAGGGGAACGCCCAATGGGAAGAGCTTCTTCAGTGAAACTGACAGACTAGTAAACCTTTGATCAGTGAAACTGAAGAGCCGCAGCCATGGCCAGGTGAGAGGCTGCTGCTCACAGCACTCCTTGTCAGAGAGCGTTTTCAATGCTTGACAGATGATTGCCAACTTCTTGGAAGGCACCGTACCTGTTTTGCACTTCCCTGCTGCCAGCCTTCACTATGGTATGGATCAACTTATGTAGCTCTACCTTACACCTCTGCTGAGGGAAAAGATGAGAAACAATAGCAGCAACAAGAGTACCATCAGCAGGAACACCAGCACCAGCTGCCTTCTCCTCAGCCACATACTGCTCTACAGTGCAGAGGGGATGGACACAGAGATGTAACATCAAGGAGATGAGACCCCCAATACAAACACTACAGGCAGAGGATCAGCTCTCTTGATGTGTGAACACCAGTTTCTCAGGAGGCTCATTTTCACAGGAGGTCTTTGCTGACATCCATAGCCTCCTAGAGAAACACCTCGTTCCCAGTGAATTAGGTGGGCATGAATTGTGAGCGGCAATCACTGGAGAGTCATACATACTACACTCACCACCCCCAACACCCATTTCCCCCAACTCCTCAACCCCAGGGTCCCTACCTCTCCCCAAAGCTGTGTTCTCTTTCCTACAAGGAGAGAAATCAAAGAGCTAAGACTATTAGAAATAGCTTATGTTGATAGGAAGAAAGGACAACATTAGCGGAGGGTGACTGATACATAAATATCTTTTGCACCCCTCCTCCCTAAAGCCTTCACATGCTTTTTAAAGTGCCCAGAATTGGATTCAATTCTCCAGCTGAGGCCAAATCAGTATTGGATAAAGATTCATCCTAATGTCCTTCCCTTTGTACTCTATGCCTCTGTTTATAAAGCACAAGGTCCGTAATGCTTTTTTTAATTACTTTCTCAACCTGCCCTGCTACCTTCAACAACGTGTGTACATATAACCTTAAGCCTGTCTGTTCCTACACCCCCTTTAGAATTGTACCCTTTATTTTACATTTCCTCATGTTGTTCTTATCAAAATGAATCAATGTACAAATGTTCTGAAACCACCTGTTGTAATATGCCTTTAAGGGAAAGCAGAGAGCCATCACGAGAAGGGAAGTGTGTCATATGATCCAGTCTCAATCTCACTTTAGCCTGTGAGCAGAATACAGCACACGTGGCTCTGTTGCTGATGTTTTCAAGCTTTCTACCTTTCTACCTAGTCAAACTAAATGAACCCACAATGTGTTTACACAATCCCTTATGAAGTATTTGTGCCTTTATAACATTATAAAAACATGACACCACTTTGATCTCTTTTCATTGAACATCATCTGCATGTGATAATAATGTACTGAATTTATCACAATAACCTTCATATTACTGTCTTTCTCCTATAGCTTTTCCCTTCTCGCTGTATTTAACCACATTATAGCACATCTGGTACAGACAGACTCCCAGTGTATCCAGGTCAGCCTGCACTATAAGTATAACTATTAATGATCTGTTGGCATTTTCTATAATTTTTAGAAAGTTACTGAGTTTGTAGAATTTCTGTGGGGGATCTTTCAACAGCAACTTGGGTAGGAACTGCCTCTGCATAGTTTCCATTGATCTTCTACCATAAATTACAGTGGTATCACAGAAGAACCACCATGGAAATAACACTTCCAAGTGCCAAGACCCACACTCTGACTTTCCTAGCATTCTTCTGCACAGCATTCCACAGGACACAACTATTGCAGCCCCATTCATTCCCTTCTCTCCAGACAACCAACACACATCCCCATCTGAGCAGCCAACACTCACACTCACCATCATCTCATGGCCCTCTGACACCCCTATTTCTTATTCCTATTTCTTATATTCTTATTTTATTTTAACTGTTAAGCATGGATGAAAACAATCTCAAACTTGCCCATGTAGCATAAGTAACAATTGTGTCGGCAAACTTGGCCTTTACCAGGGCAAGTGAAAGTAGAATACAGCGGATGCTGGAAATCTAAAATAAAAACAGAAAATGCTGGAAAAACTCAGCAGGTCTGGCAGCATCTGAGGACAGAAAAACAGAGTTAACACTTCAAGCCAATATGAGAGTCCAAAATGGAATTAGAATAGTTAGGTTTGACCGGCACAGACCCGATGGGCCGAAGGGCCTTTTTCTGTGCTGTAAACCTCTATGACTCTATCTATGACTCTATGACTCTTCTTTGCTTCTGAGTTTGCTGAGTTT